>NC_059196.1:6397373-6697373 GCF_020615455.1 Coregonus clupeaformis
AGCCGTGGCCCTTAACTTAGCCTTAAACCAAACCAAAGCACTCAATGTAATCGAGTGTGTGCTAACCTACCAGTTACACAGCACATACTTGTATAATTACTGTGTGTTTTAAGGAGAATGCAGCCTCGATGGAAGTCTATTGGAGGCTGGGGTTTAGGCTCTATGCATTCACCAACCTACTGAACGATAGAAGAGAACATGAGAGGAGAACATGGGGAAAGCCCCACCTTTCCATGGAGAGCAAGCAGGCGAACGTCTGTGACAGCCCAAAATGTGGAACGCATTACGGAAGTGACAGAGTCGGGGACAGAGACACAAACAAACACATAAATCCCCCAAAGACTGACACACAGACGATAGCAGAAACAGACAGGCACCCTCTGCCACAGCTATCTCTCTCCATCTGTTACCCTGTCTCTCTCTTTCTCTCTCTCTCTCTCTCTCTCTGCTACTCCATTTCATCCCTCATGCCCCTATCTCCTTCTCCCCACATCCCTCACTCGTCTATCAATCAGATCAGTCTCTCTCTTCTCCATGCCCAAGCTGTTTAATAGATCCCACTCCCTCCATCTCTCTCTCACCATCTTGTTTTTCAGGCGGAGGCCCACAGAGAGGCAGAGAAAGTATTTGCCCCTGCCTCTTTCCCTTCTTCGCTGCCTCAGTCTCTCCCTCGCTCTCACTGTGTCTTGGCTGCAATATAAAGGTTAGTGAGAGCATGGTGTGGGTGTTGCGTCTCAGGGTGAATTATGGGTACTACAACCAGGGGACTCCAGAAAGAACGGAATGGGTGTACTGCTGGGAGAGGGATGAAAGAGAAGGAGAGAGGGAGAGAGAGATGGAAGGAGGGAGGGCAATTCAAGGTTCAGAATGCCAAGTGCTGATGTGTTTGTTTTCCATCACTGCTGTTCTGGCCAATGACAAAGGAGAAAAAAACAAACAGAAGATTTGATATATTATATACATACACTCAACCCGTCTGAGAGCAATCATTTTACAGTGAAAATGTTTAACTTATCGGCAAACAACTGTGAAGATACAACAGCTACTTTCCGGGTGTGAATTCCTATCTTCTTCCTACATTAACAATTACAAACCTCATAAAATCATTGTAATAATAGCACATGATATCGTTCATTAGCTTCAGTTCACTTGTATACACTGTTCACACTGTATAATGGTGAAATAATGTGATGATTGTACAGTGCATTCGGAAATTATTCAGATCCCTTGACTTTTTCCACATTTTCTTACGTTACAGCCGTATTCTAAAATTGATTAAATAAGACGTTCCTCATCAATACCCCATAATGACAAAGCGAAAACAGGTTTTTAGAAATGTTTTCTAATTTATTACAAATAAAAAACAGAAATACCTTATTTACATTATTATTCAGACCCTTTGCTATGAGACTCGTAATTCAGCTCAGGTCCATCATGTTTCCATTGATCATCCTTGAGATGTTTCCTCAACTTGATTGGAGTCCACCTGTGGTAAATTCAATTGATTGGACATGATTTGGAAAGGCACACACTTGTCTATATAAGGTCCCACAGTTGACAGTGCATGTCAGAGCAAAAACCAAGCCATGAGGTCGAAGGAATTGTCCGTAGAGCTCCAAGACAGGATTTTGTCAAGGCACAGATCTAGGGAAGGGTACCAAAACATTTCTGCACCATTCTTAAATGGAAGAAATTTGGAACCACCAAGACTCTTCCTAGAGCTGGCCGCCCGGCCAAACTGAGCAATCGGGAGAGAAGGGCCTTGGTCAGGGAGGTGACCAAGAACCCGATGGTCACTCTAACAGAGCTCCAGAGTTCCTCTGTGGAGATGGGAGAACCTTCCAGAAGGACAACCATCTCTGCACCACTCCACAAATCAGGCCTTTATGGTAGAGTGGCCAGACGGAAGCCACTCCTTAGTAAAAGGCACATGAAGGCCCGCTTGGGTTTTGCCAAAAGGCACCTAAAGACTTTCAGACCATGAGAAACAAGATTATCTGGTCTGATGAAACCAACATCGAACTCTTTGGCCTGAATGCCAAGCGTCACGTCTGGAGGAAACCTGGCACCATCCCTACGGTGAAGCATGGTGGTGGCAGCATCATGCTGTGGGGATGTTTTTCAGCGGCAGGGACTGGGAGACTAGTCAGGATCGAGGCAAAGATGAATGGAGCAAAGTACAGAGAGATCCTTGATGAAAACCTGCTCCAGAGTACTCAGGACCTCAGACTGGGGTGAAGGTTCTCCTTTCAACAGGACACTCAACCCTAAGCACAGAGCCAAGACAACACATGAGTGGCTTCGGGACAAGTCTCTGAATGTCCTTGAGTGGCCCAGCCAGAGCCCGGACTTGAACCCGATCAAACATCTCTGGAGAGACCTGAAAATAGCTGTGCAGCGACGCTCCCCATCCAACCTGACAGAGCTTGAAAGGATCTGCAGAGAAGAATGGGAGAAACTCCCCAAATACAGGTGTGCCAAGCTTGTAGCTTCATACCCAAGAAGACTCAAGGCTGTAATCGCTGCCAAAGGTGCTTCAGCAAAGTACTGAGTAAAGGGTCTAAATACTTATGTAAATGTGATATTTCCGTTTTTATTTTTAATAAATTAGCAACAATTTCTAAAAACCTGTTTTTGCTTTGTCACTATGGGGTATTGTGTGTAGTTTGATGAGAAAAAACAACAACAATTTAATTGATTTAAGAATAAGGCTGTAACGTAACAAAATGTGAAAAAGGTGAAGGGGTCTGAATACTTTTCATATGCACTGTATATGTGTGTATTTGCGTGGGTGTGGCTGTGTATTACTAAGCCATCATCAAGTCTACCTGAAGTAAACAGCGTTCAGCAGAGTTTACAGAACGGACGGGTGAGTTGTTGGCTGTATTTCGAATTACATTTACCAACCGAAAACTCGCTGGAGGAAACATTTCCAGCCAAAAAACAAAATGGATCCAACTTCTGCATTATCTCAAAACTGTCAGTTCACCTTTATGCTGTGCAGTATATTCTGTAAGTGTGAATACCTGTCTTTATAAGGTGTTAGTGCTGTGTAACTGCAGAGGAAACTCCAGGAATGCTTTACTGTCTACTACTGGCTGTAATGTATAGGCTGAAGGCAGTAGACAGTACAGTGTGAGTTAAAGTGTCCTTACTGTACAGTACAGTATCAGACCCAGACAGGGAGACGGATGGAGGGATACAACTACTGCAGCTGGATGGAGGGGAAGGAGAGAAGAGGGGGACAGGGAGATGGGAAGTAGGGAGTGTTAAGAGAGAGGGAGACAGGGAGAGGAGAGGACAGAGGGGAATGAGGGAGTGTTAAGAGAGAGGGAGTCAGGGAGAGGGGAAAACCCCCATCTGCCAAGCCCCACTCAGACACACACAAACCCAACCTAAGCTTGACCTGCAGCAGCATCTTATGAATGGAAGGAAATTGTCTCCCAAAAAAGCCCCATTTAAAGGTATGAGTAATAACAATAATATAATCTGGCCAGCTTCTAAGTATGGGACAACAAAAGAGGGGACAAGGTATGACGGCAAAAAGAGGGGAGTAAAAGAAGGACAAGAGAAAGAAAGGGAGATGGAGAACAAGATACGTTTATTTTATTAGCCCTTAATAAATATCTGACAGATTTCCTCAGGAAATATCGCAGATCACATGTAAAATAGTTTAAGACTGATGTCAACTGCTGCAACATATGAAATCTATTAGAGAGAAACCACAGCAGACACAGGGAGAGAGGGAGCGAGAGAGCAAGAGAGAGCAAGAGAGAGAGAGAGAGAGCGAGAACGGAGAGAGAGAGCAACGCTGAAAGTCATGCAGTAAAAAAATCTCACGGCCTTTCCAAATTCTTAGAGAGGTAAAAAAGTCAGCCAAAACACAAGATCAGAAAAAAGGAGAAGGAAAAAAGAACAGAAACAGAAAACACACACACACACACACACACACACACACACACACACACACACACACACACACACACACACACAAGCATTACTGAGTTCCACATCCTGCTGGGGTCAAGGCCAACAGTGGAGCGAGTGCCCAGACACTGCTGCCAGCACCAGGGATGGATGGAGAGAGAAAAAGAAAGAGGGAGAGAGGGAGAGAAGGAGAGAGGGAGAGAAGGAGAGAAGGAGAGAGGGAGAGAGGGAGAGAAGGAGAGAGGGAGAGAAGGATAGAGGGAGAGAAGGAGAGAAGGAGAGAAGGAGAGAAGGAGAGAAGGAGAGAGGGAGAGAAGGAGAGAGGGAGAGAGGGAGAGAAGGAGCGAGGTAGAGGGAGAGAAGGAGAGAGGGAGAGAGGGAGAGAAGGAGAGAAGGAGAGAAGGAGAGAGGGAGAGAAGGAGAGAGGGAGAGCAGCAGAGAAGGAGAGAAGGCGAGAGGGAGAGAAGGAGAGAAGGAGAGAGGGAGAGAAGGAGAGAAGGAGAGAGGGAGAGGGGGAGAGAAGGAGAGAAGGAGAGAGGGAGAGAGGGAGAGAAGGAGAGAAGGAGAGAGGGAGAGAAGGGGAGAAGGAGAGAGGGAGAGAAGGAGAGAAGGAGAGAGGGAGAGAGGGAGAGAAGGAGAGAAGGAGAGAGGGAGAGAAGGAGAAAAGGAGAAAAGGAGAGGGATGGAGGGATGGAGGGGGCCAGGTGCCCAGAGACTGCTACCAGCTGGACATTTTCTCTGAACTGAGCATAACCCCTGCTATCCACTAGCTGATTGGACAACCAGCACTACCCATAATGCACTGCTGTACACCTTGGTGCTCCTACATGTACCAGGGATGATATGTAGCGATACGACCATTAGAGGACGAAATCCCAATCAGAACCTTCATCTCAGTAAACTGCCACAAGGTTTACATTGCAGCAAGTGTAAAGTTGATAATAAACCTCCCAGAGTGACAAGTCTGAACGCAAACAAATCCACTTAGTCACACGATCGCTAGATGTAATCAGCCTGATGAACGGCACACACACATCTGTGTGAACATTCACTGGTCAAAGATATATACTTAACCTCATAAAGTCACACAGGAAAGCACAAAATCACACGGTGGTTAACACACACATACACACGTGCGTGCGCACGTACTTACACAACGTACACACACAGTATGACCCTGTGAGTTGAGTTACACACACATACACACACATCCTGTGGTGGTTGCGTATTTTGGAGAGAGGAACCAGCACTGCCCGGGTGGTGCCAGTATGTCTCAGTGTGGCAGCTATGAAGCTCATAACCACCCTCACCCCCTCTCCCTGCCCAGACCCAAACCACAAGCCAATACCCACAAGCCAGAAAAGCCTGGACTGATACCCATCACACACACACAGACTGCTGGCACACACACACACACACACACTCTCTCACACACACACACTTTAACACACACACATTCTCTCTCACACACATACACACAGTCCGACCACACATACCAAAGAAAGAGGTAGAGTTATGGTAAATGAGACAAGTGAGTATGGTTTCTGATTTTCTCTCTCTTCTTTCTGCTTTTGAATCATCCACCCCTGAAAGGGCACTGAGAGTTCAGCTGGGTCACAGCAGGCTGCTGCCGCTTCACTACAGATATGAGACAACAGATACACACTGACATTTTGTATTTTGTTCATTGACTGCACAACACGGCCTAGGGCTGGGAACTGGAGGTGATGACTGGGCTAAACTGTCTTCTGTCACAGGGTGAACAGTCGTATGCCTGTGTGTGCACAGTGTACTAACTCAACACACAGGGTCATAATGTGTGTGTGATGTGTCTGTGTTCAGGGCCTGTGTCTGTGTGTCTGTGTGTGTGTGTGTGTGTGTGTGTGTTTGTGTGTGTGTGAGTGCATGTGTGTTCTCTCTGTGGTGTAATGGCCCAGTGGAGTAGAAAGTGATGAGAAGCTGACGTTTGAGCACAAAGCAGGCCCTTATATGGAGCGCTGAAGCTGTTTTCTCTCCCCTTCACTGTCTCCCCAGCACTCGCTCCAAACGCGCTGCAAGGTCGGAAGGGAAAAGACCATCCTTCCAAGTCAATATATTTACATATTTGTAGCGATGCAGGATATTTTGCAGAGCGTTGGCAGGCTGTGGCCAGTGAGGGGCTGTTGAGAGTGGACATCTGTGTCCATGCCTCAGCTCCACTGTGCTTGCTCACCTTTATCGCCTACCAGACCACCACTCCTCTCATCTCACTCAGCCCTAAAGAGGTGCTGAACAATTAGATGCACAAATAAGCAATGCCAACCTCACTTCTTCTGCTGATGTAGGATCTCTCTCTAGTCATTATCCTCATCCTCATAATCATCATCATGAAAAACAAAAATGTAATTAATTCACTGACAGGATGCCTGTCACTGTACATGGACTGAAGGCCTACATCAAATTATTTTTAAAAACATGCCATAAATCCAGTGGAGGATGCTGAGGGGAGGACAGCTCATGACTGGAACGGCGCAAATGGAATGGCATCAAATACAGTGAGGGAAAAAAGTATTTGATCCCCTGCTGATTTTGTACGTTTGCCCACTGACAAATAAATGATCAGTCTATCATTTTAATGGTAGGTTTATTTGAACAGTGAGAGACAGAATAACAACAACAAAAATCCAGAAAAACGCATGTCAAAAATGTTATAAATTGATTTTCATTTTAATGAGGGAAATAAGTATTTGACCCCTCTGCAAAACATGACTTAGTACTTGGTGGCAAAACCCTTGTTGGCAATCACAGAGGTCAGACGTTTCTTGTAGTTGGCCACCAGGTTTGCACACATCTCAGGAGAGATTTTGTCCCACTCCTCTTTGCAGATCTTCTCCAAGTCATTAAGGTTTCGAGCCTGACGTTTGGCAACTCAAACCTTCAGCTCCCACCACAGATTTTCTATGGGATTAAGGTCTGGAGACTGGCTAGGCCACTCCAGGACCTTAATGTGCTTCTTCTTGTGCCACTCCTTTGTTGCCTTGGCCAATTGTTTTGGGTCATTGTCATGCTGGAATACCCATCCATGACCCATTTTCAATGCCCTGGCTGAGGGAAGGAGGTTCTCACCCAAGATTTGACGATACATGGCGCCGTCCATTGTCCCTTTGATGCAGTGAAGTTGTCCTGTCCCCTTAGCAGAAAAACACCCCCAAAGAAGAATGTTTCCACCTCCATGTTTGACGGTGGGGATGGTGTTCTTGGGGTCATAGGCAGCATTCCTCCTCCTCCAAACACGGCGAGTTGAGTTGATGCCAAAGAGCTCGATTTTGGTCTCATCTGACCAAAACACTTTCACCCAGTTCTCCTCTGAATCATTCAGATGTTCATTGGCAAACTTCAGACGGGCCTGTATATGTGCTTTCTTGAGCAGGGGGACCCTGCGGGCGCTGCAGGATTTCAGTCCTTCACGGTGTAGTGTGTTACCAATTCACGCACTTATCAAGAGAAAACCTCTGGTCATCCACACTGCCTCTGATCTGGCCGACTCACTAAACAGTGTGCCCCTGGCTATCCTTGAATAAAATAAAAACAAAAAACTGTGGTGTCTGGTTTAATATAAGGAATGTGAAATTATTTATACTTTTACTTTTGATACTTAAGTATATCTAAAAACAATAATGCACTTCTCAGTAGTTGGTATTCAGACTTACAGTGGGGGAAAAAAGTATTTAGTCAGCCACCAATTGTGCAAGTTCTCCCACTTAAAAAGACGAGAGAGGCCTGTAATTTTCATCATAGGTACACGTCAACTATGACAGACAAATTGAAGAAAAAAAATCCAGAAAATCACATTGTAAGATTTTTTATGAATTTATTTGCAAATTATGGTGGAAAATAAGTATTTGGTCACCTACAAACAAGCAAGATTTCTGGCTCTCACAGACCTGTAACTTCTTCTTTAAGAGGCTCCTCTGTCCTCCACTCGTTACCTGTATTAATGGCACCTGTTTGAACTTGTTATCAGTATAAAAGACACCTGTCCACAACCTCAAACAGTCACACTCCAAACTCCACTATGGCCAAGACCAAAGAGCTGTCAAAGGACACCAGAAACAAAATTGTAGACCTGCACCAGGCTGGGAAGACTGAATCTGCAATAGATAAGCAGCTTGGTTTGAAGAAATCAACTGTGGGGAGCAATTATTAGGAAATGGAAGACATACAAGACCACTGATAATCTCCCTCGATCTGGGGCTCCATGCAAGATCTCACCCCGTGGGGTCAAAATGATCACAAGAAGGGTGAGCAAAAATCCCAGAACCACACGGGGGGACCTAGTGAATGACCTGCAGAGAGCTGTGACCAAAGTAACAAAGCCTACCATCAGTAACACACTACGCCGCCAGGGACTCAAATCCTGCAGTGCCAGACGTGTCCCCTTGCTTAAGCCAGTACATGTCCAGGCCCGTCTGAAGTTTGCTAGAGTGCATTTGGATGATCCAGAAGAGGATTGGGAGAATGTCATATGGTCAGATGAAACCAAAATATAACTTTTTGGTAAAAACTCAACTCGTCGTGTTTGGAGGACAAAGAATGCTGAGTTGCATCCAAAGAACACCATACCTACTGTGAAGCATGGGGATGGAAACATCATGCTTTGGGGCTGTTTTTCTGCAAAGGGACCAGGACGACTGATCCGTGTAAAGGAAAGAATGAATGGGGCCATGTATCGTGAGATTTTGAGTGAAAACCTCCTTCCATCAGCAAGGGCATTGAAGATGAAACGTGGCTGGGTCTTTCAGCATGACAATGATCCCAAACACACCGCCCGGGCAATGAAGGAGTGGCTTCGTAAGAAGCATTTCAAGGTCCTGGAGTGGCCTAGCCAGTCTCCAGATCTCAACCCCATAGAACATCTTTGGAGGGAGTTGAAAGTCCGTGTTGCCCAGCGACAGCCCCAAAACATCACTGCTCTAGAGGAGATCTGCATGGAGGAATTGGCCAAAATACCAGCAACAGTGTGTGAAAACCTTGTGAAGACTTACAGAAAACGTTTGACCTGTGTCATTGCCAACAAAGGGTATTTAACAAAGTATTGAGAAACTTTTGTTATTGACCAAATACTTATTTTCCACCATAATTTGCAAATCAATTCATTAAAAATCCTACAATGTGATTTTCTGGATTTTTTTTTCTCATTTTGTCTGTCATAGTTGACGTGTACCTATGATGAAAATTACAGGCCTCACTCATCTTTTTAAGTGGGAGAACTTGCACAATTGGTGGCTGACTAAATACTTTTTTCCCCCACTGTACCTTATGCAGGTGCGTAACGGCCTTTGCAGGCGTGGTTCCTTTGCATGCACTGAATACATTGGGTGTGTTTGAGCGATAAGCCTAACGAAGCCGACTGTAGACAAAAGTCGGTGAGTGAAGTCAGGGGAGGTGCATCAGGGGGAGGTGCATCTGCGACAGCCGAAAGTCAGACACTGTAGTGGTTTTCCAACAGCAAGGCTCAGATCAACATGGTAGTGTCAACATAGCTACTATTGTTTATAAACGTTTTTCTGTATAAATTGTGATGTCACGAGAGGCTACACAGCTTTCAGCGGGATTGCTCAAGTAGTGCAAGGAGACCAGGTTCAACCAAAACAAGGATTTTATTAAAGGTCTTGGGAAACTAACGAAAGTATAACACAATACTGTTCTCTGGTGGCTCTTTAAGGGTTAACAGTTCAGGGATGTCTCTTCCACATCCAAAATCATAACTCTCCCTCGCTCAAATAACTTTTCCCCAGTCTTACTGTATTCCACGTTGCAGCTAGTGGCCAACCCAGCAAAACGTCCTTCCAAATGTCCCACACGTATTTCCACAGGTGCATATATCCAAAGGTGAGTATTTCCCAAAGGTAAGTATCTCCAAATCCTTATATTCCTCATGGAAGTGGACGTGCAGCACTCTTGTCCTCCAGAGAGCCCAGCTTGGAGACTGTGTCTCTTCCCTTCACAAACCTTCAGCTCATCAGCTCCTCATTTGTTTCAGCTGCGTGGGAAGATTGGCCATAGAGGGGTGGAGTTCCCGACCATACCAGCAGATGGAGCCATAGCTGTCTGGGTTTGCAGCCACCTCAGGGGGATGTAACGTCCCTCCAGGACACAGCCTCTCGTGACATCACACATCCCCCTCCTCGGGACCGACGTCCTCGTCGGGGTAAAGGCAGCGAAGAAGGCATCACGCCGGGAGAGGGCGTCCGCATTGCCGTGGTGCTTGCCAGACTGCTCTCTCTTCAACTCCTCCAACTCTAGGACCAGGGACTCAGCCTCCTGTTGTCTCTCCTTGAGTTTCTTACTGAACGCATCAGCCTTGGTTTTAGCAGAGTTTAGCTTCTGTTGAGCAGCTTTCAGTTCCTTCTCTCTCTCTGCCTCCGCATTCTTCATCTTGTTCTCCAACACCTTGTACTTCTCCTCTGCCTTCTTCTGGACCTCCTTACTACTGCGCAGGGTCTCCTCACACTCCTCGATGGTCCTGCGCAGCCTCTCCAGCTCCTCCTGTTGCTTAGGAAGGAGCTCTGTTGGAGTTTAGCCTGGAGGATATCTAACTCTTCTGTCTTCATGTCTAACTGTTGCTTTAACAAACGATACCTCTCAGCGGTCCCCTTCAGACCAGACAGTTCTTTGTCCAGATTCTGTAGCTCCGTCTCTGTGTCGGTCTGGGCACCTGCCATCCCTATCAGAGCCCGGGCGGGAGTGAGTAACTCGGAGGATTGCACCGGAGCCTTCCCAGGATGAGTCTTGCCTCTCCGTTTCCGAGGTACTCGGGTTATCCTCTCCTGAGACTCTCTCCAGAGTGGGTAAAAGGCTGGGCAGTCTCGTCCAATTAGGACAGGGACGGGGAGGGAATCAACCACCCCCGCCGTCGTGTGTATGGTTCCCCGTGTGCTGGTCATTGTAAGTTCAGTAATGGGGTATTCTCTGGTGTCCCCATGGACACAGGAAACTGGGAGGACTTTCCCGGGGTCAGACACGTTGGGCCCACCAAATCCTTACGCACCAGGGTGGCCCGGCTACCAGAATCCAGTAAGGCCTCCACATCATGGTGATTCACAGTTACCGGGCAGGTGGGGGTCGATCTGGGCCGCCATCTACGACTCCCAAGAGCGAGGCAAAACGGTGTG
Source organism: Coregonus clupeaformis (assembly GCF_020615455.1). Taxonomy (NCBI): domain Eukaryota; kingdom Metazoa; phylum Chordata; class Actinopteri; order Salmoniformes; family Salmonidae; genus Coregonus; species Coregonus clupeaformis. Next base: position 6,408,455 of record NC_059196.1, read on the forward strand.
TGGGTGCTGAGCTGGAGGACTCCGCAGTGGGCATAGGTTCCTCGGCTGGTTTCCCACACTGCCAGGAGATATGTCCCATCTCCCCACACCGGTAACACTGTCGAGTTTCCCCCTCCTGGTGTACTCTTCTTGGACCCGCCTGGTTTCTGGCTCCCCCTGGAGCCGGGATAAGTCCTGACGTGGCTGGGTTCGAGACCTTGGGGTCCTTTGGACGGGTTTTCCCCATTTGTGGTGGGGCCGCACTCCTGGGGTCTTTTTCGGGAAGCATTCAGCATCTCCGCTGTGGCCTGGTACTTTTCCACAGCTTCCACGGTCAGATCAGCCGTGGTCAAGGCCTGTTGACTGATGAACCGCTTTTGCCTCATAAGGCAGGGCGCGTAGGTAACGATCCACCACAACGGCCTCCACCACCGCCGCTGCTGTATTCCTCTGCGGATCCAGCCATTTCCTTGCGGTTCGGACAAGTTCATGCATCTGCGCCCGAGGAGGTTGGTCTGGTTGGAAGGTCCAACTGTGAAAGCGCTGGGCCATACCAAACTTTGTGAGTCCATATCTGCTGAGGATCTCAGACTTCAGGGCATCATAGTCAGTAACCTGGTCAGGGCCCAGGTCCCGGACAGCATTCAGCGCTTCCCCGGTTAGAAAGGGGGCTAACAGACCAACCCACTGTTGCTTGGGCCAGGCTTCCCTAGTGGCCGTGGCCTCAAATGCATGCAGGTATGCCTCAATGTCATCGGTAGCTCCCATCTTAGATATAAAGTCACTTGCCTTTATTGGGCGGGTATTTTGGACCACCCTCTGTCTCTGCAATTCCTCTGCCTTCAGAAGGTTGGCTTTCTTTTGCTCCTCCAAGAGAGCCACGTTTGCTTGCATCTGGGCTTGCTGGCCAGCAACAAGGGCTTTCAATATGTCCTCCATTTCAGTCGGGCGGGGAGCCTACGGCCAACTTGGAAAACTGGGTGATCAAACCTTCGATATCCTCCTCTGACATGCACTATTAACGCTTGAGCGTGCCCGTATTCTCCACCATCTGTGATGTCACGAGAGGCTACACAGCTTTCAGCGGGATTGCTCAAGTAGTGCAAGGAGACCAGGTTCAACCAAAACAAGGATTTTATTAAAGGTCTTGGGAAACTAACGAAAGTATAACACAATACTGTTCTCTGGTGGCTCTTTAAGGGTTAACAGTTCAGGGATGTCTCTTCCACATCCAAAATCATAACTCTCCCTCGCTCAAATAACTTTTCCCCAGTCTTACTGTATTCCACGTTGCAGCTAGTGGCCAACCCAGCAAAACGTCCTTCCAAATGTCCCACACGTATTTCCACAGGTGCATATATCCAAAGGTGAGTATTTCCCAAAGGTAAGTATCTCCAAATCCTTATATTCCTCATGGAAGTGGACGTGCAGCACTCTTGTCCTCCAGAGAGCCCAGCTTGGAGACTGTGTCTCTTCCCTTCACAAACCTTCAGCTCATCAGCTCCTCATTTGTTTCAGCTGCGTGGGAAGATTGGCCATAGAGGGGTGGAGTTCCCGACCATACCAGCAGATGGAGCCATAGCTGTCTGGGTTTGCAGCCACCTCAGGGGGATGTAACGTCCCTCCAGGACACAGCCTCTCGTGACATCACAAAATGTTTAAATGAACTTTTCTATACCCCCATATCATTTACATTTACATTTTAGTCATTTAGCAGACGCTCTTATCCAGAGCGACTTACAGGAGCAATTAGGGTTAAGTGCCTTGCTCAAGGGCACATTAACGTCATTTAGCAGACGCTCTTAGCCAGAGCGACTCACAAATTGGTGCGTTCACCCTATAGCCAGTGGGATAACCACTTTACAATTGGGGGGTAGAAGGATTCCTTTATCCTATCCCAGGTATTCCTTAAAGAGGTGGGGTTTCAAATGTCTTCGGAAGGTGGTGAGTGACTCCGCTGTCCTGGCGTCGTGAGGGAGCTTGTTCCACCATTGGGGTGCCAGGGCAGCGAACAGTTTTGACTGGGCTGAGCGGGAACTATGCTTCCGCAGAGGAAGGGAGCCAGCAGGCCAGAGGTGGATGAGCGCAATGCCCTCGTTTGGGTGTAGGGACTGATCAGAGCCTGAAGGTACAGAGGTGCCGTTCCCCTCACTGCTCCATAGGCAAGCACCATGGTCTTGTAGCGGATGCGAGCTTCAACTGGAAGCCAGTGGAGTGTGCGGAGGAGGGGGGTGACGTGAGAGAACTTGGGAAGGTTGAACACCAGACGGGCTGCGGCATTCTGGATGAGTTGTAGGGGTTTAATGGCACAGGCAGGGAGGCCAGCCAACAGCGAGTTGCAGTAGTCCAGACGGGAGATGACAAGTGCCTGGATTAGGACCTGTGCCGCTTCCTGTGTAAGGCAGGGTCGTACTCTCGAATGTTGTAGAGCATGAACCTGCAGGAGCGGGTCACCGCCTTGATGTTGGCGGAGAACGACAGGGTGTTGTCCAGGGTCACGCCTAGGCTCTTCGCACTCTGGGAGGAGGACACAGCGGAGTTGTCAACCGTGATGGCGAGATCATGGAACGGGCAGTCCTTCCCCCGGGAGGAAGAGCAGCTCCGTCTTGCCAGGGTTCAGCTTGAGGTGGTGATCCGTCATCCATACTGATATGTCTGCCAGACATGCAGAGATGCGATTCGCCACCTGGTTATCAGAAGGGGGAAAGGAGAAGATTAGTTGTGTATCGTCAGCGTAGCAATGATAGGAGAGACCATGTGAGGATATGACAGAGCCAAGTGACTTGGTGTATAGGGAGAAAAGGAGAGGGCCTAGAACTGAGCCTTGGGGGACACCAGTGGTGAGAGCACGTGGTGCGGAGACAGCTTCGCCACGCCACTTGGTAGGAGCGACCGGTCAGGTAGGACGCAATCCAGGAGTGAGCCGCGCCGGAGATGCCCAGCTCGGAGAGGGTGGAGAGGAGGATCTGATGGTTCACAGTGTCAAAGGCAGCAGACAGGTCTAGAAGGACAAGAGCAGAGGAGAGAGAGTTAGCTTTAGCAGTGCGGAGAGTCTCCGTGACACAGAGAAGAGCAGTCTCAGTTGAATGACCAGTCCTGAAACCTGATTGGTTTGGATCAAGAAGGTCATTCTGAGAGAGATAGCAAGAGAGTTGGCTAAAGACGGCACGCTCAATAGTTTTGGAAAGAAAAGAAAGAAGGGATACTGGTCTGTAGTTGTTGACATCAGTGGGGTCGAGTGTTGGTTTTTTGAGAAGGGGAGCAACTCTCGCTCTCTTGAAGACGGAAGGGACATGGCCAGCGGTCAAGGATGAGTTGATCAGCGAGGTGAGGTAGGGGAGAAGGTCACCGGAGATGGTCTGGAGAAGGGAGGAGGGGATGGGGTCAAGCGGGCAGGTTGTTGGGCGGCCTGCAGTCACAAGTCGCAGGATTTTATCTGGAGAGAGAGGGGAGAAAGAAGTCAAAGCATAGGGTAGGGCAGTGTGAGCAGGACCAGCAGTGTCATTAGACTTAACAAACGAGGATCGGATGTCGTCAACCTTCTTTTCAAAGTGGTTGACAAAGTCATCCACAGAGAGAGAGGAGGGGGGTGGGGGGGGAGGATTCAGGAGGGAGGAAAATGTGGCAAAGAGCTTCCTAGGGTTAGAGGCAGATGCTTGGAATTTAGAGTGGTAGAAGGTGGCCTTAGCAGCAGAAACAGATGAAGAAAATGTAGAGAGGAGGGAGGGAAAAGATGCCAGGTCGGCAGGGGAGTTTAGTTTTCTTCCATTTCCGCTCCGCTGCCCGGAGCTCTGTTCTGTGAGCTCGCAGTGAGTCATCAAGCCACGGAGCTGGAGGGGGAGGACCGAGCCGGCCGGGAGGATAGGGGACACAGAGAGTCAAAGGATGCAGAAAGGGAGGAGAGGAGGGTTGAGGAGGCAGAATCAGGAGATTGGAGGGAGAAGGATTGAGCAGAGGGAAGAGATGATAGGATGGAAGAGGAGAGAGTAGTGGGAGAGAGAGAGCGAAGGTTGCGGCGGCGCATTACCATCTGTGTAGGGGCAGAGTGAGTAGTGTGGGAGGAGAGCGAGAGAGAAAAGGAAACAAAGTAGTGGTCGGAGACATGGAGGGGAGTAGCAGTGAGATTAGTAGAGGAGCAGCATCTAGTGAAGATGAGGTCAAGCGTATTGCCTGCCTTGTGAGTAGGGGGGGACGGTGAGAGGGTGAGGTCAAAAGAGGAGAGGAGTGGAAAGAAGGAGGCAGAGAGAAATGAGTCAAATGTGGACATAGGGAGGTTGAAATCCCCCAAAACTGTGAGGGGGTGAGCCATCCTCAGGAAAGGAACTTATCAAGGCGTCAAGCTCATTGATGAACTCTCCAAGGGAACCTGGAGGGCGATAGATGACAAGGATATTAAGCTTAAATGGGCTAGTGACTGTGACAGCATGGAATTCAAATGAGGAGATAGACAGATGGGTTAGGGGAAAAATTGAGAATGTCCACTTGGGAGAGATGAGGATTCCTGTACCACCACCCCTCTGACCAGATGCTCTCGGGGTATGCGAGAACACATGGTCAGACGAGGAGAGAGCAGTAGGAGTAGCAGTGTTTTCAGTGGTGATCCATGTTTCCGTCAGCGCCAGGAAGTCGAGGGACTGGAGGTTGGCATAGGCTGGGATGAAGTCAGCTTTGTTGGCAGCAGAACGGCAGTTCCAGAGGCTGCCTGCGACCTGGAACTCCAGGTGAGGGGTGCGTGCAGGGACCACCAGGTTAGAGAGGCAGCAGCCGCGCGGTGTGGTGCGTTTGTGTAGCCTGTGCAGAGAGGAGAGAACAGGGATAGGCAGAGGCATAGTTGACAGGCTGTAACAAATGGCTACAAAAATGCAGAGGAGATCGGAATGAAATGAGCTAAGCATCTGGGAGAGGAGAGAGCAGGGCCTCCCTCACCAAAAACTTCTACCTCAGAAACTAAAATTGTTTCACTGAACCACCCGAACAAAAACTCTCCCAACTTCCACCTTTAGAAATCAGAATTGTTGTGAACCACAGCGGTTCAATGTTTAAAGGAATAGACTCAACCCACTTTATTCAGCTAGCTAACTATGACACCATAGCTAACTAGCATGCTAGCATCCAATAACACACAGTTTAACACACAGTTTAGCACCAACACTTGGTCACAACAAACCACCAATAGTGTGTTAACTAGCTAACTAGCATGCTAGCATCCAGTAACACACAGTTTAGCACAAACACTTGGTCACAACAAACCACCAATAGTGTGATAACACACTAAACAGATCATTCGTGTCTGTGTCAAGTTCCTTTCATGACGCAGCAATGATTCAACGTTGGCTAGCTAGGACAAGTATATTGTATTTAGCTACTACAGTACAGTTAGCTGGTCGTGTTGGGTAGCTAGCAATGGCCACTGTGTTGACTTTGTTTGAAGAACGGCTAGCTAGCTAGCTTCGCTACACCCGGCACACAATGGCTACTGTGTTGACTCTGACTCTGTTCGAAAAACGGCTAGTTAGCTCGCTTCGTGCTACAGCCGGCACGGCCGAAGACACTGCCAACCTGCAGTAACTACCCACAACAACCCACGATACCTAGCTATGACGCCGTAGCTAACTAGCAAGCTAGCATCCATTAACACACAATTTAGCACCAATACTTGGTTACAACAAACTGCCAAGAGTGTGTTAGCACACTAAACCTGCAGTAACTACCCACAACAACCCACGATACCTAGCTATGACGCCGTAGCTAACTAGCAAGCTAGCATCCATTAACACACAATTTAGCACCAATACTTGGTTACAACAAACTGCCAAGAGTGTGTTAGCACACTAAACAGATAATTCATGTCCGTGTCTAGTTCCTTTCATAACGCATAACGCAGCAAAAATTAAACGTTGGGTAGCAGCACATTAACATTGGAAACAGCTCTCCACCGTTGCTAATCGTTACCAGTAGCTACCCGCTAGCTAGCTAGCCTCGTGCTTCGATACTAACCTACAATTACCTACGGAAACCTACAATAACAACAATACTAACCTATAATAAATACAATACCTAACTACAACTAACTACCTACCTACGATCTAATACATGGTTAAGCTTTACTCAACACCATATGAGAAGCTTACCTCCTGCTTACCTCCAGCTAGAGAAAAACACAACCTCTCCCGACAACCTCTCCCAAACTGAAAACGTAGTGTGTGTGCAATTAATTGGTTAGAGGGAAGTCTCAAATATCACTTTTATTTGTATCCCTTGTAGCTTTAGAATCGCAGCAAAGTTGGTTCCTGATTCAGTCACGTCTTTGGCCACGTTCACGTGGGTAAAAAACTAAAAAACAATGATTGGTTGAAAAATAGTGCCTCCCACAATGCAAGTGATGGCTGCATGGTGGGGGGCAGTATGAAAAATGTATGCACTCAATAACTGTAAGTCGCTCTGGATAAGAGCGTTTGCTAAATGACTAAAATGTAAAAATGTAAAATGGCTGCATGGTGCAGATGGTGAGAAGCAACTGCAGCGACTTGAAGGCGACTTCATAAAAAACTGCATGACCTGTGATCACATGATTTTTGTAAAATTCATGCAGTCGACATGTTGTCACAAGTCTGACCTTTTTTTTACTCATAATGCAACTCACTTTGAAAGCCGGTGACCCGTGACCAACGTTGGTCAACGTCTTGACAATAGTGATCTGCTCCAATGCGCTATTTAATTCAACCGCTGAAAACCCTCCTACTTGCTGGCCAATAGGTTCTCGTGGAGTTTTCATTCAATAGGGTTTTCAGTATATTTATCTAAAGCCATCCCTTTAAATGTGGTGTACCTTTAATTCCAACAGGGCTCTCCAACCCTGTTCCTGTAGCGCTACCGTCCTGTAGGTTATCAGTCCAACCCCAGTTGTAACTAACCTGATTCATCTTATCAACCAGCTTATTGTTAGAGTCAGGTGCGTTAGATTGGGGTTGGAGCAAAAACCTACAGGATGGTAGCTCTCCAGGAACAGGGTTGAAGAGCCCTGCACAATAATATATGGAGAGAACGGTTCTGAATATTAGGGATCAATTAAAGAAAGACATGTAAATAGACGCATATTTGTCTCTTTTTGAGCACCAATTGGTAGATTTAAAAATACTCTTATCTTGTATATTATTTAGGGTTAGGAAAGTATTTATGAATAATAAAATAAAACTGGTTTAAAGAGACTTTATGCACAAAATATATTGGTGAATCAAAAATACAGTGGTTTGATTCATCCTGAAAGTTGCCATATTCAATTGTTCAACCCATGAAATATTGGAAGGTGAGAAAGTGTACAATAGGGGTTGAACAGTAGTTCTTTAAATCTACCTCAATCCTCACTAATCATGGAACTGTGATGACAACATACATGTTGTTCCACTTGGAACCGATAGGTTCGCTTGACCTTATTCATAATTTCATCACACGTAAAGTTGGTGGAATTATGAGGGAATTAATTCAAGGTCACACACACCTCAGTCATACCTTTATTTATTTGATTTCCACCCCCAACGAATAGGGTGAATAGTATGTGATTCTCATGCTTAAGTTCAAGGTCAGAATATGCGTAGAGAGGAAAGTACATAAAAATGGAATTACGTTCCATTTACGCACACTGAACTCGGGTCGGAATCGGTCCCATAGAGCGTATCTTAGTTTGTAATATTGAATGGAGATATAAAACATCATGGAGTGGATCCTGTAAGGTAGTGACACACCATGTCATATCCTGCCATATCACCTAGTAGGACTTTGGAGCAGGCCCAAGAAGGTGCCCTGGGGAACCCCTCTCAGCCTCGCCTGCCCCCCCCCCCCACAATCCCCTCCTCCCTCACCCCCATAGCTCTCCCTAAGAACACAGCTCCATGTTGCTCTTGGCAGAACTCTGCATGCTGTCCCTGCGTGCCTGAAAACCAGCACTCTCCTCTCCCCCTAGCTTGGCCCTGCAGCCAACAGGCACACATTTCTCACATTGATGCTTTCTGTGAACAGACACACAGGCTCTCAGTCAGTCAGTCAAAGGACAAGGTGGGACAGATATGTCCGCTCATTTACAATACACTCACATCCTCTCTCTCTCTTCCTCCAACTCTCTCTCTCTCTCTCGCTCTCTCTCCTCTATCTAAAACTCTCTCGCTCTCTTTTACTCTGTCTCTCAGTCTCTAGCCACATCCCTCTCTCCGGTGGTTTCTTGCCCTTTCACTCTGAGTGTGAGAGTCAGCCAGCAGCGAGGGGTGCAGGTGTGTGTAACTGTGGCCTGATCAGGGGGAACTGAAGGCTAATCTGAGAGTGTCTAAACTAATGGAGAGGAAACTGGGTGTCTGGCAGGGAAACACTGTCTCACTGCATAGTGTCAGTCAGAGGGCACAGAGATGACACCACCAACAGGGCAGACACATACACAGTATCTTTCAGAAAGAAAACTGTTTCAGTAGAAGTGTAAGTTAAGGACAATGAAAGAGGGCAGTAGTTACTAACTGACTGTGCAAGCATATGACATTGCCATAGAAAACACTGTGATAGAAAGGGTGTCCCTGTGTGTATGGACAGTGAGAGACAGAGTAGGACAGGAGGGGGGGGTATGAGAGAGAAAAAGAGAAAAAGAGAGAGATTGAATGCACACATGTAAGCGTGTTGAGTGTTTATAAGACGAACTGGGTTCAATTCAACCAGCTGGACTTGAACCCATTTGCCTTCAACAACAGAGGATGGACGTTTAACCTCTATCCCACACACCGGGCTATTTGGCAGGAGAAGGACCATTTATATTTATTCTTTAATTCATTTTTTCTAAACGTTAATTGAAACTTTATTTCCTCTGTGAGTCCGGGGTCTGGGCATTTCAACATAAATGAACGTTCTCAGAAAAGAAAGGGAAGGAGAGAAAAGAAAGGAGGGAAAAAAGAGAGAAGCAGTCTGTCTCTTGGGTGCCCTTCTTGCCATCCCATTTCCTATGCATCTGGTCTGTGTTTGTGCGGAGAGCGAGGGAGAGGGAAGGAGGGCCGTCTGGGGCCGATTAATAACCAGTGATTTATAGCAACTTTTATAGAATAATACAATAAAAATGTGTGAGTACGTGTGTGTGAGCACATGTGTGTGAGCATGTGTGTTTGTATGTGTGTGTGCATGTGTGTTTGAATGTGTGTGTGCATGTGTGTTTGAATGTGTGTGTGCATGTGTGTTTGTATGTGTGTGTGCATGTGTGTTTGTATGTGTGTGTGCATGTGTGTGTTTGTATGTGTGTGTGCATGTGTGTTTGTATGTGTGTGTATGTGTGTGTGTTTGTATGAGTGTGTGTATGAATGTGTGTTTGCATGTGTGTGTGCTCGCCCGAGCGAGAGTGCACACAATGCTTTTCTAATTCCGGGGAATCAAAAACAAATTATCGACGAAAAAAACAGAGCATGCTCGGGGTAAATTGGGCACAGATGGAGGCAGGAAATAAAATGAGAGAAAGAGGAGAGTAGAGGAGGAGAGGAGAGGAGAGGAGAGGGGGACCGTGAGGGAAGAGGGGTACTAGAGAGTGAGGAGGGCAGGGCAGGGTGAAGATGTGATTGAGGGAGGGAAAGAGGGAGGGAGGGTAGAGAAGAGGGGGTGAGTGAGAGGACAGGGACGCATTGGGGAGAGGAGAGAAGGAAGAGAGGAGAGTGGGAGGAGAGAGATCAGGGGAGTTCCCATGCCCTGTGCAGAGGAAATGGGCTTAAAAGGGGGGTGCGTACAGTACACGTGTGCGTGTACAAATGTGTGTGTGAGCGTGCCCGCGTATGCATGTGTGCATGCGTCCATGTGTGTAGGGTAGCCTGGTGGGCCATGAGCTGAACAGACCTTTTGGCACAGTGCTGTCAGGGTCCCTGCCACGACACAGTTCCATAACACACACACAGCTGACCTGGCAATGCAGCTCCAGTGATGAGCCACTCTCACATCCATCCATCCATCCATCCATCCATCCAAAGACATGGCTTTTACAGTTAGCTCATTAGGGTTAATGTTGTAGCATCAGCTCTCCTCTCTCATCCACATGTGTGTTTTTAGTGTCTGTGTATGTCATACGGTACTCTAATACTCCCCCAAACCCTCTGAGCTGAACTGCAGGCTGAACTCTAAACATTAAGACTGAGGCAACGCTGAGGCACTGTGGGCTACATGGGGTGCATCTACAAGCAATTATAAACTGGGTGGTTCGAGCCCTGAATGCTGATTGGCTGACAGCCGTGGTATATCAGACCGTATACCACGGGTATGACAAAACATTTATTTTTACTGCTCTAATTACGTTGTAAACCAGTTTATAATAGCAATAAGGCACCTCAGGGTTTGTGGTATATTGCCAATATACCATGGCTAAGGGCTGTATCCAGGCACTCTGTGTTGCGTCGTGCATAAGAACAGCCCTTAGCTGTGGTATATTGGCCATATACCACACCCCCTCAGGCCTTTTTGCTTAATTAGACCACCAAGCAAACAGGGGACGTATTAAGGACAGCTCGGGGACCATGACACAACCTCCTGATGTTGCGGGGATGTCCTAACGACTCATTTTTGTTTGCAGGGCAGTGACCTTCCAGAAATACTGGCAGTGTGTGTGGTGTGTGTGAGCATAATGCAACGCCAGGGTTGTGGGTTCGATTCCCACGGGGGGCCAGTATGAAAAAATTAAAAAATTATAATGTATGCACTCACTAACTGTAAGTTGCTCTGGATAAGAGTGTCTGCTAAAATGACTAAAATGTAAAGATATAGAGCCAGACAGGCAGACAGGCAGATCCCCTCTGACTGTGGGCTGACTCACACAGTGTCTCACACAGTATACTGGCAGATCCACCCATTCACTAGGCCCCAAGAGCACCCTCCCTCTATCCCCCCCAACCCTAGACACTGCCACCCACACACCAGTTCCTGTTGTCGTCCATGCCCCCTGGCCCTCTCCCTGGCCTCCTATGAAGGGGTGAGAGGAGGAGTGGAGGGAGTGGGTAGTTATTGGCAGAGAAGGCCCTTCCTTCACTGGAAACTCCATTAGTTGGTGAATCACCCTCTACTGAACCAGAGTGAACGATAGCAGAGCACTTCCTCTGTTTAGCTTGCATTCTCTGTCTCTCATTCTCGCGCTCTCTTTTTCACACACACACACACACACACACGCACACACTGTGTTACATTCATACCAACACTAGCACACACACATACATGCAAATGCCTATACCCCCATAAAGTGCCATACAGTACGTTCCCCAATATCTCTCCTTGATGCATAGAAAACGAACAAACATTTGCGCATGAAGTTCTCTCTTTCCCACACTCTCAGTTCTCTCAGCTCTCTGTCACACACTGAGAGAGGGGCCCATGGCCATCTCATTGTGACACTCTGGCTCCATGGACTTTGATATTTGAGCCAGGGTTGTTCATTGTCTTTGGTTTGGGTGTATTTCATTTGGTGGTGTTGGGGATGGGTGAGTTTCATTTTGTTTGTGTCTAGTGGTGATTGGTCTATGACTCCCAATCGGAGGTAACGAGTGTCAGCTGTCGGCTCGTTATCTCTGATTGGGAGCCATATATATTCTGTGTGTTTTCTCCTTTGTTTTGTGGGTTAGTGGTCCAGTGTTCCATGTTTCTGTCAGTGTTACAGAGGACTTCACTATCGTCATTTGTTGTTTTTTCGTGGTTGCTTTATTAAATAAAGTCATCATGTTCACTCCACGCGCTGCGTATTGGTCCGCTTCCTCAGACGATCGTGACAGAATAACCCACCAAAAAAGGACCAAGCAGCGCGTCCAGGAGCAAAGGGTCTGGACATGGGAGGAACTGTTGGACGGTAAAGGGTCCTGGACGTGGGAAGAAATCCTGGACGGCATGGATCGCCGTCCATGGAGCGAAACAGAGGAGAGGCGACGGAGAGAGGAGCAACGGCGTCGGCAGAGCCAACGTCGGAAGGACGAGAGGCAACCCCAAGAAATTTTTGGGGGGCACATGGCTTGGGCGGCTGGGCAGCAGGAGGCTGCCACAGGGAGACGTGGAGAGAAGGCTATCGGATTACGGGAGCCATTGGCGAGTAGAGGAAGGGAAGTTGTTGCGGCACGGCGTGAGAGACTGATGTGTGTTACCAGTCCGGTCCGGCCCGTTCCTGATCCCCAGTTAAAGCCAGTGGTGTGTGTTCCCAGTACGGACCGGCCTGTTCCTACTCCACGCATCAAGCCCACGGTGTGCGTCGCCAGCCCAGCCCGGCCTGTTCCTGCTCCACGCACAGAACCTACGGTGTGCGTCGCCAGCCCAGCCCGGCCTGTTCCTGCTCCACGCACCAAGGATACGGTGTGCGTCGACAGCCCTGCCCGGCCTGTTCCTGCTCCACGCACCAAGGATACGGTGTGCGTCGACAGCCCTGCCCGGCCTGTTCCTGCTCCACGCACCAAGCCCACGGTGTGCGTCGCCAGCCCAGCCCGGCCTGTTCCTGCTCCACGCACCAAGGATACGGTGTGCGTCGACAGCCCTGCCCGGCCTGTTCCTGCTCCACGCACCAAGGATACGGTGTGCGTCGACAGCCCAGCCCGGCCTGTTCCTGCTCCACGCACCAAGGATACGGTGTGCGTCGACAGCCCTGCCCGGCCTGTTCCTGCTCCACGCACAGAACCTACGGGGTGCGTCGCCAGCCCAGTCCGGCCTGTTCCTTCTCCCCGCACTAGCCCTGAGATGCGTGTCCTCAGCCCGGTACCTCCAGTTCCGGCACTACGCGCCAGGCCTAAGGTGCGCCTCAGACGGCCAGAGTCTGCCGTCTGCCCAACGGGCGCTTGAACTGCCCGTCTGCCCTATGGCGTCTGAACTGCCCGTCTGCCCAACGGCGCCTGAACTGCCCGTCTGCCCAACGGCACCTGGACTGCCCGTCTGCCCAACGGGCGCCTGAACTGCCCGTCTGCCCAACGGCGCTTGAACTGCCCGTCTGCCCAACGGCGCTAAAGCCGCCCGTCTGTACTGAACCTGCAAAGCCGCCCGTCTGCCATGAGCCTTCAGAGCCGTCCGCCAGACCCGGAGCCGCTAGAGCCGTCCGCCAGACAGGAGCCGCTAGAGCCTTCCGCCAGACAGGATCAGCCAGAGCCTTCCGCCAGACAGGATCAGCCAGAGCCTTCCGCCAGACAGGATCAGCCAGAGCCTTCCGCCAGACAGGATCAGCCAGAGCCTTCCGCCAGACAGGATCAGCCAGATCCGTCAGCCAGCCATGAGCAGCCAGATCCGTCAGCCAGCCCTGAGCAGCCAGGTCCGTCAGCCAGCCCTGAGCAGCCAGATCCGTCAGCCAGCCATGAGCAGCCAGATCCGTCAGCCAGCCATGAGCCGTCCAGCCAGGATCCGCCAGGGCCGTCCAGCCAGGATCCGCCAGAGCCGTCCAGCAAGGGATCCGCCAGAGCCGTCCAGCCAGGATCCGCCAGAGCCAGCCAGCCAGGATCCGCCATTTAGTCCGGTGCTGCCCCTTAGCCCGGTGCTGCCCCTTAGCCCGGTGCTGCCCCTTAGTCCGGTGCTGCCCCTGAGTCCGGTACTGCCCCTTAGTCCGGTACTGCCCCTTAGTCCGGTACTGCCCCGTAGTCCGGTGCTGCCCCTTAGTCCGGTGCTGCCCCTTAGCCCGGTGCTGCCCCTTGTCCCGGTGCTGCCCCTTATCCCGGTGCTGCCCCTTATCCCGGTGCTGCCCCTTAGGCCGATGCTGCCCCTTAGTCCGGTGTTGCCCCTTAGTCCAGGTGGGGTTAGTTGGAGGGTGGTCATTGGGAGGAGGCTACCGAAGCAGGTTGTGACTGTGGTGGGGTGGGGATCACGACCGGGGCCAGAGCCGCCACCGTGGACAGACGCCCACCCAGACCCTCCCCTAGTCCTGATATTGGTGCGCCCGGAGTTCGCACCTTTAGGGGGGGGTACTGTGACACTCTGGCTCCATGGACTTTGATATTTGAGCCAGGGTTGTTCATTGTCTTTGGTTTGGGTGTATTTCATTTGGTGGTGTTGGGGATGGGTGAGTTTCATTTTGTTTGTGTCTAGTGGTGATTGGTCTATGACTCCCAATCGGAGGTAACGAGTGTCAGCTGTCGGCTCGTTATCTCTGATTGGGAGCCATATATATTCTGTGTGTTTTCTCCTTTGTTTTGTGGGTTAGTGGTCCAGTGTTCCATGTTTCTGTCAGTGTTACAGAGGACTTCACTATCGTCATTTGTTGTTTTTTCGTGGTTGCTTTATTAAATAAAGTCATCATGTTCACTCCACGCGCTGCGTATTGGTCCGCTTCCTCAGACGATCGTGACACTCATGTTCCAACACACAGGTCTCAGCTAGACATTCACACTGAACAGACCGTCACACATAGTACATGTACTGTCACAGATGCATGAGCCTTCACATGGGCATACAGCAGTGGAGGCTGCTGAGGGGAGAACGGCTCATAAAAATGTCTGGAACGGAGCAAATGGAATGGCATCAAACCATTACCACGAGCCCGTCCTCCCCAATTAAGGAGGCACCAACCTCCTTTGGCATATAGTATAATGATCATTCAACAAAAGCATATTGTGTAGTGTGTGAAACGGAACACACATTTATTCTCAGGCTCAGGTGGCCCCAATGGTTGTGTGAGTTACATGGGGCGAGTACGTGCCGATCTGCCCATTTGTGTGTGTCTAAGAGCCCGGAGTGTGGCTGCAGAAGGCTGCGTACGTGTGACCACACCAAAGCGGATGTGCTGCCATGAAGAGAGACGGAGAGAAAGAACGAGAGAACGAGAGAGAGAAATGGAGAGACGCAGACGTCAGAGGCGCCGATGTGGCGCTCCCAGGGACATAGGAGCACACACACACACACACACACACACACACACACACACACACACACACACACACACACACAGCAGGCCAACACAAAGCCACACACCCACAGGTTTCACTTCTGCCTGGTGTGGCAGCACAGCACACTCTCGAAACACTTTGCACCCGGGTAAAGGTTCACACACAGGTCAGGGCACACACACACACACATACGCACTTACAAAATGATGCACATTGATACCCACTCAGACTTAGAATAACATAAACACATCTGATCATATGCAGTACACACACAGTACACACACAGTACACGCACAGTACAAGCACAGTACACGCACAGTACACACACAGTACACACACAGTACACGCACAGTACACGCACAGTACATGCACAGTACACGCACAGTACACGCACAGTACACACACAGTACACACACAGTACATGCACAGTACACACACAGTACATACACAGTACACACACAGTACACACACAGTACACACACAGCATACACACAGTACACACACAGTACACATGCAGTATACACACCTGCTCTTCTGAACTATAGAATCAAACAAGCACCTATATGCATATGTTACTTTAATAGTTATTACCATCAAGGTTGGGAACTGCTCTGGGACTAATATAACTCAATTGAAGAGTGGCGAGAAGGCCTGTGGGGTACTGAGGGAGGCACACACACACACACACACACACGCACACACACACACACACACACACACACACACTCACACACAGCTCTGGGTAGCAGCAGAAGGAGGGTGTGACTGTGCCAGTGTCTACACACTTGTCGCTCATTATGCAGTGGGAAAACCAAATCTGTCACAATCAGAGGCAGAGTTGGTGAGAGTGCTATGACTTTCCCAAGTTAAAAAAAACACACATGAGAAAAAAGTGTTAATGGTGGCGACACAGCACATCCACAGAAGGGGAACTAGACCCTGGGAATTGTTCATTGGTTGTTAAGGAGGTGGGGTGGGGGCTGTGTATGAGTTTAGTGCCTGATTACCATGAGTTAACATTAGTTTGAGGATATTTTTTTCCTCTCCACTTCCTGACTGTTTGAGGTGTGTTGAAATGCTGTGAGAACCTGCCTGCCTTGGTAACTATGAAACAAGTCAGGTGGATAGAAGAACACTCTGTATGTGGCACATGTTGCTATTTGTGTCTCTGGGAAAGGGTTTGTTTTTCTCTGTGAATATGACTGAATTTCTGTGTGTGTGTGTTTTTGTTTAACTATCCTTGTGGGCTCCAGAGGTCGTCACAAGGATAGTAAAACAACAAAAATTTGGACAAGTGGGGACATTTTGCCAGTCCCCACGAGGAAAAATGCTATTTTAGGCTTAGGTGTTAGGTTTAGGTTTAGGGTTAGGGTTACGGTTAGGTTTAGTGTTAGGGTTAGGGTTAGGGGTTAGGTTTAGGAGTTAGGGTTACGGTTAAGGTTAGGGTTACGGTTAGGTTTAGGGTTAGGGTTAGGGGTTCGGGAAGATAGGATTTTGAATGGGAATCAATTGTTGGCCCCCAAAAAGTAATCACAAGTATAGTAAGACATAGTTGTGTGTGTGTGTATGTGTGTACAAATGTTGTAGGATGTGTGTATTAAAACCGACCCTGTGTGTGTATGCTGTGACAGAGTGCGTGCGTTTGTTTGAGTGTGTGCAGTGTGTGTGTGTGTGCAGTACGTGCGGCAGAGTCTGTGAGTGTGTGTGTCTGAGCGTTGGCCAGGGTGAGAGCAGCGGTGGTTGTGGAGGGGTGAGGGTGAGGGAGGCTATCCCTTTCTCATGGCCTCTTAGTCCCCTCTGGCCCCCGTTCCAGCTCTGCTATTGGTCAACACTCAGACACTGTCACTGAAACCAGCCGCACACTGCACACTGCACACTGCACACACTCATCCCCTCTGGGGAGGGAGGGAGGGAGGGAGGGAGGGAGGGAGGGAGGGAGGGAGGGAGGGAGGGAGGGAGGGAGGGAGGGATGACAGAGCGACAAAAATAGTGTGTGAGATGAAAGAAGGAAGGAAGGTGAGCTGCATGTAAATGTGTCAGTCAGTGTAGAGGTGGGTGGTGTATATGACTCTGTGTCTGTGTCAGAGAGTCAATGTGTCAGTCACTTGGACAGTCGGTGCAGCCTGAGAGCCGCTACCAGACCCTCTATGTCTCTGACAAAGGAAGACTACGCCCTCTGCTGGTGAAGGAGAGAAACTACACCATCATGATTCTCAGCCTACCACATAGCACAGAGAGACTAAACTCATTGACTAAGCTCTAGGGATGGGTGTCTTAGGTGACTCACATTAGTCATTAGAATCGACTTGTAAGTGAAAATCACTAAGCCCTCAGCACATTAGAGGCAATAAATTGGAGCGTCTCTCAGGCAGTATGGGCACAGCCATTAGTCAACGCTAACACTTAACACAGTCTTTAATATGCACAGTCATATCCCTAGACATTACCACAACACTGACTCAGACCAGAGAGGATTAAAACAATAGTTTACACAGTAGCCTCTCCTGAGCCACCATAAATCACCTACAGTATCAACACAAGATAAGAGGGTTTCCATATATTATACACACACTAGTAGGGTGTATATAGAAGCACTCAGACAGCAGTATTATAGCAGTGTTATGCAGTGTTAGTACAAGGGCCCAGGTTGTATATCCCTATAGTCACCTGTTAAAGTGTAAAACTAACTATGACTCAATAATCCATGCCTTCTGGGAATGCTATCAAATCCTAAAGTTATGGGCGGAGTTCGAAGGTTTTCTGTCAGAGGTATCCAACTGACAATCTCTTAGAAGACAATATAAACTATTGAAAGCAAGACTTAAAAATAACTGATGTTGGCACAAGATGGAGGGAAAGTTGGACCGTAACTAACGAAATTGCAGTTAATAAAAATATTTGTTTAATCCAGTATAAACTAATGTATAGAATTTATTATAAGAGACAAAATTCACAAATTCTACAGCATAACGGCAGAGTCATGTCTTAAGGGTAAAACTACTAATGACTCAATAATCCATGCTTTCTGGGAATGCTATGAAGTCCAAAAGTTATGGGCGGAGTTAAAAAGTTGGCTGTCAGAAGTTTTACAATGTAAATTTACTTTTAATTAGTCTGTCTGCATATTTCAAGACATGGCATATGGGTGTGTAGTGAGATACCTAGTGGGTTGGATGATTCTCTTCTAATCACTCATCTTGAAAATAATATGTACTAAAAACTTGGAAATCAATCATTCCATTCTTTATTAACACAATGGAACTGAAATGATTTATTATTGAAATATTGAAATAGCATGGGTGACCGAGAAAAACAATTTGACACAATTTAAGGCCAACTGGCACACAATAATGCAGGCTCTAGGGATGGGGGTGTGAGCATGCGGGTCTGGGCAGATGAGATGTAGTTATTGTTTGTGTGCATTGGTATGTTGTTGTTCGTTTGTATATGGAGTAAAACATTTAATGTATATATACAGTTGAAGTCGGAAGTTTACATACACTTAGGTTGGAGTCATTAAAACTAGTTTTCAACCACTCCACAAATGTCTTGTTAACAAACTATAGTTTTGGCAAGTCGGTTAGGACATCTACTTTGTGTATGACACAAGTAATTTTTCCAAAAATTATTTACAGACAGATTCTTTGACTTATAATTCACTGTATCACAATTCCAATGGGTCAGAGGTTTACATACACTAAGTTGACTGTGCCTTCAAACAGCTTGGAAAATTCCAGAAAATGATGTCATGGCTTTAGAAGCTTCTGATAGGCTAATTGACATCATTTGAGTCAATTGGAGGTGTACCTGTGGATGTATTTCAAGGCCTACCTTCAAACTCAGTGCCTCTTTGCTTGACATCATGGGAAAATCAAAAGAAATCAGCCAAGACCTCAGAAAAACAATTGTAGACCTCCACAAGTCTGGTTCATCCTTGGGAGCAATTTCCAAACGTCTGAAGGTACCACGTTCATCTGTACAAACAATAGCACGCAAGTATAAACACCATGGGACCACGCAGCCATCATACCGCTCAGGAAGGAGACGCGTTCTGTCTCCTAGAGATGAACGTACTTATGTGCGAAAAGTGCAAATCAATCCCAGAACAACAGCAAAGGACCTTGTGAAGATGCTGGAGGAAACAGGTACAAAAGTATCTATATCCACAGTAAAACGAGTCCTATATCGACATAAAATCGACCTGAAAGGCCACTCAGCAAGGAAGAAGCCACTGCTCCAAAACCGCCATAAAAAAAGCCAGACTACGGTTTGCAACTGTACATGGGGACAAAGATCGTACTTTTTGGAGAAATGTCCTCTGGTCTGATGAAACAAAAATAGAACTGTTTGGCCATAATGACCATCGTTATGTTTGGAGGAAAAAGGGGGACGCGTGCAAGCCGAAGAACACCATCCCAACCGTGAAGCATGGGGGTGGCAGCATCATGCTGTGGGGGTGCTTTGCTGCAGGAGGGACTGGTGCACTTCACAAAATAGATGGCATCATGAGGAAGGAAAATTATGTGGATGCATTGAAGCAACATCTCAAGACATCAGTCAGGAAGTTAAAGCTTGGTCGCAAATGGGTCTTCCAAAAGGCCCCACGCATACTTCCAAAGTTGTGGCAAAATGGCTTAAGGACAACAAAGTCAAGGTATTGGAGTGGCCATCACAAAGTCCTGACCTCAATCCTATAGAAAATGTGTGGGCAGATCTGAAAAAGCGTGTGCGAGCAAGGAGGCCTACAAACCTGACCCAGTTACACCAGCTCTGTCAGGAGGAATGGGCCAAAATTCACCCAGCTTATTGTGGGAAGCTTGTGGAAGGCTACCCGAAACGTTTGACCCAAGTTAAACAATTTAAAGGCAATGCTACCAAATACTAATTGAGTGTATGTAAACGTCTGACACACTGGGAATGTGATGATATAAATAAAAGCTGAAATACATCATTCTCTCTACTATTATTCTGACATTTCACATTCTTAAAATAAAGTTGTGATCCTAACTGACCTAAGACAGGGAATTTTTACTAGGATTAAATGTCAGGAATTGTGAAAAACTGAGTTTAAATGTATTCGGCTAAGGTGTATGTAAACACTACCAGTGAAAAGTTTGGACACACCTACTCATTCAAGGGTTTTCCTTTATTTTTTACATTGTAGCATAATAGTGAAGACTTCAAAACTATGAAATAACACATATGGAATCATGTAGTAACCAAAAAAGTGTTAAACAAATTCTTCAAATAGCCACCCTTTGCTTTGATGAAAGCTTTGCACAACCTTGGCATTCTCTCAACCAGCTTCATGAGGTAGTCACCTGGAATGCATTTCAATTAACAGGTGTGCCTTCTTAAAAGTTCATTTATGGAATTTCTTTCCTTCTTAACGCGTTTGAGCCAGTCAGTTTTGTTGTGACAAGGTAGGGGGGTATACAGAAGATAGCCCTATTTGGTAAAAGACCAAGTCCATATTATGGCAAGAACAGCTCAAAAAAGCAAAGAGAAACAACAGTCCATCATTACTTTAAGACATGAAGGTCAGTCAATACGGAACATTTCAAGAACTTTGAAAGTTTCTTCAAGTGCAGTCACAAACACCATCAAGCGCTATGATGAAACTGGCTCTCATGAGGACCGCCACAGGAATGGAAGACCCAGAGTTACCTCTGCTGCAGAGGATAAGTTCATTAGAGTTACCAGCCTCAGAAATTGCAGCCCAAATAAATGCTTCACAGAGTTCAAGTAACAGACACATCTCAACATCAACTGTTCAGAGGAGACTGTGAATCAGGCCTTCATGGTTGAATTACTGCAAAGAAACCACTACTAAACGACACCAATAATACGAAGAGACTAGCTTGGGCTAAGAAACATGAGCAATGGACATTAGACCGGTGGAAATCTGTCCTTTGGTCTGTTGTCCAAATTTGAGATTTTGGTTCCAACTGCCGTGTCTTTGTGAGACGCGGTGTGGGTGAACGGATGATCTCCGCATGTGTATTTCCCACCGTAAAGCATGGAGGAGGAGATGTTATGGTGTGGGGGTGCTTTGCTGGTGACACTGTCTGTGATTTATTTTAAATTCAAGGCACACTTAACCAGCATGGCTTCCACAGCATTCTGCAGCGATACGACATCCCATCTGGTTTGGGCTTAGTGGGACTATCATTTGTTTTTCAACAGGACAATGACCCAAAACACACCTCTAGGCTGCGTAAGGGCTATTTTACCAAGAAGGAGAGTGATATGGTGCTGCATCAGATGATCTTGCCTTCACAATCCCCTGACCTCAACCCAATTGAGATGGCTTGGGATGAGTCGGACCGCAGAGTGACAGAAAAGCAGCCAACAAGTGCTCAGCATATGTGGGAACTCCTTCAAGACTGTTGGAAAAGCATTCCAGGTGAAGCTGGTTGAGAGAACGCCAAGAGTGTGCAAAGCTGTCATCAAGGCAAAGGGTGGCTATTTGAATACCTTTTTTTATGTATTCAAAAATCCATTATTGGCATGTTTTAATTATTGCTTTAAAAATGGTAGACTTTCAGGTTCTCAACAAGAAGGTCTGCTTTCATTACTACTGAAACAGGACCCAGGTGGTAAGTATAAAGATCCAGTCCATTTAAAAAACTGGAGGCCTTTTACACTTCAATGTTGTGATGCATAGCAAATACAACAAAAAAGGTTTTACCAGATATTGTTCATCCTGATCAGATAGGTTTTTTACATGGACGATATATTGGAGATAATATATGACAATTACATGAAACAATTTAACATTATGAAACATCAAAGATACCAGGCCCGGTCTTCATAGCAGATTTCGAAAAGGCTTTTGATAAAGTACGACTAGAATATATATATAAATGCCTGGATTACTTTATTTTTCGGTGAATCTCTTATGCATTGGGTTAAAGTTCTGTACAGCACCCCAGGTGTAAAATGGTAAATAATGGTTACTTCTCAGAAAGTATTGAGCTTTAAAGAGGGCTAAAACATTAAAGCGTTGAACCTCTCTCTAAAAGCTTCACTCATACATAAGTTATACTTAAACCCAAAATGATTCTCCAGTAGATCATTAAGAAAGGTTAATCCTTTGTTAAGATATTGCCTTTTTGCCTTTATACAGATTACAACTGCTAATTTCCAACTAATTTAAAATGAAACTTTATTTAACGTATAGCCCTTTCTTAAACAAGCCATACAAAGCTGGTTACAATTAAAATGTTATCCTCCAGAAAAGATAGAACAAATATTACAACAAATATTATTGTTAAACTCAAATATACTGATTGATAATAAAAAAACATTTGTTATGGAAAAAATGTTTAGAAATTGTATTATATTTATCAATGATGTTATGAATAGAAACGGTAGAGTTATGTCACATACGCAGCTATCGAAAATATATGGGAATGTCTGCTCAATCCAAAGTTACAACCAACTAATTGCAGCATTACCACAAAAATGGAGGAGGCAAGTGGAAGAGGGAGAAGGTAGGGAACTTGTTTGTCTGACATATACTAAAGATATACATTAACTGAAAAGGATTGGCATGAATAGAAAAATATACCAGTTTCATGAGGACAAAAATGTTGACTGCTGCACCATACAGGTTGCAAAATAAATGGGAAGAGATTTCCAATGTAGCGATTCCATGGCATATGGTATACGAACTGATACACAAAACAACACTTTATTCAACACTGAGTTTTTCATTGAAAATGATTATACACAATTCTTGCCACCAACAGAATGCTATATATATGGGGAATACAACAATCTCAGCTCTGTAGATTTTGCTGCGAAGAGACAGAATCACTAGATGTAGCTGGTTGCTGGTCACAGGTTCAGGAACGGTTATAAAATCACAACGTTCACTTAAAATTAACCTTACTGGTCATTAGCAGTGTTGGGCGATTTGGAAAGCCATAGTCAATCAATCAATAATATAATAATACTCAAAGGAAAGGTTTTCATCTTTAGCTCACATCTGTGGATACTATGCAATTCAAAAGGTTCAAAATTCATGTAAAAGATCACAGCACAATTGAAAAATATATGGCACATATATAAAAAGAGAATGGTCTATTGTGATGGGTGGGATGGGCTGAGAGTGGCTGAGGGGTGGGATTAAAGAGCTTATGTTCGGTAATGTATTGTTGTTACTGTATGTGATTGCTGTATATAAAAGTACAATGTACAGTGGGGGAAAAAAGTATTTAGTCAGCCACCAATTGTGCAAGTTCTCCCACTTAAAAAGATGAGAGAGGCCTGTAATTTTCATCATAGGTACATGTCAACTATGACAGACAAAATGAGGAGAAAAAAATCCAGAAAATCACATTGTAGGATTTTTTATGAATTTATTTGCAAATTATGGTGGAAAATAAGTATTTGGTCAATAACAAAAGTTTCTCAATACTTTGTTATATACCCTTTGTTGGCAATGACACAGGTCAAACGTTTTCTGTAAGTCTTCACAAGGTTTTCACACACTGTTGCTGGTATTTTGGCCCATTCCTCCATGCAGATCTCCTCTAGAGCAGTGATGTTTTGGGGCTGTCGCTGGGCAACACGGACTTTCAACTCCCTCCAAAGATTTTCTATGGGGTTGAGATCTGGAGACTGGCTAGGCTACTCCAGGACCTTGAAATGCTTCTTACGAAGCCACTCCTTCGTTGCCCAGGCGGTGTGTTTGGGATCATTGTCATGCTGAAAGACCCAGCCACGTTTCATCTTCAATGCCCTTGCTGATGGAAGGAGGTTTTCACTCAAAATCTCACGATACATGGCCCCATTCATTCTTTCCTTTACACGGATCAGTCGTCCTGGTCCCTTTGCAGAAAAACAGCCCCAAAGCATGATGTTTCCACCCCCATGCTTCACAGTAGGTATGGTGTTCTTTGGATGCAACTCAGCATTCTTTGTCCTCCAAACACGACGAGTTGAGTTTTTACCAAAAAGTTATATTTTGGTTTCATCTGACCATATGACATTCTCCCAATCCTCTTCTGGATCATCCAAATGCACTCTAGCAAACTTCAGACGGGCCTGGACATGTACTGGCTTAAGCAGGGGGACACGTCTGGCACTGCAGGATTTGAGTCTAGTGTGTTACTGATGGTAGGCTTTGTTACTTTGGTCCCAGCTCTCTGCAGGTCATTCACTAGGTCCCCCTGTGTGGTTCTGGGATTTTTGCTCACCGTTCTTGTTATCATTTTGACCCCACGGGGTGAGATCTTGCGTGGAGCCCCAGATCGAGGGAGATTATCAGTGGTCTTGTATGTCTTCCATTTCCTAATAATTGCTCCCACAGTTGATTTCTTCAAACCAAGCTGCTTACCTATTGCAGATTCAGTCTTCCCAGCCTGGTGCAGGTCTACAATTTTGTTTCTGGTGTCCTTTGACAGCTCTTTGGTCTTGGCCATAGTGGAGTTTGGAGTGTGACTGTTTGAGGTTGTGGACAGGTGTCTTTTATACTGATAACAAGTTCAAACAGGTGCCATTAATACAGGTAACGAGTGGACAGAGGAGCCTCTTAAAGAAGAAGTTACAGGTGTCAAGGCTGAGGTGTATGTGGTGTGGGAGTCAGGCGCAGGACACCGAAGCTTAGTCCAACAAAGTTTACTTGTGAACCACAAGGCAAAGATACAAAGAACGGCTTCAAAACGACAGAGGCGAGCAATTACGCAACTATGCGTAAAACAACAAAACAGAGAAAAACACGCAGCACTACGGACAGGCGAAAAACAACACACAACCTAACCAATACAACACAGGCAACTTATAGAACACGTAATCAGACACAAACGGACACAGGTGTGACAGACAGACAAAAGCAATCACACATAGAAACATTCAACGGTGGCAGCTAGTACTCCGGGGGACGACGAACGCCGAAGCCTGCCCGAACTAGGAGGAGGAGCAGCCTCGGCAGAATCTGTGACAGTACCCCCCCTTGACGCGCGGCTCCAGCCGTGCGCCGACCCCCGGCCTCGGGACGGCCAGGAGGACGCGGACCCGGGCGCGTGGGATGCCCACGGTGGAACTCCGTCAGGAGGGATGGATCTAGGATGTCCCTCCTAGGCACCCAGCACCGTTCCTCCGGACCGTACCCCTCCCACTCCACGAGATACTGGAGACCACTCATCCGGCGCCTCGAGTCCAAGATGGTCCGGACCCTGTACGCCGGGGCCCCCTCGATGTCCAAGGAGGGGTCTCTCCTATCTCATGTTCTTGGAGTGGGCCAGCTACCACCGGCCTGAGAAGAGACACATGGAACAAGGGGTTAATATTCTTGTACTCAATAGGCAGTTGTAACCTGTAACACACCTCGTTCAATCTTCTCAGGACTTTAAAGGGCCCCACAAACCGCCGACCCAGCTTCCGGCAGGGCAGGCGGAGGGGCAGATTTCGAGTCGAGAGCCAGACTCGATCTCCCGGTGCGTACACCGGTCCCTCACTGCGGTGGCGAGGGACCGGTGTACGCACCGGTCACCACGCATACTTCCAAAGTTGTGGCAAAATGGCTTAAGGACAACAAAGTCAAGGTATTGGAGTGGCCATCACAAAGTCCTGACCTCAATCCTATAGAAAATGTGTGGGCAGATCTGAAAAAGCGTGTGCGAGCAAGGAGGCCTACAAACCTGACCCAGTTACACCAGCTCTGTCAGGAGGAATGGGCCAAAATTCACCTTATTGTGGGAAGCTTGTGGAAGGCTACCCGAAACGTTTGACCCAAGTTAAACAATTTAAAGGCAATGCTACCAAATACTAATTGAGTGTATGTAAACGTCTGACACACTGGGAATGTGATGATATAAATAAAAGCTGAAATACATCATTCTCTCTACTATTATTCTGACATTTCACATTCTTAAAATAAAGTTGTGATCCTAACTGACCTAAGACAGGGAATTTTTACTAGGATTAAATGTCAGGAATTGTGAAAAACTGAGTTTAAATGTATTCGGCTAAGGTGTATGTAAACACTACCAGTGAAAAGTTTGGACACACCTACTCATTCAAGGGTTTTCCTTTATTTTTTACATTGTAGCATAATAGTGAAGACTTCAAAACTATGAAATAACACATATGGAATCATGTAGTAACCAAAAAAGTGTTAAACAAATTCTTCAAATAGCCACCCTTTGCTTTGATGAAAGCTTTGCACAACCTTGGCATTCTCTCAACCAGCTTCATGAGGTAGTCACCTGGAATGCATTTCAATTAACAGGTGTGCCTTCTTAAAAGTTCATTTATGGAATTTCTTTCCTTCTTAACGCGTTTGAGCCAGTCAGTTTTGTTGTGACAAGGTAGGGGGGTATACAGAAGATAGCCCTATTTGGTAAAAGACCAAGTCCATATTATGGCAAGAACAGCTCAAAAAAGCAAAGAGAAACAACAGTCCATCATTACTTTAAGACATGAAGGTCAGTCAATACGGAACATTTCAAGAACTTTGAAAGTTTCTTCAAGTGCAGTCACAAACACCATCAAGCGCTATGATGAAACTGGCTCTCATGAGGACCGCCACAGGAATGGAAGACCCAGAGTTACCTCTGCTGCAGAGGATAAGTTCATTAGAGTTACCAGCCTCAGAAATTGCAGCCCAAATAAATGCTTCACAGAGTTCAAGTAACAGACACATCTCAACATCAACTGTTCAGAGGAGACTGTGAATCAGGCCTTCATGGTTGAATTACTGCAAAGAAACCACTACTAAACGACACCAATAATACGAAGAGACTAGCTTGGGCTAAGAAACATGAGCAATGGACATTAGACCGGTGGAAATCTGTCCTTTGGTCTGTTGTCCAAATTTGAGATTTTTGGTTCCAACTGCCGTGTCTTTGTGAGACGCGGTGTGGGTGAACGGATGATCTCCGCATGTGTATTTCCCACCGTAAAGCATGGAGGAGGAGATGTTATGGTGTGGGGGTGCTTTGCTGGTGACACTGTCAGTGATTTATTTTTAATTCAAGGCACACTTAACCAGCATGGCTTCCACAGCATTCTGCAGCGATACGACATCCCATCTGGTTTGGGCTTAGTGGGACTATCATTTGTTTTTCAACAGGACAATGACCCAAAACACACCTCTAGGCTGCGTAAGGGCTATTTTACCAAGAAGGAGAGTGATATGGTGCTGCATCAGATGATCTTGCCTTCACAATCCCCTGACCTCAACCCAATTGAGATGGCTTGGGATGAGTCGGACCGCAGAGTGACAGAAAAGCAGCCAACAAGTGCTCAGCATATGTGGGAACTCCTTCAAGACTGTTGGAAAAGCATTCCAGGTGAAGCTGGTTGAGAGAACGCCAAGAGTGTGCAAAGCTGTCATCAAGGCAAAGGGTGGCTATTTGAATACCTTTTTTATGTATTCAAAAATCCATTATTGGCATGTTTTAATTATTGCTTTAAAAATGGTAGACTTTCAGGTTCTCAACAAGAAGGTCTGCTTTCATTACTACTGAAACAGGACCCAGGTGGTAAGTATAAAGATCCAGTCCATTTAAAAAACTGGAGGCCTTTTACACTTCAATGTTGTGATGCATAGCAAATACAACAAAAAAGGTTTTACCAGATATTGTTCATCCTGATCAGATAGGTTTTTTACATGGACGATATATTGGAGATAATATATGACAATTACATGAAACAATTTAACATTATGAAACATCAAAGATACCAGGCCCGGTCTTCATAGCAGATTTCGAAAAGGCTTTTGATAAAGTACGACTAGAATATATATATAAATGCCTGGATTACTTTATTTTTCGGTGAATCTCTTATGCATTGGGTTAAAGTTCTGTACAGCACCCCAGGTGTAAAATGGTAAATAATGGTTACTTCTCAGAAAGTATTGAGCTTTAAAGAGGGCTAAAACATTAAAGCGTTGAACCTCTCTCTAAAAGCTTCACTCATACATAAGTTATACTTAAACCCAAAATGATTCTCCAGTAGATAATTAAGAAAGGTTAATCCTTTGTTAAGATATTGCCTTTTTGCCTTTATACAGATTACAACTGCTAATTTCCAACTAATTTAAAATGAAACTTTATTTAACGCATAGCCCTTTCTTAAACAAGCCATACAAAGCTGGTTACAATTAAAATGTTATCCTCCAGAAAAGATAGAACAAATATTACAACAAATATTATTGTTAAACTCAAATATACTGATTGATAATAAAAAAACATTTGTTATGGAAAAAATGTTTAGAAATTGTATTATATTTATCAATGATGTTATGAATAGAAACGGTAGAGTTATGTCACATACGCAGCTATCGAAAATATATGGGAATGTCTGCTCAATCCAAAGTTACAACCAACTAATTGCAGCATTACCACAAAAATGGAGGAGGCAAGTGGAAGAGGGAGAAGGTAGGGAACTTGTTTGTCTGACATATACTAAAGATATACATTAGCTGAAAAGGATTGGCATGAATAGAAAAATATACCAGTTTCATGAGGACAAAAATGTTGACTGCTGCACCATACAGGTTGCAAAATAAATGGGAAGAGATTTCCAATGTAGCGATTCCATGGCATATGGTATACGAACTGATACACAAAACAACACTTTATTCAACACTGAGTTTTTCATTGAAAATGATTATACACAATTCTTGCCACCAACAGAATGCTATATATATGGGGAATACAACAATCTCAGCTCTGTAGATTTTGCTGCGAAGAGACAGAATCACTAGATGTAGCTGGTTGCTGGTCACAGGTTCAGGAACGGTTATAAAATCACAACGTTCACTTAAAATTAACCTTACTGGTCATTAGCAGTGTTGGGCGATTTGGAAAGCCATAGTCAATCAATCAATAATATAATAATACTCAAAGGAAAGGTTTTCATCTTTAGCTCACATCTGTGGATACTATGCAATTCAAAAGGTTCAAAATTCATGTAAAAGATCACAGCACAATTGAAAAATATATGGCACATATATAAAAAGAGAATGGTCTATTGTGATGGGTGGGATGGGCTGAGAGTGGCTGAGGGGTGGGATTAAAGAGCTTATGTTCGGTAATGTATTGTTGTTACTGTATGTGATTGCTGTATATAAAAGTACAATGTACAGTGGGGGAAAAAAGTATTTAGTCAGCCACCAATTGTGCAAGTTCTCCCACTTAAAAAGATGAGAGAGGCCTGTAATTTTCATCATAGGTACATGTCAACTATGACAGACAAAATGAGGAGAAAAAATCCAGAAAATCACATTGTAGGATTTTTTATGAATTTATTTGCAAATTATGGTGGAAAATAAGTATTTGGTCAATAACAAAAGTTTCTCAATACTTTGTTATATACCCTTTGTTGGCAATGACACAGGTCAAACGTTTTCTGTAAGTCTTCACAAGGTTTTCACACACTGTTGCTGGTATTTTGGCCCATTCCTCCATGCAGATCTCCTCTAGAGCAGTGATGTTTTGGGGCTGTCGCTGGGCAACACGGACTTTCAACTCCCTCCAAAGATTTTCTATGGGGTTGAGATCTGGAGACTGGCTAGGCTACTCCAGGACCTTGAAATGCTTCTTACGAAGCCACTCCTTCGTTGCCCAGACGGTGTGTTTGGGATCATTGTCATGCTGAAAGACCCAGCCACGTTTCATCTTCAATGCCCTTGCTGATGGAAGGAGGTTTTCACTCAAAATCTCACGATACATGGCCCCATTCATTCTTTCCTTTACACGGATCAGTCGTCCTGGTCCCTTTGCAGAAAAACAGCCCCAAAGCATGATGTTTCCACCCCCATGCTTCACAGTAGGTATGGTGTTCTTTGGATGCAACTCAGCATTCTTTGTCCTCCAAACACGACGAGTTGAGTTTTTACCAAAAAGTTATATTTTGGTTTCATCTGACCATATGACATTCTCCCAATCCTCTTCTGGATCATCCAAATGCACTCTAGCAAACTTCAGACGGGCCTGGACATGTACTGGCTTAAGCAGGGGGACACGTCTGGCACTGCAGGATTTGAGTCTAGTGTGTTTGTCACGATCGTCTGAGGAAACGGACCAATACGCAGCGCGTGGAGTGAACATGATGACTTTATTTAAATAAAAGCAACCACGAAAACAACAAACAAATGACGAATGTGAAGTCCTACGGTACACTGACCAAAAGGAACAAAAACCCACAATTCCCACAGGAAAACAATCAGATTAAATATGGCTCCCAATCAGAGATAACGAGCCGACAGCTGACACTCGTTACCTCCGATTGGGAGTCATTGACCAAACCTAGACATAAACCCCACAGAACTGCAAACATAGAAATACACCCAAAACCCAACATAACCAAACCAAAACCCAACAAAACAAATACACCCTGGCTCAAATATAAAAGTCCCGGAGCCAGAGTGTCACAGTACCCCCCCCTAAAGGTGCGAACTCCGGGCGCACCAGCATACAGTCTATGGGAGGGTCTGGGTGGGCGTCTGTCCACGGTGGCGGCTCTGGCCCTGGTCGTGGTCCCCACCCCACCTTAGTCACTATCCGCTTCCGTAGCCTCCTCCATATGACCACCCCCAACTAAACCCCCTGGATTAAGGGGCGGCACCGGACTAACGGGCAGCACCGGACTAAGGGGGCAGCACCGGACTAAGGGGCAGCACCGGACTAAGGGGCAGCACCAGGATAAGGGGCAGCACCGGGCTAAGGGACAGCACCGGACTCAATGGCGGATCCTGGCTGGCTGGCTCTGGCGGATCCTGGCTGGACGGCTCTGGCGGATCCTGGCTGGACGGCTCATGGCTGGCTGAAGGATCTGGCTGCTCATGGCTGGCTGACGGATCTGGCTGCTCATGGCTGGCTGACGGATCTGGCTGCTCATGGCTGGCCGACGGATCTGGCTGCTCATGGCTGGCCGACGGATCTGGCTGCTCATGGCTGGCCGACGGATCTGGCTGCTCATGGCTGGCCGACGGATCTGGCTGCTCATGGCTGGCTGACGGATCTGGCTGCTCATGGCTGGCCGACGGATCTGGCTGCTCATGGCTGGCCGACGGATCTGGCTGCTCATGGCTGGCCGACGGATCTGGCTGCTCATGGCTGGCTGACGGATCTGGCTGCTCATGGCTGGCCGACGGATCTGGCTGCTCATGGCTGGCCGACGGATCTGGCTGCTCATGGCTGGCCGACGGATCTGGCTGCTCATGGCAGGCTGACGGATCTGGCTGATCCCGTCTGGCCGAAGGCTCTGGCTGATCCTGTCTGGCGGAAGGCTCTGGCTGATCCGGTCTGGCGGAAGGCTCTGGCTGATCCTGTCTGGCGGAAGGCTCTGGCTGATCCTGTCTGGCGGAAGGCTCTGGCTGATCCTGTCTGGCGGAAGGCTCTGGCTGATCCTGTCTGGCGGAAGGCTCTGGCTGATCCTGTCTGGCGGAAGGCTCTGGCTGATCCTGTCTGGCGGAAGGCTCTGGCGGCTCCGGTCTGGCGGACGGCTCTGAAGGCTCATGGCAGACGGGCGGCTTATGCAGCGCTTGGCAGACGGACAGTTCAGACGGCGTTGGGCAGACAGGCAGTTCAGGCGCCGTTGGGCAGACGGGCAGTTCAAGCGCCGTTGGGCAGACGGGCAGTTCAGGCGCCGTTGGGCAGACGGGCAGTTCAGGCGCCGTTGGGCAGACGGGCAGTTCAGGCGCCGTTGGGCAGACGGCAGACTCTGGCCGGCCGAGACGCACTATAGGCCTGGTGCGTGGTGCCGGAACTGGTGGTCCCGGGCTGAGGACACGCATCTCAGGGCTAGTGCGGGGAGCAGCAACAGGGCGCACAGGACTCTGGGGACACACAGGAGGCTTGGTGCGTGGTGTAGGCACTGGTGGTACTGGACTGGAGCGGGGAGGTGGCGCCGGAAATACCGGACCGTGCAGGCGTACTGGCTCCCTTGAGCACTGAGCCTGCCCAACCTTACCTGGTTGTATTCTCCCCGTCGCCCGACCAGTACGGGAAGGAGGAATAACCCGCACCGGGCTATGTAGGCGAACCGGGGACACCATGCGTAAGGCTGGTGCCATGTAAGCTGGCCCGAGGAGACGCACTGGTGGCCTGATGCGTTGGGCCGGCTTCATGACATCCGGCTCAATGCTCAATCTAGCCCGACCGATACGTGGAGCTGGAATGTACCGAACCGGGCTATACCTGCGTACAGGAGACACCATGCGCTCTACTGCGTAACACGGTGTCTGCCCGTACTCTCGCTCTCCACGGTCAGTCCAGGGAGTAGGCGCAGGTCTCCTACCTGACTTCGCCACACTCCCTTTTAGCCCCCCCCCCCCAAGACATTTTTGGGTAGTACCCACGGGCTTCCAGCCTCGACTCCGTGCTGCCTCCTCATACCACCTCCTCTCGGCTTTAGCTGCCTCCAGCTCTTCACGAGGGCGGCGATATTCTCCCGGTTGTGCCCAAGGACCCTTTCCAGCCCGTATCTCCTCCCATGTCCATGAATCCTTTGGAGGCGTCCATAAATCCTGTGTAGGTAGGTCCTGTTGCCGCTTGACACGCTGCTTGGTCCTTTTGTGGTGGGTTTTTCTGTCACGATCGTCTGAGGAAACGGACCAATACGCAGCGCGTGGAGTGAACATGATGACTTTATTTAAATAAAAGCAACCACGAAAACAACAAACAAATGACGAATGTGAAGTCCTACGGTACACTGACCAAAAGGAACAAAAACCCACAATTCCCACAGGAAAACAATCAGATTAAATATGGCTCCCAATCAGAGATAACGAGCCGACAGCTGACACTCGTTACCTCCGATTGGGAGTCATTGACCAAACCTAGACATAAACCCCACAGAACTGCAAACATAGAAATACACCCAAAACCCAACATAACCAAACCAAAACCCAACAAAACAAATACACCCTGGCTCAAATATAAAAGTCCCGGAGCCAGAGTGTCACAGTGTTACTGATGGTAGGCTTTGTTACTTTGGTCCCAGCTCTCTGCAGGTCATTCACTAGGTCGCCCTGTGTGGTTCTGGGATTTTTGCTCACCGTTCTTGTTATCATTTTGACCCCACGGGGTGAGATCTTGCGTGGAGCCCCAGATCGAGGGAGATTATCAGTGGTCTTGTATGTCTTCCATTTCCTAATAATTGCTCCCACAGTTGATTTCTTCAAACCAAGCTGCTTACCTATTGCAGATTCAGTCTTCCCAGCCTGGTGCAGGTCTACAATTTTGTTTCTGGTGTCCTTTGACAGCTCTTTGGTCTTGGCCATAGTGGAGTTTGGAGTGTGACTGTTTGAGGTTGTGGACAGGTGTCTTTTATACTGATAACAAGTTCAAACAGGTGCCATTAATACAGGTAACGAGTGGACAGAGGAGCCTCTTAAAGAAGAAGTTACAGGTGTCAAGGCTGAGGTGTATGTGGTGTGGGAGTCAGGCGCAGGACACCGAAGCTTAGTCCAACAAAGTTTACTTGTGAACCACAAGGCAAAGATACAAAGAACGGCCTCAAAACGACAGAGGCGAGCAATTACGCAACTATGCGTAAAACAACAAAACAGAGAAAAACACGCAGCACTACGGACAGGCGAAAAACAACACACAACCTAACCAATACAACACAGGCAACTTATAGAACACGTAATCAGACACAAACGGACACAGGTGTGACAGACAGACAAAAGCAATCACACATAGAAACATTCAACGGTGGCAGCTAGTACTCCGGGGACGACGAACGCCGAAGCCTGCCCGAACTAGGAGGAGGAGCAGCCTCGGCAGAATCCGTGACAGTACCCCCCCTTGACGCGCGGCTCCAGCCGTGCGCCGACCCCGGCCTCGGGGACGGCCAGGAGGACGCTGACCCGGGCGCGTGGGATGCCCACGGTGGAACTCCGTCAGGAGGGATGGATCTAGGATGTCCCTCCTAGGCACCCAGCACCGTTCCTCCGGACCGTACCCCTCCCACTCCACGAGATACTGGAGACCACTCATCCGGCGCCTCGAGTCCAAGATGGTCCGGACCCTGTACGCCGGGGCCCCCTCGATGTCCAAAGGGGGCGGAGGGGTCTCTCCTATCTCATTTTCTTGGAGTGGGCCAGCTACCACCGGCCTGAGAAGAGACACATGGAACGAGGGGTTAATATTCTTGTACTCAATAGGCAGTTGTAACCTGTAACACACCTCGTTCAATCTTCTCAGGACTTTAAAGGGCCCCACAAACCGCCGACCCAGCTTCCGGCAGGGCAGGCGGAGGGGCAGGTTTCGAGTCGAGAGCCAGACTCGATCTCCCGGTGCGTACACCGGTCCCTCACTGCGGTGGCGATCGGCGCTCGCCTTTTGTCGACGGATGGCCCGCTGCAGATGGACATGGGCAGCGTCCCACGTCTCCTCCGAGCGCCGAATCCACTCATCCACCGCAGGGGCCTCGATCTGGCTCTCGTGCCAAGGTGCCAGGACCGGCTGATACCCTAAAACACACTGGAAAGGTGTTAAATTGGTGGAGGAGTGGCGGAGAGAGTTCTGGGCCATCTCTGCCCAGGGGATATACCTAGACCACTCCTCCGGCCGGCCCTGGCAATAGGACCTCAGAAACCTACCCACATCCTGGTTGACTCCGTTCAACCTGCCCATTACTCTCTGGGTGGTACCCCGAGGTAAGGCTCACCGAGACCCCCAAGCGTTCCATGAACGCCCCCCAGACTCTGGAGGTGAACTGGGGACCTCGGTCAGACACAATATCCTCGGGGACCCCATAGTGCCGGAACACGTGGGTAAATAGGGCCTCAGCGGTCTGTAGGGCAGTAGGGAGACCCGGCATTGGGAGGAGACGACAGGCCTTGGAAAACCGATCCACAACGACCAAAATGGTGGTATTCCCCTGGGAGGGGGGTAGGTCGGTCACAAAATCCACCGAGAGGTCGTTGTGGAACGGGCAGGGGATGTAACTTTCCTCTGGGCAAATGTCTAGGTGCCTTACACTGGGCGCACACCGAGCAGGAGGAGACATAAACCCTCACATCCTTAGCTAACGTTGGCCACCAGTATTTCACGCTAAGGCAGTGCACTGTCCGGCCAATACCTGGATGTCCAGAGGAGGGTGATGTATGAGCCCAATAGATAAGGCGATCACGAACCTCGAGCGGAACGTACGTCCGCCCCACAGGACACTCGGGGGGAGTAGGGTCGGTACGCAGTGCCCGCTCGATCTCCGTATCGACCTCCCACACCACCGGAGCCACCAGACAAGACTCCGGCAGTATGGGAGTAGGTTCAATGGACTTCTCCTCTGTGTCATACCGCCGGGACAGGGCGTCTGCCTTACCGTTCTGGGACCCTGGGATGTATGTGATCTTAAAAACAAACCGGGTCAGGAACATGTTCCACCTAGCCTGACGAGGGTTCAATCTCCTAGCTGCCCGGATGTACTCCAGGTTACCGTGGTCAGTCAGAATGAGGAAAGGGTGTTGAGCCCCCTCAAGCCAATGCCTCCACACCTTTAGGGCCTGGACTACAGCTAACAGCTCCCTGTCCCCTACGTCATAATTACGCTCCGCCGAGCTGAGCTTCTTAGAATAGAACGCACAGGGGCGGAGCTTAGGTGGCGTGCCGGACCGTTGCGACAGGACTGCCCCAATACCGGCCTCGGACGCGTCTACCTCTACTTGGAATGGTAAAGAGGGATCCGGATGCGCCAGCACCGGAGCCGAGGTGAACAGGTTTTTCAGTTTGACAAATGCCCTGTCCGCCTCAGCTGACCACTGCAAGCGAACCGTACCCCCCTTTAACAGGTACGTAATGGGAGCTGCAACCTGTCCAAAGCCCCGGATAAACGTCCGGTAGTAATTAGCAAAACCCAAAAACTGCTGCACCTCTTTTACAGTGGTTGGAGTTTGCCAATTACGCACGGCCGACACACGGTCAACCTCTATCTTCACACCAGACGCGGACAACCGATAACCCAAAAAGGAGACGGACTCCTGGAAGAACAAGCATTTCTCTGCCTTGGCATACAAGTCATGCTCCAACAGTCTCCTCAACACTCGGCGCACCAGGGCTACATGCTCGGCTCGTGTAGAAGAGTACACTAGGATGTCGTCGATGTATACTACCACACCCTGCCCATGCATGTCCCGGAAAATCTCGTCAACAAAGGATTGGAAGACTGAAGGAGCATTCATCAACCCGTATGGCATGACGAGATACTCGTAATGACCCGAGGTGGTGCTAAATGCTGTTTTCCATTCATCCCCCTCCCTAATGCGCACCAGATTGTACGCGCTCCTGAGATCCAACTTTGTGAAGAACCGCGCTCCGCGTAATGATTCTGTCATAGTCGCAATCAGTGGAAGAGGGTAACTGTACTTAACCGTGATCTGATTGAGACTACGGTAATCAATACACGGGCGCAAAACCCCCGTCCTTCTTCTTCACAAAAAAGAAACTTGAGGAAACCGGGGAAGTGGAGGACCGTATGTATCCCTGTGCCAAGGACTCGGCTATGTAAGTCTCCATAGCCGCTGTCTCCTCTTGAGACAGGGGATACACACGGCTCCGCGGAAGTGCCGCTCCTGTTTGGAGATCTATCGCACAATCCCCCCTGTCTATGAGGTGGTAGCCGTGTTGCCCTCGTTTTGCTGAACACAAGTGCTAAATCCTCATATTCAGGGGGAATGCGCATTGCGGGCACTTGGTTCGGACTCTCCACCGAGGTCGCCCCTAAGGAAACACCTAGACATCTCCCTACACACTGGGCAGACCACTCCATAAGAGCCCTCTGTTGCCACGCAATGGTAGGATCATGGGCGCTTAACCAGGGAAGCCCCAGCACCACGGGATACGCAGGAGAGTCAATCAGATAAAACTGAATGATCTCCTCATGACCCCCCTGCGTCGTCATCTTAAGTGGTGCTGTGACTTCTCTGATCAACCCCGACCCCAACGGCCGGCTGTCTAGGGCATGAACAGGAAATAACAACATGAATAACAAAATGCACGATCAACAAAATTCCCAGCTGCGCCTGAATCTACTAGCGCCTTATGCTGGGAATGAGGTGCCACCTGTGGAAATCTCACAGGTATACACATGTGACCAACAGAGAGCTCTGGGTAAGTGGGGCGCCTACTCACCTGGAATGACTCCCCAGTGCGTGACCTGTTGTCCCCTCTCCCAGGAGACCCTCCCCAGCACCTGGCCGAGGTGTGTCCTCCACGGCCACAGTTGGTGCAGGGGGTGGCCCCCCTCGGGCTCTCTCTCCTCCTCTCTCTAGCGCCAGCACCTCCGAGCTCCATGGGAATCGGCTCGGAGGTGCTGGAGGGTGGAATGGATGACCCCCACAAAAGGACGTCCGCGGGTAGCCAGCAGGGTGTCGAGACGGATGGAGATGTCCACCAACTGGTCGAAGGATAGGTTGGTGTCCCTGCAGGCCAGCTCACGACGAACGTCCTCTCGTAGGCTACACCGGTAATGGTCGATGAGGGCCCTCTCATTCCACCCCGCATCCGCCGCTAGAGTCCGGAACTCCAGGGCGAACTCCTGTGCGCTCCTCATCCCCTGTCGGAGGTGGAACAGACGCTCCCCCGCCGCCTTCCCCTCAGGTGGATGATCGAAGACAGTCCTGAAGCGGCGGGAGAACTCCGCGTAGGTGATGGTAGCGGCGTCTATTCCCCTCCATTCGGCGTTGGCACACTCCAACGCCTTGCCGGATAGACAGGAGATGAGGGCGGAGACGCTCTCGTATCCCGAGGGCGCTGGGTGTATGGTGGCCAGGTAGAGTTCCACCTGCAGGAGGAACCCCTGACACCCGGCTGCAGAACCATCATATGCCCTCGGGAGCGAGAGCCGAATGCCACTGGGTCCCGGTGCTGAGAGAGGAGGACTGGCCGTTGGTGACGGGATGGTGTGAGAAGGCGTGGGCACCTCTCCCGTAACCAACCGGCGCAGAGTGTTGGACACCTCGTTCATGGCGGCCCCAAGTTGCCGGATCATGGTGTCTTGGTCGCTGATCCGATCCTCCTGCGACTTGGGTGCCGCCACTGCTCCTGCTGACTCCATACTGGTGTGTTGTTCTGTCAAGGCTGAGGTGTATGTGGTGTGGGAGTCAGGCGCAGGACACCGAAGCTTAGTCCAACAAAGTTTACTTGTGAACCACAAGGCAAAGATACAAAGAACGGCCTCAAAACGACAGAGGCGAGCAATTACGCAACTATGCGTAAAACAACAAAACAGAGAAAAACACGCAGCACTACGGACAGGCGAAAAACAACACACAACCTAACCAATACAACACAGGCAACTTATAGAACACGTAATCAGACACAAACGGACACAGGTGTGACAGACAGACAAAAGCAATCACACATAGAAACATTCAACGGTGGCAGCTAGTACTCCGGGGACGACGAACGCCGAAGCCTGCCCGAACTAGGAGGAGGAGCAGCCTCGGCAGAATCCGTGACAACAGGTCTGTGAGAGCCAGAAATCTTGCTTGTTTGTAGGTGACCAAATACTTATTTTCCACCATAATTTGCAAATAAATTCATAAAAAATCATACTATGTGATTTTCTGGAGAAAAAAAATCTCAATTTGTCTGTCATAGTTGACGTGTACCTATGATGAAAATTACAGGCCTCTCTCATCTTTTTAAGTGGGAGAACTTGCACAATTGGTGGCTGACTAAATACTTTCCCCCCCCACTGTATATGTAAATTTATGTATATGTAGCAGAAAAGCTGTAAAAACAAAAAAGATATGTGTCCTCTGAAGAGGGTGGATGGGTTAATTTTTTCACACACACATACATACACACTCACACAACCACGTACCCACACACACACACAAACAAACACAAACACGGGTAGAGGATTTGCATGAGGACTGGTCATTAGAACCCAGTGAGAAAACCCTGGAGGAAGAGAAATTGCGTAAAACACGCAGGCAGGCAGGTACACACACACACACACACACACACATACACCCATTGAGGATACTGAGAATAAATCATGGACCCATCAATGTATTCCTCACACATTCTGAGAAGTGCAGCGGCCTTGCCTTTGTGCGAGCGTGTGTGTGCGTGTGTGTTTGCGAATGCTGACGAGAGGTGGTAACCATGGCAATGGCCGTCGTCGAGCTGCTGCTGCTATCTCCTCTACATATCTCTCTCTCTCTCTCTCTCTCTCTCTCTCTCTCTCTCTCTCTCTCTCTCTCTCTCTCTCTACCTCTCTCTCTCTCTCTCTACCTCTCTCTCTCTCCTATGTCTCTATTTCTCTCTCTCCTTCTCTCTCTCCCCCTCCCTCTATCTCTCTCTCTCTTCTGTTTCCAACTCTCTCTATCTTGCTCTCTCCACCTCTACCTCCACCAGCTAGGGAGAGTATGAGTCATGATGCGCATCAGCTTCCTGCGGACACCAACACCTCACACTGACCCCCCCACATCTCATCAAGTGTTGTTTGTGTGTGTGTGTGTGTGTGTGTGTGTGTGTGTGTGTGTGTGTGTGTGTGTGTGTGTGTGTGTGTGTGTGTGTGTGTGTGTGTGTGTGTTAAAAACATGTGGAACCATCTACGTGATAAACAAAATTACAATAATCTGAATAACAAACAACACAGCTTTTATCCCAGCGGAAATTACACTGTATAGTTTGTGTTTTGATTATAATTAAACAACAATTATACTTTTTGATTGGCACATTCTTGTGGAAGTAGAAAATTGGCAGTGTGCTGACAGATGGTTTCCTCAGAGCTGATATGAAATTCACAGCATAGCATGATTTTTATGCAGTGAAAGCCATGTCCTCTTTCAGTTTGAGATTCTGTTCACATAAGATTGACCAGACGTGGGGAACCTTAGCGATACTCAGAGATAACCTAACCTCAGACATCTTATGAGTTTGTGAAATGACATATAAGACACGTTTCCCACGAAACTGTCTGACGCTGCCCTGTATAAGTGGTGGAACAAGTCTAAAAGTGCTCATGTGTGTATTTCCAGCCACCCACACATCAACACACACACCAGATCAGGTTGTGGCTAGAGGTTAGGAGGTTAAAATAGACCACGAGAGTATCTCCCAGACATGAGACAGTCGGGCTAATATAGCCATCACAACACACACTTACAGACAAACATGATTACACACACACACACACACACACACACACACACACACACACACACACACACCTCCTATAGTATCCTCCATGTCTCTCCCTGTGACTCCAAGTCCTGTCCTGTCTGTCTCTCAGTGTGTCTCTGTGTACAGGTGGAGGATCATCTCTCAGTGTGTCTCTGTGTACAGGTGGAGGATCATCTCTCAGTGTGTCTCTGTGTACAGGTGGAGGATCATCTCTCAGTGTGTCTCTGTGTACAGGTGGAGGATCATCTCTCAGTGTGTCTCTGTGTACAGGTGGAGGATCATCTCTCAGTGTGTGTGTCTGTCTCTGTGTACAGGTGGAAGATCATCTCTCAGTGTGTGTGTGTGTGTCTCTGTGTACAGGTGGAGGATCATCTCTCAGTGTGTGTGTGTGTCTCTGTGTACAGGTGGAGGATCATCTCTCAGTGTGTGTGTGTGTCTCTGTGTACAGGTGGAGAATCATCTCTCAGTGTGTCTCTGTGTACAGGTGGAGGATCATCTTTCAGTGTGTCTCTGTGTACAGGTGGAGGACTGTAAAGACCCAGCGGTGTGATTCAGGAGCATCCAGCATTAGATATCAGCAGCAGATGAAGGCAGTATGAAAGACTAGCCGCTCCAGCCAGCCAAACCTCATCCATACCTCAGCTACAGTACAGCTGGTTTGGTAACCACACCTCCACTCCTCAGATCTAGCTCCATACTATAGCAGCACAAAAATGAAGAGTAGTGATACAATCAATATTCATTTGATGCCTGTTTGAAACGTGTACGATCAGACTGCTTGTCGTATAAATGGGTATTCTGAATAACTGCTCAGAGACAGTGTGTGAACATAAATACTGGTGTGTGTGTGTGTGTGTGTGTGTCTCTCTGTGTGTGTGTGTGTGTGTGTGTGTGTGTGTGTGTGTGTGTGTGTGTGTGTGCACGTGTGCTTGCAATGGTACCACGAAGTCTCAGCACACTCAGAGGAACAGCTAACCACAGAGCGTTAAAACAGGTCACCCTGATAAGAGCACAACCAGTGGAGCAGATAAGTATGCATAAACACAGCTCCACTTCTTTCTGCTCTGATACAGCAGAAAGATAACAGAGTACAAGTCTAATGCTGCTCAGCACATGACTCCACATCCAAACCATGTCCTCACTAAAGATACCTGCCACCCACCTCTCTATGGGCCCAGCAGCACTAGCTTAGCTTCACAGAGGAGTCAATGGCAGAGCTATTGTAGTAAAGGTTGGAGGTGTCCATGTCAACTGGTGAGGTACAGCACAATGGTTGTCAGGCCAGCAGTGGTATTCTAGTCTAACTAGCTTTATGACCAGTGCTTCAATTGGCCGCACAGCAGGACCAACTGTGGTAGGGTGAGTTAGAAGAGGAGGAAATGGTATCATAGTCAGTCTAACAACAAGGCATTTGGGATTTCATAAATGTCCCTGTAAAATGTGCTGTAATTAATCAAATCAGGTAATACTTACAGATATATCCTCTGAGTTGTGACAGCCCATTTGATGAACCCAAGAAGGATCAAATTCAGAGTCATACAGCTTTATCATACATATGTCAGATGTTGACACTTTGATTTGTCAATTAGGGGGTTACATTGGGATGTGATAAAATAACATAGAACATAATGAGAGTCAGAGTGAAGTCAGTCAGTCAGTGTATGTGTGACAGAAAAACATATATTTCCATATAGAGCTGGCTGTGAAAACCCCCGGGATGAATAGATAACATCCTGATAATGAGATAGACTTACACAGAAGTGTGTGTGTGTGTGTGTGTGTGTGTGTGTGTGTGTGTGTGTGTGTGTGTGTGTGTGTAATACCATGACAGTAGGGCCTACAGACTGGGTGTGAATGTGTCACAGTAACACCAGGATAAGTTACACTGGATGACATGA
The DNA here is from genome assembly GCF_020615455.1 of Coregonus clupeaformis. Classification (NCBI taxonomy): domain Eukaryota; kingdom Metazoa; phylum Chordata; class Actinopteri; order Salmoniformes; family Salmonidae; genus Coregonus; species Coregonus clupeaformis. The sequence continues at coordinate 6,450,269 of NC_059196.1, forward strand.
GGGGATGTACCTAACTGCTGATCACACACATACACACACACATACACATACACACGCACACACATGGTAATGAGCCAATACACATGCAGGCAGTCATGCACTTGTAATGTTTCTTACATAATCTCACACCCAGTAATCTAAAACCTTGTACTGTATGTAACAATTAACACACAACATCCAAGCTGGTATTTTCAACAATGATGAACCACACATGAATCATTCCACATATCCTGGCCTTTCAGACATTCACAAGACCCCTTGACGAGCTATGATGCAGTAAATTTCAAGCAGCAGATTAAATAGCAGATAACCACATCATCTGCATAACAACACATCTCTTAGATATAAGATTTACACTGAACCACTCAAATGTCCAACACACAATGATAATTCAGACGCACACACAGGGAAAAACCAGGCTAAGGTTTCTAGCCAGAGGAACATTGATTCCGATGACTCACATATAGAAAATAAATATTTTATCACTGCAAGCCTCACAATCACGACTGTTTTCCATGTGGATTTCAGGAGGCAATATTTTAAAGCAAAACACTGCATTTCTAATTTGTGTCATCTATATCATATTCAAGTGGATGTATTATCATGATAATGTAATTCACACAGACTATGATAAAGAAGGCACAATAATATAGGTCTTCATCTCTCTCTCTAAAAATAAGCAAGTTTACCCAAGCTCTTTTCCATTTTAAACACACAGAAAGAATGTCCCAAAAAAGTATGTGAAAAATATATGATTAGGGTAAAGATATGATAATAATCACCCCCTCCCACTATGGAAAGCGACGGTAAACGGAGAGATACAAGGTATGAAGCGACGCTGGCTGCTGCTATTAGATCCTATCATTTGGCTCCATATATTCATATTTCTTGTTAAGGAGGCCCGTGACATTTATGGCAGGAAGAGGGCTTTCCAAGGGTTTGAGGGCATGGCAGCAGTGCTGGGGCTGAGGCTGGGGCCAGGACTGGAACTGGAACTGGGCCCCTGGGAATTGATATGACGCGCTGGAGCCAGGAGCCTCTGTCCTGACACTCAGACACACACACTCAGACAGCGATTCACACACATACACACAGACGCAAGCACGAAGGAGCGCACAGATGCACGCACGCACATGCACACACGCACAGACACACACACACACGTGCACATGCACTACGCACACCATCTCCCTGCCAATCACAGTGGGTTTCCTCCAGACCATGAGGATCCAGCTGTCATTACAGACAAACAAAACAAGTCACAGCTAAACTATAGAGGGGTTACACAAATCCTCAACATACAGCATGGCGTTTGGCAAACACTGTCACACTATACAATATCTCCCTCTGTGAATATATGTATGCTAAATCCTAAAGCCTACTTTTAGCTTCCTCATTTGATAGAAAATGGGACGTGTCATAGATGACTTACACTTGTGGTACAGTATTGTCCCATAGACTATAAAGATGCAGAGAACATCCAATCATCCCACCACTGATTTGGTTTCTCTTTTAATGACAGTTGGCCGTGGCTGCAACCAACCGTGTGACCCCCACAGAGAGTGCACTGACAGGGCAGAGGCCAGAGGTACTTCCACATTGGCAACAGTACAGCAGCTAGCTAACCACACACCAGACAACCCCACTTCTGCTACCTCTTCTAGGACAAAAGGTCTCCTTCACAGTCATGCTCTCATACCTACTTTCACTTCAATCAATTTGACTCTGTATAACGTTTTTACATTAGCCGATGTAGACAATTTTTTTGCTTTAGTGTACTCTTCGCAAAAATAAAGTATGACCTTTGGTTGACGTTACTACAGTCTTTAATGGATCCCTGTTGTCCACTGGGCAGTGGTCTCATAATCAGTGACAACTGTTAACCATGCTACTTCATGACCAAGAACCAATCCATATCCTCACAAAATGTTATCATTTAAAAATGGTATAGTAGTGCATCATATCTTGGCTTTCCATCAGACAAACAGAATATGAATACAACCTTGGGGTTCAGATGTTGGCTGAGGTCACTGATGGAAAACTGATGACGGATCAAAATGAATAGCGTTTGATCCTCGTTATAAAACAGTTATAAAAGCTTTATCACAGGATACATTAATACACTCACACCCAAGTAAAAATCACAGCACTTAAGGAATGTGCTTTCATGAGAGAGAGCATAATCTTTTCTCTGTGTGTGCGTCAGGTGAAGTGAAACTGGTCTCAGGGACTACTACACTACACCACAAAAGCCAACAGCTTAAGGTCTTGACCTTTGGGTCAGCTGAGAAGCCTTGTGTGTGGGACTGAAACAGCAACAGCATGCGAGAAGAAAAAAGCCCCTGGCCTGTCCGCTGGTCGCTGGCTGCCTGTGTGGCTTCCCCATCGGTCTCTGCTTCCCTGTCTGCAGGGGAAGTGTGATGGTGCCAGGGTGCAGTAGTTTATGAGCTGGTCTCAACCAAACTCACCACATTCCCACCGGCTGAAGACATGAGGACGTGACACTGGCCATGCTGCAAGAGCAGCCAGACCACAGGTCACGCGCAGTTGCGCACACACACATGAACACACACACACCCATCCTCATAACTCTGGCACACTGGGTGACGCAAATACATACATGAACTAATACCTTAAATGATTCTCTACATACTTCATATCAAACATGAACAATAATTTATGTCAACATATTCAGCGCCAAAATATTGGTATTACAGCACCAATGAGTGGAGCCATTAGATCACTCAACAACTGTCACTCAACAACCACCTCTCTCCCTGCCTCTGCCCACCAAAACCATTCCAACTGGTCTGGCTCAGTAGAGGACACCGGGTGTGTATCCCAAATGGCACACCAAATGGCACACTATTCCCTATATAGTGCACTTCTTTCAACTAGAGCCCTATAGGTCCTGGGCAAAAGTAGCACACTATAAATGTAATAGTGTGTCATTTGGGACACAACCAGGATTAGAGAAATGTTGACCCCTCCATATGTCAAACCTGGCCAAATCCTGTTCCCTAACTGCAGTATATTATCATGAGATTTATGGAGGATGGACATGGCGAATTCCAGTGGCCAATCATATATGGCTCACAGACAAGGGGTGCTTGTTTGAAAGCGTCATATTTAGAAGAAGGACCCACATTTTTTAAGAAAATTGCTTTACCAATGTGCCCCACATGTGACCACACTGATCATCAATGACTGTATGTGATGCCAGAAGTCACTTTGGTAATTCAAATCATTTAATGGTTTCCTCATTCCAATACTAGAGACAATAGCAGAGCTTGAGAGACACCATAAAGAGACACACTCCTATAAAGGGTGTGTTGGCATGTCCTTCCTTGAGGTTGTGAGGTTGTGAGGTTGACCAGAGAGTGATTACACACCCAGGACTGGCGGTGTGGTGAGAGCTGTGCGGCAGCAGCCAACCAGCCAGTTAGCCAGCCAGCCAGCGGTGGTTTGGATCATAACACTAAATCATCTGTCACAGCCATATCTGATGTTCCCATGGTAATTATGCTACCTATCCACTATCTTCAAGAGCACTGTCACTAAAGGAATGTGCTACAAGATGGATTCCATTTCAACAAGTGGGCAAATACAGTACAATGATTCACAGACAATCACAGCAAAATGGGGAAGTTTAAACTGAAATCCTTTACCATGTCCATCTGGAGTAACATGCTCTGTAAGGTTGACAGAACATTTAGGCCCACTGTTACATTTCATATTTGTTGCCAGTGTTAGAGCCAAATCATAAGGCAGTGGTCAGTGGGTGTTGGGGGTGTTCGTCTTTTGCCCTTGAGTGCGGATAGAACATTAGCATTTGAATCTGTAGAGCCCACGTTATCAGGAAAGGTGTTACAGGGTCCCTGTAGCTCAGTTGGTAGAGCATGGTGCTTGCAATGCCAGGGTTGTGGGTTCGTTTCCCACGGGGGGCCAGTATGAACATGCATACACTCACTAACTGTAAGTCGCTCTGGATAAGAGTGTCTGCTAAATGACTAAAAATGTAAAATGTTGTGTAGCAACAGCAGTCAGTCAATTGTGAAGTGTAAGGACAAATCTTGCCTCCACTCCATGTAGATCCAAGCTCCTGGCCTTAAGCTATCTGAGTCAAGCTAGAGATGACTCCTGGTTGGGTGCTTCTGGAGGAGAGGAAGAATAAATCATATTAATAATTAAAGCAGGCCAAGGAATCTTCTTTAATTAGTTTGCTCTGCGAGAGTGTCAAAGAATATGATCCTAAAGTGTAGACATTTCCTTCAGGCCTAGACTGACATCTAATGGTGAAATCAGTAAACCTCACTTCAAAGAGTGGAATATGAGCCAAGGCATACATGAACTACTGTTAAAAAGAGCGATCTTTTACAAATAAAATAAAAAGACAAAAAACGTTCTTCCTAAATTAATTTAATCAATCTGATAGGATTAAGATGTCTACAATTGTGACTAGATCCTGAGTGGGTACAGCAGTCTATATCTGATGGTTGTCACATAAAACCAAATGTAACACTGAGATCAATATGATGTTTTTACATTTATTTTATCATTATTAATGCATTTGAGCCAATCAGTTGTGTTGAAACAAGGTAGGGGGGGTATACAGAAGATAGCCCTATTTGGTAAAAGACCAAGTCCATATTATGGCAAGAACAGCTCAAATAAGCAAAGAGAAATAACAGTCCATCATTACTTTAAGACATGAAGGTCAGTCAATACGGAAAATGTCAAGAACTTTGAAAGTTTCTTCAAGTGCAGTCGCAGAGACCATCAAGCGCTATGATGAAACTGGCTCTCATGAGGACCGCCACAGGAATGGAAGACCCAGAGTTACCTCTGCTGCAGAAGATAAGTTCATTAGAGTTAACTGCACCCATTAATTGCAGCCCAAATAAATGCTTCAGAGTTCAAGTAAGAGACACATCTCAATATCAACTGTTCAGAGGAGACTGCGTGAATCAGGCCTTCATGGTCGAATTGCTGCAAAGAAACCACTACTAAAGGACACCAATAATAAGAAGAGACTTGCTTGGGCCAATAAATACAAGCAATGGACATTAGACCAATGGAAATCTGTCGTTTGGTCTGATGAGTCCAAATTTTTGATTTTTGGTTCCAACTGACGTGTCTTTGTGAGACACAGAGTAGGTGAACGGATGATCTCCGCATGTGTGGTTCCCACCGTGAAACATTGAGGAGGAGGTGTGATGGTGCTTTACTGGTGGCACTGTCTGTGATTTATTTAGAATTCAAGGCACACTTAACCAGCATGGCTACCACAGCATTCTGCAGCGATACGCCATCCTGTCTGTTTTGGGCTTAGTGGGACTATCATTTGTTTTTCAACAGGACAATGACCTAACACACCTTCAGGCTGTGTAAGGGCTACTTGACCAAGAAAGAGAGTGATGGAGTGCTGCATCAGATGACCTGGCCTCCACAACCTGGCCTCCACAATCACCTGACCTCAACCCAATTGAGATGGTTTGGGATGAGTTGGACCGCAGAGTGAAGGAAAAGCAGCCAACAAGTGCTCAGCATATGTGGGAACTCATTCAAGACTGTTGGAAAAGCATTCCTCATGAAGCTGGTTGAGAGAATGCCAAGAGTGTGCAAAGCTGTCATCAAGGCAAAGGGTGGCTATTTGAAGAATCAATATTTTGATTTGTTTAACACTTTTTTGGTTACTACATATGTGTTATTTCCTAGTTTTGCTGTCTTCATTATTATTCTACAATGTAAAACATTTAAAAATAAAGATAAAAGCCCTTGAATGAGTAGGTGTGTCCAAACTTTTGGCTGGTGGTGTACATACATACGTACAAACATATACTACCGTTCAAAAGTTTGGGTTCACTTAGAAATGTCCTTGTTTTCGAAAGAAAAGCACTTTTTTTGTCCATTAAAATAACATCAAATTGATCAGAAATACAGTGTAGACATTGTTAATGTTGTAAATGCCTATTGTAGCTGGAAACGGCTGATTTTTTTATGGAATATCTACATAGGTGTACAGAGGCCCATTATCAGCAACCATCCAATGGCACGTTGTCTTTGCTAATCCAAGTTTATCATTTTAAAAGGCTAATTGATCATTAGAAAACCCTTTGCAATTATGTTAGCACAGCTGAAAACTGTTGTGCTGATTAAAGAAGCAATAAAACTTAATGAGACTAGTTGAGTATCTGGAGCATCAGCAATTGTGGGTTCGATTACAGGATCAAAATGGCCAGAAACAAATAACTTTCTTCTGAAACTCGTCAGTCTCGTCTGAAACTTGCAGAGCTGCAAAGAAAAAGTCCAGTGTCTGTGTTCTTTTGCCCATCTTAATCTTTTCTTTTAATTGGCCAGTCTGAGATATGGCTTTTTCTTTGCAACTCTGCCTAGGTCAGCATCCCGGAGTCGCCTCTTCACTGTTGACGTTGAGACTGGTGTTTTGCGGGTACTATTTAATGAAGCTGCCAGTTGAGGACCTGTGAGGCGTCTGTTTCTCAAACTAGACACTCTAATGTATTTGTCCTCTTACTCAGTTGTGCACCGGGGCCTCCCACTCCTCTTTCTATTCTGGTTAGAGCCAGTTTGCGCTGTTCTGTGAAGGGAGTAGTACACAGCGTTGTACGAGATCTTCAGTTTCTTAGCAATTTCTCGCATGGAATAGCCTTCATTTCTCAGAACAAGAATAGACTGACGAGTTTCAGAAGAAAGTTATTTGTTTCTGGACATTTTGATCCTGTAATCGAACCCACAATTGCTGATGCTCCAGATACTCAACTAGTCTCAGATACTCAACTAATCAGCACAACAGTTTTAATTTGTGCTAACATAATTGCAAAAGGGTTTTCTAATGGTCAATTAGCCTTTTAAAATGATAAACTTGGATTAGCAAACACAACGTGCCATTGGAACACAGGACTGATGGTTGCTGATAATGGGCCTCTGTACGCCTATGTAGATATTCCATTAAAAATCTGCCGTTTCCAGCTACAATAGGCATTTACAACATTAACAATGTCTACACTGTATTTCTGATCAATTTGATGTTATTTTAATGGACAAAGAAATAGCTTTTCTTTCGAAAACAAGGACATTTTTAAGTGACCCAAAACTTTTGAACGGTAGTGTACATACATACAGCCGTTGGAGGTGTTTAAGAGAGAGAGATTGCAGTGCTTTATAAAAAACCTTTCTGTTTCTCTGTCAAGGTTAGTCAGGGAAGATAATACAATAATGTGTGAGCGTGTGTTTGTGGGGAAGGGGAAGGGAGGGGGGTGACTCATCAAGATGCTGGGTCACAGAGCTTATAGGAGAGGAGGAAGTAATGAGTGACAAAGGAACATTGGATGAGAATGGCCTGAACAGCTTATAAAGGCATAACATCTGGTGACCATATTATGCAGATCCAGGAGAAATTCATCAGGGATTCAGCAGATAATCCAATTGAATTTCATAACTCTGAGGCTTGTAATATTTGTTTGTTACCAGCAGGTGCTCCTGTACATATCATTTGGTATTTCTGAGAGGAACCCAAAATTATTTCACCTCAAGAACTGAAACTGGGGACTGTGACAAGTGAAAGCAAAATGTCTGAGGCCGCTTACATGACAGTTTGATATTTATGGGTCGATGGAAACAATTAAATACATTTTCATCAAAGCATTTCATAGACACACCACACTCCTGCCTTTCACTCAGAGCTTTCAATCCCTCCACTCTCTCTCCCTCCCTTCTCTCGTTCCCCTGGAGAATAGGTGCAGATGAAAGGCTGACGTATTTCCCTGATGCCAGTGTTCTCACTTTCCATATCCCTGATCTCTTCCTCTCCACCCTCTCTCCATCACACACTCCCTCCATCTTAAGCCATAAACTCAGCCACCCATCTACATGACAGGAAACACATCTGAAACATCAGATATATAGACAAGCAAAATTAGAAAATGTGATGAGACATTTTCTAGTTATTGGAGATCAGAGAGAATCGCTACATTATTTCAAAGCTATTACTTGGTAGGCAATACTTTGTCATCAGCTGAGTCAGACTTGGCAACTACTTTCTCCAAATTTAACTTAGTCTCGTCGTGACTCGTGAGTCAGTGGTAGGAAGGAGTCTATACCCTTAGCAAAGGCGTTTCTGTCTTACATGAATGACACCAATGACAAACACACCTATACAGTTTGTCATTGGTAACTGTCTATGCTGGCTATATGGCTCAGTGGCAGGTGTTAGTAACATGAAGGTACAGAAGCATTCTAATCTACCACATATGGAATGCTGACGAGTAGTGGGGCGATGATGACTAGCTACACTGACCATGGTTTTTCTCTCAACTCTCCTCACCTGTGCCAGGGAATAAGCAGTAAGTCAGTCAGTCAGTCATGTCTTGTAGATCAAGCCTGAATGCCTTCAGGTGATCCTGCCTTGTTAATTAATGATCACCGAAAAACAGAACAGTGGTGTTGCAGAGGACAGGTGAGAAGAGGAATGGAGAGGAGAGGCAGAGAGGAGAGGGAAGGAGAAGGAAAGAGAGGTTGGGGTAGGGAAGGAGAGGGGAGTTGAAAATATGCAAATAGGAGAGGGTAGGAGAGGCACATAGGAGAGGGTAGGAGAGGCACATAGGAGAGGGTAGGAGAGGCACATAGGAGAGGGTAGGACAGGCACATAGGCGAGGGGAGGAGAGGCACATAGGAGAGGGTAGGAGAGGCACATAGGAGAGGGTAGGACAGGCACATAGGCGAGGGGTGGAGAGGCACATAGGATAGGGTAGGGGAGACACATAGGAGAGGGTAGCAGAGGCACATAGGAGAGGGTAGCAGAGGCACATAGGAGAGGGTAGGAGAGGCACATAGGAGAGGGGAGGGGAGGATAGGGAAGGAGATGAGAGGAAATGAGAGGGGAGAGGGTAGGGTAGGAGAGGAAAGGAATGGAGAGGGAGGCAGAGAGGAGTTGAGTAGAGGGTAAAGGATGAGAGGAAAGGAGAGGGGAGGAGAGGGTAGGGAAAGGGAGGAGAGGAGAGGAGAGGAAAGGAGAGGGAGGCACTTTCACACTGACCCTCAACACGGGGGCCTCTCAGGGGTGTGTGCTTAGTGCCTTTCTGTACTCCCTGCTCACCCAAGACTGCGTGGCCGTGCACGACTCCAACACCATCAATAAGTTTGCTGACGACACAACGTTGGTTGGCCTGATCACCGATGATGATGAGACAGCCTATAGGGAGGAGATCGGTGACCTGGCAGTGTGGTGCCAGGATAACAACCTCTCCCTTAACGTCAGCAAGATAAAGGAGCTGATCGTGGACTACAGGAAGTAGTCGAGCACGCCCCCCATCCACATCAACGGGGCTGTAGTGGCACGGGTCGAGAGCTATAAGTTCCTCAGTGTCCATATCACTAAGGAATTATCATGGTCAACACACACAATGCCTCTTCCCTCTCAGGAGGCTAAAAAGATTCGGCATGGGCCCTAAGATCCTCAAAAAGTTATGCAGCTGCACCATTGAGAGCATCTTGACTGGCTGCATCCGACAGCAAGGCGCTACAGAGGGTAGTGTGTACAACCCAGTACATCACTGGGGCAGAGCTCCCTGCCATCCAGGACCTCTATACCAGGCAGTGTCAGAGGAAGGTCCGAAAAATTGTAAAAGACTCCAGTCACCCAAGTCATAGACTGTTCTTTCTGCTACTGCACGGCAAGCGGTACCGATGCACCAAGTCTGGAACCAACATGACCCTGAACAGCTTCTATCCCCAAGCCATAAGACTGCTAAATTGTCAGTTAAGTATTTAACAGCATATCTCTTGGCTCTCTTTTGTTGTGCTGCTCTGCAATTGTCAATGTAATGCTTCAATGCAGGTAAAGCTAAAGTTCAGGAGATTGAATGTGTGTGTGTGTGTGTGTGTGTGTGTGTGTGTGTGTGTGTGTGTGTATGTGTGTGTGTGTGCGTGTGTGTAATACCATGAGAGTAGGGGCTACAGGCTGGGTGTGTGCAAGAGAGAGAGAGGAAATTATCTCAACAGAGAAAAATGTCCTCCTGTGTGCTACCTACAGTGGGGCAAAAAAGTATTTAGTCAGCCACCAATTGTGCAAGTTCTCCCACTTAAAAAGATGAGAGAGGCCTGTAATTTTCATCATAGGTACACGTCAACTATGACAGACAAATTGAGAAAAAAAAATCCAGAAAATCCCATTGTAGGATTTTTAATTAATTTATTTGCAAATTATGGTGGAAAATAAGTATTTGGTCACCTACAAACAAGCAAGATTTCTGGCTCTCACAGACCTGTAACTTCTTCTTTAAGAGGCTCCTCTGTCCTCCACTCGTTACCTGTATTAATGGCACATGTTTGAACTTGTTATCAGTATAAAAGACACCTGTCCACAACCTCAAACAGTCACACTCCAAACTTCACAATGGCCAAGACCAAAGAGCTGTCAAAGGACACCAAAAACAAAATTGTAGACCTGCACCAGGCTGGGAAGACTGAATCTGCAACAGGTAAGCAGCTTGGTTTGAAGAAATCAACTGTGGGAGCAATTATTAGGAAATGGAAGACATACAAGACCACTGATAATCTCCCTCGATCTGGGGCTCCATGCAAGATCTCACCCCGTGGGGTCAAAATGATCACAAGAACGGTGAGCAAAAATCCCAGAACCACACGGGGGACCTAGTGAATGACCTGCTGAGAGCTGGGACCAAAGTAACAAAGCCAACCATCAGTAACACACTACGCCGCCAGGGACTCAAATCCTGCAGTGCGAGACGTGTCCCCCTGCTTAAGCCAGTACATGTCCAGGCCCGTCTGAAGTGCATTTGGATGATCCAGAAGAGGATTGGGAGAATGTCATATGGTCAGATGAAACCAAAATATAACTTTTTGGTAAAAACTCAACTCGTCATGTTTGGAGGACAAAGAATGCTGAGTTGCATCCAAAGAACACCATACCTACTGTGAAGCATGGGGTTGGAAACATCATGCTTTGGGGCTGTTTTTCTGCAAAGGGACCAGGACGACTGATCCGTGTAAAGGAAAGAATGAATGGGGCCATGTATCGTGAGATTTTGAGTGAAACCCTCCTTCCATCAGCAAGGGCATTGAAGATGAAACGTGGCTGGGTCTTTCAGCATGACAATGATCCCAAACACACCGCCCGGGCAACGAAGGAGTGGCTTCGTAAGAAGCATTTCAAGGTCCTGGAGTGGCCTAGCCAGTCTCCAGATCTCAACCCCATAGAAAATCTTTGGAGGGAGTTGAAAGTCTGTGTTGCCCAGCGACAGCCCCAAAACATCACTGCTCTAGAGGAGATCTGCATGGAGGAATGGGCCATAATACCAGCAACAGTGTGTGAAAACCTTGTGAAGACTTACAGAAAACGTTTGACCTGTGTCATTGCCAACAAAGGGTATATAACAAAGTATTGAGAAACTTTTGTTATTGACCAAATACTTATTTTCCACCATCATATGCCAATAAATTCATTAAAAATCCTACAATGTGATTTTCTGGATTTTTTTCCCTCAATTTGTCTGTCATAGTTGACGTGTACCTATGATGAAAATTACAGGCCTCTCTCATCTTTTTAAGTGGGAGAACTTGCACAATTGGTGGCTGACTAAATACTTTTTTTCCCCACTGTATATCCCCCCACTAGAATCCCCATACTTTAATGAAGACAGCTTCTCCATCCTGGAGGGGGAAATCAATCATTTGCAGACCCAGGGACATGTACTAGTCTGTGGCGACCTAAATGCCAGAACTGGACAAGAATCTGACACCCTCAGCACACAGTGGGACAAACACCTACCTGGAGGTGACAGCATTTCCTCCCCCATATGCCCCCCTAGGCACAACTACGACAACATAACCAACAAAAATGGGTCACAACTCCTACAGCTCTGTCGCACGCTGGGAATGTACATAGTCAATGATAGGCTTTGAGGGGACTCCTATGGTAGGTACACCTATAGCTCATCTCTTGGCAGACTACTTTATCACTGATCTCAACCCAGACTCTCTCAGAGCGTTCACAGTCAGCCCACTGACACCCCTATCAGACCACAGCAAAATCACAGTCTACTTGAACAGAGCAATACTCAATCATGAGGCATCAAAGCCAAAGGAACTGAATAATACTAAGAAATGCTATAGATGGAAGGAAAGTAGTGTCGAAACAATTAAAAAAACAATTAGGCAACAACAAATTCAATCCCTTTTAAACTTCCTGGACAAAACTTTTACTGTAATAGTGAAGGTGTAAACTTGGCAGTAGAAAACCTAAATAGTATATTTGACCTCTCAGCTTCCCTGTCAAATCAAAAAAATCTATAGAAAACTGAAGAAAATAAAAAGTAACAACAATGACAAATGGTTTGATGAAGAATGCAAAAACCTTAGAAAGAAATTGAGAAACCTATCCAACCAAAAACATAGAGACCCAGAAAACCTGAGCCTACGCCTTCACTATGGTGAATCACTAAAACAATACAGAAATACACTACGGAAAAAGAAGCAACAGCATGTCAGAAATCAGCTCAACGTAATTGAAGAATACATAGACTCTAACCACTTCTGGGAAAATTGGAAAACACTAAACAAACAACAACACGAAGAGCTATCTATCCAAAATGGAGATGTATGAGTAAACCACTTCTCCAATCTCTCTGGCTCTATAACAGAGAACAGGACAACAACAACAACACAATTAGACCCAACCAAATCATGAGAAAACAAAAAGATAATTACTTGACACATTGGAAATAATTAAAACAGAGCAAACTGGAATGCTATTTGGCCCTTAACAGAGAGTACACAGTGGCAGAACGCCTGACCACTGTGACTGACCCAAACTTAAGGAAAGCTTTGACTATGTACAGACTCAGTGAGCATAGCCTTGCTATTGAGAGAGGCCGCTGTAGGCAGACCTGGCTCTCAAGAGAAGACAGGCTATGTGCACTCTGCCCACAAAATGAGGTGGACACTGAGCTGCACTTCCTAACCTCCTGCCAAATGTATGACCATATTAGAGACACATATTCCCTCAGATTACACAGACCCGCAAATAATTAAAAAACAAAATCCAATTTTGATAAACTCCCTTATCTACTGGGTGAAATATCACAGTGTGCCATCACAGCAGCAAGATTTGTGACCTGTTGCCACTAGAAAAGGGCAACCAGTGAAGAACAAACACCATTGTAAATACAACCCATATTTATGTTTATTTATTTTCCCATTTGTACTTTAACTATTTGCAAATTGTTACAACACTCTATATATACATAATATGACATTTGAAATATTGTTATTCTTTTGGAACTTCCGAGTGTAATGTTTATTGTTAATATTTATTTATTTTTTCACTTTTGTTTACTATCTACTTCACTTGCTTTGTCAATGTTAACACACGCTTCCCATGCCAATAAAGCCCTTCAATTGAATTGAATTGAAATTGAATTGAGAGCGAGAGCGAGAGCGAGAGCGAGAGCGAGAGCGAGAGAGAGAGAGAGAGAGAGAGAGAGAGAGAGAGATAGAGAGAGAGAGAGAGAGATAGAGAGAGAGAGAGAGAGAGAGATGGTATGAGGCGAGGCAATGCAGAATACTGATGAGTGCTGTTCCATTTTATGAGAGTGAGGGGATGGGAGGTGGGGATGAGGGGAAGTGGGGCAGCAGGAGCAGGAGCTCTGCAGGAGAAGGCTGATCCCTGTGGGGTCTCTGCCACTCAGCAGATGATGTGCATGTAACCAGCAGCTGGGAGGAATGAACAGATCCAGGCTGGGGGGAGAGAGAAAGAGAAGAAAAAGAGATTCACTAGTGATGTGGAGAGAAGAACCCCAGAACATCAAAGTGGCTTTCCCAATCCCTCTCTCTCTCTCTCTCTCTCTCTCTCTCTCTCTCTCTCTCTGACAGCTAGATGTGATTGGTGCTGCATTGGCAAACGAAGGGGGTGGTAAAGGTACAACCTGCAGTAAGAGAAAAGGGGGAGAGAGATATGACGCTGAAGATCACACAGAGAGATTGGAGAGCAGGGAGGGAAAAGCAGGCCCGGTGATGTATTTCCTTTATACTTCATTCATAAACCCCCTAAGAGTGAGCGTGTGTATGTAGCTATGAGTAAGAGAACTGGCCAGCACTACCTTTGATATAGCATGACTTAATAATGAAGGCCTCATTAGTTTGTACAACTTATCTACAACATCTTAGGTTGTTTCTCTCTGAGATAGCTATGACTGTAGTCTTAGGAGGGATGTGCTATATGCTCTATTGAGAATGGGGGAAGAGGTGTTAACCGTTAAGGTATCTCTGGTGTAGGAATTTAACAATTCCACTCGGATGGAGAGAGATGGTAGAAGAGGGACAGAATAGAGAGATGGGGCCTCCCGAGTGGCGCAGCGGTCTAAGGCTTGAGGCGTCACCACAGACCCGGGTTCGATCCCAGGCTGCGCACAATTGGCCAAGCGTCGTCCGGGTTAGGGGAGGGTTTGGCCGGGGGGGTTTTACTAGGCTCATCGTGCTCTAGTGATACCTTGTGACGGGCCGGGCGCCTGCAGGCTGACTTCGGAGTCAGTTCAAAGGTGTTTCCGCTGACCTTCGCCCCTCCCGAGCCCGTTGGGGAGTTGCAGCGATGAGACAAGATCGAAAAAGGGGGTAAAATACAACAACAACAAAAATATATACACTACCAGTCAAAAGTTTGGACTCACCTACTCATTCAATGGTTTTTCTTTATTTTTACTATTTTCTACATTGTAGAATAATAGTGAAGACATCAAAACTATGAAATAACACATACGGAATCATGTAGTAACAAGAAAAGTGTTAAACAAATCAAAATATATTTTATATTTGAGGTTCTAGCTACCATTTGCCTTGATGACAGCTTTGCACACTCTTGGCATTCTCTCAACCAGCTTCATGAGATAGTCACCTGGAATGCATTACAATTAACAGGTGTGCCTTCTTAAAAGTTACTTTGTGGAATTTCTTCCCTTCTTAATGCGTTTGAGCCAATCAGTTGTGTTGTGACAAGGTAGGTGTGGTTTACAGAATATAGCCATATTTGGTAAAAGACCAAGTCCATATTATGGCAAGAACAACTCAAATAAGCAAAGAGAAACGACAGTCCATCCTTACTTTAAGACATGAAGGTCAGTCAATATGGAACATTTCAAGTACTTAGGAAAAGTATATTCAAGTGCAGTCGCAAAAACCATCAAGCGCTATGATGGAACTGGCTTAAATGAGGACAACCACAGGAATGGAAGACCCAGAGTTACCTCTGCTGCAGAGGATAAGTCCATTAGAGTTACCAGCCTCAGAAATTGTAGTCCAAATAAATGCTTCACAGAGTTCAAGTAACAGACACATCTCAACATCAACTGTTTAGAGGGGACTGTGTGAATCAGGCCATGGTCAAATTGCTGCAAAGAAACCACTTCTAAAGGACACCAATAAGAAGAAGAGACCTGCTTGGGCCAAGAAACATGAGCAATGGACATTAGACCGGTGGAAATGTGTCCTTTGGTCTGGAGTCCATATTTGAGATTTTTGGTTCCAACCGCCGTGTCTTTGTGAGACGTGATGTGGGTGAACGGATGATCTCCGCATGTGTATTTCCCACCGTAAAGCATGGAGGAGGAGGTGTTATGGTGTGGGGGTGCTTTGCTGGTGACACTGTCTGTGATTTATTTAGAATTCAAGGCACACTTAACCAGCATGGCTACCACAGCATTCTGCAGCGATACGCCATCCCATCTGGTTTTGGCTTAGTGGGACTATCATTTCTTTTCAACAGGACAATGACCCAACACACCTCCAGGCTATTTGACCAAGAAGGAGAGTGATGGAGTGCTGCATCAGACGACCTTGCCTTCACAATCACCCGACCTCAACCCAATTGAGATGGTTTGGGATGAGTTGGACAGCAGAGTGAAGGAAAAGCAGCTATCAAGTGCTCAGCGTATGTGGGAACTCCTTCAAGTCTGTTGGAAAAGCATTCCAGGTGAAGCTGGTTGAGAGAATGCCAAGAGTGTGCAAAGCTGAAAAACCCTGGAATGAGTAGGTGTGTCCAAACTTTTGACTGGTACTGTATATATAATTAAACAATAGAGAGATTGAGTGGAGAGATGAAAGTGATGGTGTGAATAAAGAGGACAAATGAAAGGATGTCTATCCACTATGTCAGAGCTAAGTAAGCAATACTACTACACATAGGCCCTATTCAATTAAACAGGTAGGTTAACTAAAGTTCCCCGGAAGTTAACACACTACGACAGAGCCTGGATTCGAACCAGGATCTCTAGTGGCACAGCTAGCACCGAGATGCAGTGCCTTAGACCACTGTGCCACTCGGGAGACCACTGACCAGTGCTTTCAAGCCCTTAACTTTACTCATCTAACATCCTTTGTTGCTTTTATAAGACGTTTATTTTGTACCCCTCTCTATCCCCTGGGCTTTTACTCCCTCCCTGTGTCGCTTCCTACCTTCATTACTAATGAATCATCTGTCGCTTCCTCCATCCTCTCCCGTCTTTTCTCAGACACTGCAGACTTTCTCACTAAAACTCATTACAGACACATCAGCAGCCAACCAGAGGAGGAAGAAAACACAAATTAGCCTAGATACGTATAAGGAGTGATAGAGAAAGTGATAGATAGAGAGAGGAATAGACAGAGAGGAGAGAGAGAGAGAGAGAGAGAGAGAGAGAGAGAGAGAGAGAGAGAGAGAGAGAGAGAGAGAGAGAGAGAGAGAGAGAGAGAGAGAGAGAGAGAGAGAGAGAGAGAGAGAGTAGTGTCAATACCGAATGAAGAATACAATATAAACTTGGCAGTCTGGTTGACAGCATTATGAATAAATGAATAACAAGAACAATTCATAGTTCAAATTTCACATATACAAGTAATGACAAGATTATTTACAAAATATAGTTTCTGACAAGATCTCAAATCCAAAATGCTGGAGTATAGAGTCAAATGTACAATTTAAGCATCACTGTCCAAATACATACATAGGGGAGGGTATACAGTATACAGAGCTATTTGAATTGTAAATCTCTTGTGTGTTTGCTTTTTATATGTGCCCTGCCCTTTGTGAGTTTACGAGGCTGGTCTGTCGGTAAACTACATTTCTTAAACACATTTGCCAATATTTGGCATACAGTATTTCAATGAATAAAGCCAGAAGAGATATCTTAAAGTAAATATCTCATTTAACATTATGACTGAACTTGATTTGGTCAGTTGCAATTACAGGATATGCATTGATTATCTGTATTGTTTACCAATACAGCCTCCCCATAACAAGTAGGCTACCATCATCACAAATGGGTAAAAGCCAGAGGGATGATCAAGAATCCCACTTGGGGGATATCTCTTCTGAGTAATCCATGATTTCTCTGAGCTGTGATCTACAGAGGAGAACAGGGCTGTGTCCTAAATAACACCCTATTCCCTACATAGTGCACTACTTTTGAACAGAGCCCTATGAGCCCTGATCAAAAGTTCTGCACTATATAGGAAATAGGGTGGCTTTTGGGATGCACCCATTGTTTCTGAGAGCTGTGATGAGAATGATGTTTTATCCCTCTAATGACGCTCTGGTGATTGGAGAGGATGGTGCTAGTTAGATCTACGACTCAGGTTACAGACACTGTTTATTATCACATAGTCACTTTACCCATCAGGGGCACATGTCGCATCAATGACAGTTGAATAGTCTGGATTAAAAAACATTCAATGGGAATGAGGGTTGGTTTATGTTAAAATGACCTATAAAACAATGTTCATACTGTTCATGGTTAATTCTTCATACAGACACTCCCACTTATTAACGTGATGCTTCAGTTGTTGTTACAATAACACAGCAATGATGCTTGTTGTTAGATATTTGAACTGTAAATGAAACATGATGACTAAATATCACCGGATTTTGTGTCTAATTAATTACGGCTTGCTGATGAAACAACAACACTACCTTATAGCACAGGCGAAAATGCCACGGGAGATGGGGGGACATGTTCCCCCCAATATTTAGAACAGGTCGAACAGAAATGGGATGTGCCTTTGGTTGTTCATCGATGTGTCATTTTGGTAATGCGCGCCGCGACTGATGTAGCTAGTTCGTTAGCTAAGATAGCCACTTGTAGCTAGCCAGTAACTCCTCCAGTATGTGTTGATGTGTCGTAGCTAGTTCGTTGGCTAAGATAGCCACTTGTAGCTAGCCAGTAACTCCTCCAGTATATGTTGATGTGTCGTAGCTAGTTCGTTAGCTAAGATAGCCACTTGTAGCTAGCCAGTAACTCCTCCAGTATGTGTAGACGTCATTTCACAGGATTTGTTTTGGACGGAAGCTGTAGAGATCAGTAAGAAATGGCACTTCTTTAGCCAAATATCTAATTCATCAATTGCTTGTTTTTAAGCATTAAATTACCTGGTATGATGGTGTATTTACAAAAAAAAACTTTTTTAGTCATTTAGCAGACGCTCTTATCCAGAGCGACTTACAGTTAGAGAGTGCATACATTTTTCATACTGGCCCCCCGCGGGAATCAAACCCACAACTCTGGCGTTGCAAGCGCCATGCTCTACCAACTGAGCTACAGGAGGGCTTGATTGATCAGTTATACAGTTTAAAGCCATTATTTTTGCATTTTTTCCCAAAGTCGACCTTTAAAGTAACTGTCCAATGTCCTATAATTAATTACAATATGAGTGAAATAGTTTTCCTTTAAAAAAAAGAAGGTAATTAAGTATGTTAAAAAGCAGCTTTTCTATGTTGGAATGGTGTAGGCGTACCCCAACAACAGAATGGTGTGGGTGTATACCGGTCATTAAAAGTATGAATGTGACCACTGATTGGCCAGCTCATCCTCCTTCCACTTATACTCTGTTTTTAAAATACCCCTCAAAATACCCCTCCATATACCCCTCAAAATACCCCTCCATATACCCCTCAAAATACCCAACAAGACAGGCATAATAAGTCATGTCAAACTATGTAGAAATGCAGGGGGAAAAAACAAAAAATTTAAAATAAACATACAAGGGAGTACACCTGGCCAATTCTCTCCTCTAATATCTACACCATAATTTCGCCCTTGCCTCATGGTGTTCATCACTGCCTTTCTAAAAGTGCAAATGAAGGTCCTTACTACACCCCCTTCTCCCTTCATCCCTCTCTCCCTCCTTTTCTCCTAATGGAACCCTAAAGCGTCCTCCTGTTGACTACATTTCCACAGTGACGTAGGAGTCTACATACATAATCCATGTAGGTGATGCTTTTCGATGAATGAGTGCCCCCTCCCATCCCCTATCACTAGTACTATGGCTTGTCTATAAAAACAGAACGCTGGGAGAGACAACTGAATTTCACGGGTAGGCTATCCATGATGCAAGTGGGAATGCATGTGGATAAAACAGAGAAGCTGTCACCGATTATAGATGATCTGATCTTCTGATATTCATAATGATGATGCACTTACATTTCAAATAGTAAACTACGATCATAAAGAGAAGCATCGTTTTCAGTAGAATGTGGTCGGTTTCTACACAAGATGGGTAAGTTGTTTATTATTTTTAGTGTTTATTGTTTGCATAATATTTTATTTTTACTGTCAGTTAAAATAGTTTGTCAACCACGTGTTAAACAACAAAAAAATAAAAATAATACACGCGTGTTTAAATCAAGAAGACTGTAATTCGCACGCAAAAACTACTTTATTTCTTCGTCCGAGCGTTTTCCTGAAACTACGGTAGATATAGAGGCTCATCTTTACTGCAGTGTGAGTCACTTTGGCGCACATGTGCAGTGACAGTTGATAAAAAAAGGCGAATGTCCTGCGTGTACGCTGACTGCATGTTAACCAGCCAGCCAGCATCCCAGCCTGACCGCAGATAGCAAATCAATCACCAGTTGATGCGAGTTTAGGCTATCTGTGTGAAACCCTGCCATCCATTCCCAATATTCAGAGTAGGCTACCACTTCGGTCTTGTTCAAAAGGTAAAATAGGCTAAACAGGAGATTGAGAGAAATGACAGACACGACAGAATCACATCAGAATATCACTGAGTGCATCATCTTATGTCATTATACCCGTCTATCGCTTAGGTATTAAGGGACTCTCTTCATCTCTTCGCCAGCTATTTTTTTCATGTTGAAATGGCATCGTGACGCGTTCTCGAGCTGAACTCAATTCTGCGTCATCCCTGCGCACACGGAGACAACTTCCAATCACCCATCAGAAGCCATTAAAGAGACAGCGCGAGGCGAGAATTGGTCCAGCAGCAGGAGGGCGAGCTCAACTCATCCTGCTCAGCTTGAGTAGAGCGCGGGAGATGGGGGGGGTCCTTTGAAATCTCCCCGAGGTACTGTTCTCCTCGTTGCTGGATTCTATCCACACGGGGTACAAATGATATGACATTGTAGGCTACTCAGAAGACAAAGTCCCTGTCTATGCTCCAGCGAAAATTCCATTTGATCCTAGCTGTCCGTGGTGCTGAAATTAGTTACCTAGCCTCTTGCTACTAAAACATTCAATTTCTTCCCGAGAAAATAAACGAGTCTGTCCTGTAGGGAAACAAAAAATAGGCTACTCGGTCTGACCATTTGGAGGTGGTGCTGAAAGACTAGTACTCTCTTGCCACAGTGTGTTGAAACAAGAGGTGGTCAACCTTGTACCTGACTCCTGAATATTGAGATAGGAAATATAGGTTAATAAGACAATAAACAAGCTACTTAATTCTTGAAAAATAACAATTAGACACAGACTCTTAGACAACAGACGCATGCTGGTGTTGATACAGGAAATATACGCTAATAAGACAATAAGCAGGCTATTTATTTCTTGAAAAATAACAATTAGACTCTTAGATAACAGACTCATGCTGGTGTCCTACTGTTCCCGTTCTTATTTGGCCAAGTATCACTTCCGTCTGATCGTTGAGAGTTTTAGCTTTTGATTAGAAAATGGATTTGGCCAGCGGTGCCCGTCAACATGCCCAAATAGGAACAAACGGGCAAAGCTATCGAAAAGAAGGTGAGCATTTATGGAGGCGCTTACTGTTCTCGTAACAAAAACTTGGCCAGAGGTTCTCTGTCAGTGGGAGAATCTCAATTGTATACTCCTCGTGTTATCTCTCCTCGCCTACTTCTCAAAACCCATTGGAGGAAAAGGTCAGAGGGGCAGGATATCTGGCTTTCGCATACACTGGGTTTTGACAAGGAGGCGAGGAGTATGCAATTTAGATTCTCCCAGTGCGAATGACACTGGGAGAATCTCAATTGCATACTCCTCGCGTAGGCATAGGTCAGCACCTTGGACAGTGACACAAAATAGCTCTAAAGTCGCCGAAAAGTCAGAGTGTTGTTGTCATTTATGGTGTGGGAGATGTAATGTTATAGCTTTGAGTTATTTCTCTTGTATCTTCTTAGATAAACCTTTATTGGAAAATCAGTAAAAAAAACAAATACAATAAATATCATTGAACTTTCAAACCATTGAGTCTAAAAAGATAATATAAGATAATGTGGGCATCTTGGTCATTAGTGGTTCACTACGATGCTGTCACATAACACATTCTCTAGGTCAGACAGAACAGGAGCTCTGGCCAGAGTTGGCCAAGACAACTCCAACAGCACCACTAAAACACTTGAAGCTGTAGAACAGCCTATGGGCATAAGTGTCAGGGCCAGAGCCAGTACCCTTATACATCCCGGTTGTTGACTTGACGTCAGTATGACAGTGTTACTAAATAGAAAGCTTGCATAACCCCCACCAATCCCCCCTCTGTCCCTCCATCCGTCTATATCCTTCGGCTGGCTGAGTCAGTCTAGATCATCTGCATGGCAATCAATACTCTAAACACTCCGGGCCAAGTGGGCCATGTCTGCATACCAAATGGCACCCTATTCCCTATATAGTACACTACCTTTGAAAGTAGCGCATTATGGAGGGAATATGGTGTCACCTGGGACGCAGGCCATGTCTGTCATCATGGACTATAGCTAGTGTTGATCCCTAGGCTACAGTGGCCCATCGGCCCGTTGGCCCCCGGTCACAGCTCTGTCTCATGTCATATGATCTGATTGAGTATGACTCATGACGTAGAATGGACCACCATCATCTCTCATCTCTATGAAGTATAAAACTGATATGCAGCGACCTGTGTATTAATTCAATTGCACAAAAGAAGGATGTCAGCTGGTGCTTGTAATCTGATGCCTACAATAGGTCTTGTCAGTGTTGTAACAAAATATTCCCCCCCTCCTCCCCCCACAGCATAGCTTTTTAAGAATGTCTTCAAGCTTATTTCTAAACTATCGAAAGTATCAACAAGTGTGCAATTGATAATGTTGCATGCGTTTACGTTTTCGTTCCTATAGATTGTGATATTTCAGATGTAGAAATGCAATGTGACTGCTATTACAGTCAGTGCATCAATACCTTGGCTCTAGACTGCTTACTGCTTAAAACTCAGTGAAACTACAGTAACAGTCTACAGTCATGGCTACTGATGTCTGGCAAATCTCTACCCGGTCCACCCCACTGGCCCATTCAGCTGTCTTCATGTGTATCTTTTGTGGATTGAGTGTCAAAGACAGAGAGCTAACGTGTAGGAAGATACAGTGTGAAGGTTCTACTGCAAAGCCCTACTCTACAGTCTGTGGGGTCCCTCCACACACCAACAAGCCAATCCTCATTCACCATGTGTTTCCACAGCAAATCCCGTTCTCTTGCTGTCTCCATGGTGACCGTGGCATTAGATTGTTACTGTAGCAACAGCACCACTGGTAACAGTCTACAGCCATGGTCGCTAGGGGGCAAACCTGCATCACTTTGACAGGGGTGTGTAAGGAAGGCTGTGTGATGAGTTCGTCAGAGAAAGACTGGATACGTCTAAACACCTGCAGTGACCTTTGAACTTTGACATTATGGGTATATTCTTTGAGATTACGAGGTTGTGATGAGGGCACAGTGTTTGTTACCAGCACTTTGGTGCAAGGGCTGACTTGGGTAACAAGTCTGTTTAGAATACTGTGATTTGCTAATGGAGCAAACAAGAAATGTAGAGATATTTATTTAGATAAATACATGGCTCTGTTCAGGACAAACTGACATTTCAGCAGTTATACAGTGCAGAAAGATCCCAGCCCATTTGCAGTAGCATAATACAGGACATT
Source organism: Coregonus clupeaformis (assembly GCF_020615455.1). Lineage (NCBI taxonomy): Eukaryota > Metazoa > Chordata > Actinopteri > Salmoniformes > Salmonidae > Coregonus > Coregonus clupeaformis. The sequence continues at coordinate 6,473,448 of NC_059196.1, forward strand.
GATCCCCCAGGCCTGTGGAAGAGAACAACGTGAACTTCATGACTTGTGCATGATGACAGTGGTGTTATCTGCATGCTGATGTGTTCTGCCTATTGAGATATTACCCTCAATCATTCAAGGATCCGTCACAAATACAAATAAAACACATATCCTTGAGTGGAGATGAGAAAGGTCCCATGATCTGAGATGAAGGAGATCCCTGTAGTAAGTGGGTGTTTATCATCAGAGCACAGCCCTGGGTTAAGTACAGACCTATAGGCTAAAGATGAAAGACATTGTGAAGCACAGGGAGTACACATTTATTTTTCACCAGCCCACATAAGCCCTAGAAGGAACAGACAGAGCAGTTCTGTAGAATACAGATCACTTCAAGAGCTACATTCTTCAAGTATGTATTTTTTGTTGTCTGCAGATAATTTTCTGACTTCTTTCTTTTTAGGTCATCACTTTTCTGCTGTACAGGTGGCTCTATCTGATCTTCTATTTCCTACTTTCTCTGGTTGTCCGGCTTTTTCTTTACCTAAAAGCAACACAGTTTAATAGAAATAAATGCCATGTATGTATTCAATTAGCATTTTCTAAAATGATGAACATGCATTTTGTCTTCGGCTCTTTCATTACTCCTGTTGATTTCTGTCTGCTTTGGAGTAATGGCATATACCGGTAACTGCCAAAATAACAGAAACACTTGAGTAAATGAGGGATGCAAAGTACAGTCGTGGTCAAAGGTTTTGAGAATGACACTAATATTAATTTTCACAAAGTCTGCTGCCTCAGTTTTTATGATGGCAATTTGCATATACTCTAGAATGTTATGAAGAGTGATCAGATGAATTGCAATTAATTGCAAAGTCCCTCTTTGCCATGAAAATGAACTTAAGCCCCAAAAAACATTTCCACTGCATTTCAGCCCTGCCACAAAAGGACCAGCTGATATTACATTGACATTTACATAATTTAGCAGACGCTCGATATCATGTCAGTGATTCTCTCGTTAACACAGGTGAGAGTGTTGACGAGGACAAGGCTGGAGATCACTCTGTCATGCTGATTGAGTTAGAATAACAGACAGGAAGCTTTAAAAGGAGGGTGGTGCTTGAAATCATTGTTCTTCCTCTGTTAACCATGGTTACCTGCAAGGAAACACGTGCCGTCATCATTGCTTTGCACAAAAAGGGCTTCACAGGCAAGGATATTGCTGCTAGTAAGATTGCACCTAAATCAACCATTTATCGGATCATCAAGAACTTCAAGAAGAGAGGTTCAATTGTTGTGAAGAAGGCTTCAGGGCGCCCAAGAAAGTCCAGCAAACACCAGGACCGTCTCCTAAAGTTGATTCAGCTGTGGGATCGGGGCACCACCAGTGCAGAGCTTGCTCAGGAATGGCAGAAGGCAGGTGTGAGTGCATCTGCACGCACAGTGAGGCGAAGACTTTTGGAGGATGGCCTGGTGTCAAGAAGGGCAGCGAGGAAGCCACTTCTCTCCAGGAAAAACATCAGGGACAGACTGATATTCTGCAAAAGGTACAGGGATTGGACTGCTGAGGACTGGGGTAAAGTCATTTTCTCTGATGAATACCCCTTCCGATTGTTTGGGGCATCCGGAAAAAAGCTTGTCCGGAGAAGACAAGGTGAGCGCTACCATCCGTCCTGTGTCATGCCAACAGTAAAGCATCCTGAGACCATTCATGTGTGGGGTTGCTTTTCAGCCAAGGGAGTGGGCTCACTCACAATTTTGCCTAAGAACACAGCCATGAATAAAGAATGGTACCAACACATCCTCCGAGAGCAACTTCTCCCAACCATCCAATAACAGTTTGGTGACGAACAATGCCTTTTTCCAGCATGATAGTTATCACTTTTGCCTTATGGCAAGGTGCTCTAAGTGGCTCGGGGAACAAAACATCGACATTTTGGGTCCATGGCCAGGAAACTCCCCAGACCTCAATCCCATTGAGAACTTGTGGTCAATCCTCAAGAGGCGGGTGGACAAACAAAACCCCACAAATCCTGACAAACTTCAAGCATTGATTATGCAAGAATGGGCTGCTATCAGTCAGGATGTGGCCCAGAAGTTAATTGACAGCATGCCAGGGCAGATTGCAGAGGTCTTGAAAAAGAAGGGTCAACACTGCAAATATTGACTCTTTGCATAAACTTAATGTAATTGTCAATAATAGCCTTTGACACTTATGGAATGCTTGTAATTATACTTCAGTATACCATAGTAACATCTGACACAAATATCTAAAAACACTGAAGCAGCAAACTTTGTGAAGACCAGTACTTGTGTCTTTCTCAAAACGTTTGACCACGACTGTATATGCCCCCATCCACAGGGCATGAGTGGTCACTGAATGGTTTGATGAGCATGAAAACGATGTAAACCATATGTCATGGTCGTCTCAGTCACCAGATCTCAACCCAATTGAACACGTATGGGAGATTCTAGAGCGGTGTTTGAGAGCGTTTTCCACCACCATCAACAAAACACCAAATTATGCAATTGAAGGTGCATTGAAGCTGTTCTGGCGGCTCAACACCCTATTAAGACGCTTTATGTTGGTGTTTCCTGTATTTTGGCAGTTACCTGTATATAATGCGTCTCAGAGTAGGAGTGGTGATCTAGGATCAGATCACCTCTTATTCATTGTGATCTAAAAGGCAAAACTGATCTTAAATCAGCACTACTACTCTGAGACGCTTGATAAATAGGGCCCTTGATAGGATCAGCATTACGTACACCTGTAGATGTGGTGTGAACATCCTCCCAAGGCTGCTAGACAGAGTGCATTCCTCATCAGTGAGAGTGGCCCTATTCCCTGTACTGTAAGAGGCTACATGCTGATGCTCCACTCTGACAGCACATAAAGTCTTACTGTTCAGAGAGGAGGGCTCAGACTGGTGGTGGAACAGACAGACAGGGGAACCAGGGGGTTGATGAGTACCAATTCGTCCTACACATACACTATATACAGTGGGGAGAACAAGTATTTGATACACTGCCGATTTTGCAGGTTTTCCTACTTACAAAGCATGTAGAGGTCTGTCATTTTTATCATAGGTACACTTCAACTGTGAGAGATGGAATCTAAAACAAAAATCCATTGTCAAGGATTCTGATGCGACGGTGTGGTGGAATCAAGTGCAGGACACAGGAGCTCAGTCAAACTTGACTTTACTGGCAAAGCACAAAAATACACGGGTAAACTAACCCGGAGGTAAACAATACGCAACAGTGCGTAAAATACAAAACCCGACTACGCACGAACAACAGTGCGACGGTAAACAAGCGTCTGTCCCAAACAGTCGAACATCAACAGACAGGAAAACAATCACACACAACACCTGACAAACACAACGAGAACTTATAGGACACTAATGACACTAAACGATAACAGGTGTACAATACCAGACCAGAACAAACGAACATAGAAACATACAACGGTGGCAGCTAGTATTCCGGAGACGACGAACGCCGAAGCCTGCCCGAGCAAGGAAGAGAGGCAGCCTCGGCCGAAACCGTGACATCCATAAAATCACATTGTATGATTTTTAAGTAATTAATTTGCATTTTATTGCATGACATAAGTATTTGATCACCTACCAACCATTAAGAATTCCGGCTCTCACAGACCTGTTCGTTTTTCTTTAAGAAGCCCTCCTGTTCTCCACTCATTACCTGTATTAACTGCACCTGTTTGAACTCGTTACCTGTATAAAAGACCTGTCCACACACTCAATCAAACAGACTCCAACCTCTCCACAATGGCCAAGACCAGAGAGCTGTGTAAGGACATCAGGGATAAAATTGTAGACCTGCACAAGGCTGGGATGGGCTACAGGACAATAGGCAAGCAGCTTGGTGAGAAGGCAACAACTGTTGGCGCAATTATTAGAAAATGGAAGAAGTTCAAGATGACGGTCAATCACCCTCGGACTGGGGCTCCATGCAAGATCTCACCTCGTGGGGCATCAATGATCATGAGGAAGGTGAGGGATCAGCCCAGAACTACACAGCAGGACCTGGTCAATGACCTGAAGAGAGCTGGGACCACAGTCTCAAAGAAAACCATTAGTAACACACTACGCCGTCATGGATTAAAATCCTGCAGCGCACGCAAGGTCCCTCTGCTCAAGCCAGCGCATGTCCAGGCCCGTCTGAAGTTTGCCAATGACCATCTGGATGATCCAGAGGAGGAATGGGAGAAGGTCATGTGGTCTGATGAGACAAAAATAGAGCTTTTTGGTCTAAACTCCACTCGCCTTGTTTGGAGGAAGAAGAAGGATGAGTACAACCCCAAGAACACCATCCCAACCGTGAAGCATGGAGGTGGAAACATCATTCTTTGGGGATGCTTTTCTGCAAAGGGGACAGGATGACTGCACCGTATTGAGGGGAGGATGGATGGGGCCATGTGTCGCGAGATCTTGGCCAACAACCTCCTTCCCTCAGTAAGAGCATTGAAGATGTGTCGTGGCTGGGTCTTCCTGCATGACAACGACCCAAAACACACCCAGGGCAACTAAGGAGTGGCTCTGTAAGAGGCATCTCAAGGTCCTGGAGTGGCCTAGCCAGTCTCCAGACCTGAACCCAATAGAAAATCTTTGGAGGGAGCTGAAAGTCCGTATTGCCCAGCGACAGCCCCGAAAACGGAAGGATCTGGAGAAGGTCTGTATGGAGGAGTGGGCCAAAATCCCTGCTGCAGTGTGTGCAAACCTAGTCAAGACCTACAGGAAACGTATGATCTCTGTAATTGCAAACAAAGGTTTCTGTACCAAATATTAAGTTCTGCTTTTCTGATGTATCAAATACTTATGTCATGCAATAAAATGCAAATTAATTACTTAAAAATCATACAATGTGATTTTCTGGATTTTTGTTTTAGATTCCGTCTCTCACAGTTGAAGTGTACCTATGATAAAAATTACAGACCTCTACAAGCTTTGTAAGTAGGAAAACCTGCAAAATCGGCAGTGTATCAAATACTTGTTCTCCCCACTGTATATACACACAAAAGTATTTTGACACCCCTTCAAATTTGTGGATTCAGCTATTTCAGCCACACCCGTTGTTTACAGGCGTATAAAATCGAGCACACAGCCATGCAATCTCCATAGACAAACATTGGCAGTAGAATGGCCTTACTGAAGAGCTCAGTGACTTTCAACGTGGCATCGTCATAGGATGCCACCTTTCCAACAACTCAGTTCGTCAAATTTCTGCCCTGGTCAACTGTAAGTGCTGTTATTGTGAAGAGGAAACGTCTAGGAGCAACAACGGCTCAGCCGCGAAGTGGTAGACCACACAAGCTCACAGAATGGGACCGGCAAGTGCTGAAGCGCATAGCGCGAAAAAATCGTCTGTCCTCGGTTGCAACACTCACTACCGAGTTCCAAACTGCATCTGGAAGCAATGTCAGCACAAGACCTGTTTGTGGGGAGATTCATGAAATGGCTTTCCATGGCTGAGCAGTCGCACACAAGCCTAAGATCACCATGCACAATGCCAAGCATCAGCTGGAGTGGTGTAAAGCTTGCCGCCATTGGACTCTGGAGCAGTGGAAACGCGTTCTCTGGAGTGATGAATCACGCTTCACCATCTGGCAGTCCGACAAGAACACTATCTTCCCCAATGCATAGTGCCAACTGTACATTTTGGTGGAGGATAAATAATGTTCTGGAGCTGTTTTTCATGGTACGGGCTAGGCCCCTTAGTTCCAGTGAAGGGAAATCTAAACGCTACAGCATACAATTACATTCTAGACGATTCTGTGCTTCCAACTTTGTGGCAACAGTTCGGGGAAGGCCCTTTCCTGTTTCAGCATGACAATGCCCCCATGCACAAAGCGAGGTCCATACAGAAATGGTTTGTCGAGATCGGTGTGGAAGAACTTGACTGGCCTGCACAGAGCCCTGACCTCAACCACATTGAACACCTTTGTGATGCATTGGAATGCCAACTGCAAGCCAGGCCTAATCGCCCAACATCAATGCCCGACCTCACTAATGCTCGTGGGTGAATGGAAGAAAGTCCCCACAGCAATGTTCCAAAATGTAGTGGAAAGCCTTCCCAGAAGAGTAGAGGCTGTTGTAGCAGCAAAGGGGGGACCAACTCCATATTAATAACCATTATTTTGGAATGAGATGTTCGACATTGCAGATGTCCACATACCTTTGGTCATGTAGCGTACCTTCAATAAGCTGTATAACACCTACCAATCATTACAACGTATTGTGGTTGCGTCCCAAATGGCCCTCTATGGGCCTTGCCCCTGGTCCAAAGTAGTGCACTATATAGGGATGCAGCTGTAACAAAGTGAATGGCAGTAGTATCTTCTTTCCAGTCCTGAGATAGGCTGACCTTTCATCAGACTGAGGGGCACGACAACCACATGGCACTAATACTAATGTCTACTAGGGATTCCCTGTGTGGACTCTTCAGACTTCACTTAGGGGTTGTGTGTGTGTGTGTGTGTGTGTGTGTGTGTGTAAAGGCTGGGAAAATCATTCTCCAATGATTATTATTACTACGGCACTGTACCAGTTAACACTATGTCATGTCAGCACATCAATATTGCCCTAAAGACACAGTTTGTCACTGAGGAGATTAAGTGTGAAAGAGAGTGTGAGGAAATGATTGAATTAAAGAGAAACTATGAGAGAAGAACAACACAGACAATGAAGCAGTCTTTTTCTACAGGTATTTAAAAGCACTAGTTACAGAGAGAATCCATGGCAGCCTTGTGCTGGGGTGGCATTTGGCAGGCTGATAAGAGACAGGCTGACCTCCCACACAGAATTACTCATATCTTTACAACACTTAATCTTTCTCCATCAAAGCCTTTTATCCAACCTCCTTCCTTCGCATTCCTATCTATTCTGCCCATGCCCACACACATTCTGCCCACACCCACACAGACATGAGCTTTATATCACATTAACACTTACAGATCCCGGTGGAGCTGAAAACACTGAGTAATCATTAACAATTATGACAATAAACTTCCCCCTTAGTTAACTTACAGCACCATCTGACTGTATGCTGATGATACATGTGTATTAATTATTTGGAACTGAAAGGCTAGAAGTTAGGCCTAGATGATCCTTTTATATTGTATTCTTCCTTGATCTCTCGTTGATCAGTGTCAACTGACATATCTTACCACTGAACTCCAGTCTAATTCCATTCTTCCTTCCTCCCCTCAGGAATGCCCACATTCAGCTGTTTGTTTTCCTGCCAACGTGCCAAAGGCCTCACCCAGCCCTCAGCCTCCCACATCTCCCTGTCCCCAGCCTGTGGTCTCTGGTTGTGTCTCAAATGGCACCATAATCACTACATAGTGCACTACATAGGGAATCGGTTGAGATTTGGGACGCAGCCTACATTCTCAGTCTTTAGGTCTGCAGCCAGAGGGCCAGATGTGGCAGCAGGATACAGTAGAGTTGTTCTGCCAAGGCCCTGCCAGCCCTGCCCCAGGGCCTCATGGAGATATCACCACACACACGCGAGAGGCTTCAATCACTTTGGGCACAGTGTGCCATATAACATTAGGGAAAGTAGACAACACTGGATAGTATTATATAGTCATGGTCAAACGTTTTGAGAATGACACAAGTATTGGTCTTCACAAAGTTTGCTGCTTCAGTGTTTTTAGATATTTTTGTCAGATGTTACTATGGTATACCGAAGTATAATTACAAGCATTCCATAAGTGTCAAAGGCTTTTATTGACAATTACAATAAGTTTATGCAAAGAGTCAATATTTGCAGTGTTGACCCTTCTTTTTCAAGACCTCTGCAATCCGCCCTGGCATGCTGTCAATTAACTTCTGGGCCACATCCTGACTGATGGCAGCCCATTCTTGCATAATCAATGCTTGGAGTTTGTCAGAATTTGTGGGTTTTGGTTTGTCCACCCGCCTCTTGAGGATTGACCACAAGTTCTCAATGGGATTAAGGTCTGGGGAGTTTCCTGGCTATGGACCCAAAATGTCAATGTTTTGTTCCCCAAGCCACTTAGTTATCACTTTTGCCTTATGGCAAGGTGCTCTATCATACTGGAAAAGGCATTGTTCATCACCAAACTATTCGTGGATGGTTGGGAGAAGTTGCTCTCGGAGGATGTGTTGGTACCATTCTTTATTCATGGCTGTGTTCTTAGGTAAAATTGTGAGTGAGCCCACTCCCTTGGCTGAGAAGCAACCCCACACATGAATGGTCTCAGGATGCTTTACTGTTGGCATGACACAGGACCGATGGTAGCGCTCACCTTGTCTTCTCCAGACAAGCTTTTTTCCGGATGCCCCAAACAATCGGAAAGGGGATTCATCAGAGAAAATGACTTTACCCCAGTCCTCAGCAGTCCAATCCCTGTACCTTTTGCAGAATATATGTTTTTCCTGGAGAGAAGTGGCTTCTTTGCTGCCCTTCTTGACACCAGGCCATCCTCCAAAAGTCTTCGCCTCACTGTGCGTGCAGATGCACTAACACCTGCCTGCTGCCATTCCTGAGCAAGCTCTGCACTGGTGGTGCCCCGATACCGCAGCTGAATCAACTTTAGGAGACGGTCCTGGTGCTTGCTGGACTTTCTTGGGCGCCCTGAAGCCTTCTTCACAACAATTGAACCTCTCTCCTTGAAGATCCGATAAATGGTTGGTTTAGGTGAAATCTTACTGGCAGCAATATCCTTGCCTGTGAAGCCCTTTTTGTGCAAAGCAATAATGACGGCACGTGTTTCCTTGCAGGTAACCATGGTTAACAGAGGAAGAACAATGATTTCAAGCACCACCCTCCTTTTAAAGCTTCCAGTCTGTTATTCTAACTCAATCAGCATGACAGAGTGATCTCCACCTGTGTTAACGAGAGAATCACTGACATGATGTCAACTGGTCCTTTTGTGGCAGGGCTGAAATGCAGTGGAAATGTTTTTTGGGATTAAGTTCATTTTCATGGCAAAGAGGGTCTTTGCAATTAATTGCAATTCATCTGATCACTCTTCATAACATTCTGGAGTATATGCAAATTGCCATCATAAAAACCGAGGCAGCAGACTTTGTGAAAGTTAATATTTGTGTCATTCTCAAAACTTTTCACCAGGACTGTACATCATACAGTGGCAATCTATTTTGACAGCAATACTCTTAAATTTAGACTGAGTATGCTTACAATCATATTATTTCCACTGTAGATGAGATACAACATTAGAAATGCTGCCACAAATGCCATGTTAACATACCAATGCAGCACAAAGAGATGAGCTCCACAGCATACTACATCATTACTACCCCTAATCACACAGTCTCACCCACATAATTAACAACCACGTCTCCAAAATTCACCTGTCAAAAGAACCAGATCCTCTTCTTTGTAGTGATAGAATATTCTAAATGGAATATTCCAGAAGGTGTGGAGGGACAGAGACCTTGGGCTGACCATTACCCTCAAGACAGGGCAGTAGCCTGGCTCTTTTATACAGTCTCTGCCACGCCTGCTCTCTTCCAGCCCTGGCTGGCCCAGTCACGTGGACATCATCTGGAGTTCACACACATAGCCTCCAAGTCACTTTGGGGAGAAAAAAGCACAAAAACAAAGTTGCACAATGCCCTCCTCCCTCCCTCTCCCCTTTGTTGCTGTGCAACTGGTCACAACATTTTTATTTTTTATTTAAGATCTTCTGTCAAAACAGCAAAAGTGTGTCTGTTTGTAGATCTGTTCATATGTCTGTGTGAAAGAAAATAACTTTAACAACACCGGAAAGAGAAGGATGACAAAATGAAAGAGGTGGAGCTCATAAGCAGTCATAAGCAGCCATAACCCCTCTATAACCTCACCCTGGCCAATCCTGCCCTCGGGACAGGAAACGGGGAGCTGCTGGCAGAAGAAACGTGATGGCAAAAACATTTGGAGAGAGAGGGAGAGGGGGATGGATGCCAAGGGAGATGGAGGAGAGTGGAGTCACATTCCCCACACATCTGGAAACAATTACACACACTGAATACAAAAAGCACACAGGGTTCTTGGAAGGACACCCCCAAGCACACTCACCCGCTACACTGCCATACGAAACACTCTGATAAATAATTCCCTCATGAGCTCTGGTGATTTAGCAGCACAATCAGATTGGGGCTATAACACAATGGCTTTGCAGAGAGCTCCACCTAGTGGCCACTGCCTCCCACTACAGCTATGTTCTAATGAACCAGTGGTGCAATAAGTCTGAAACAATACATTACATTTCAGTCATTTAGCAGACGCTCTTATCCAGAGCAACTTTCAGTTAGTGAGTGCATACATTTTTTTTTTATATACCGTTTATACACTTCAGACCAAATGTGTTGACTTTTCTCACATAGCATGTTTTTCTGCTTTTGGCCATTTATGTGCATTGGATCAGTCTCTGTGGAAGGCAAGTCTGAGAGCTGAGGTGGTGCAAATACTTGGGTTAGTTCAGTAACCAAGAAACACAAGCAAATTGTTTGAAACAGAGGAAGTACTACCTAGACATATTGATTTAGCATGCTCATTTCTGTCTCCATTTGAAAACATTATTCCCTGCCTGTGCTTAATAAACACATCCCAGTGCTGTGGTAAGGTACAGTGCGATAGTGGTCATGTTTTCAAAGATGTAGCTAGGGATTCTCTGTGGGTAGGGCTCCATAAAATAAATTAGTAAACAGCTAAGAGACACTAGAGAGGGTGTTCTGAGTTCGGCTTTGCAATCCACAAAGGTTTACTCAGCTAAATTAAGTTAGCTATTTTCTCCGCAAATCCTACAAGCATTAGATTGTTTATTTTGCTGTTGAATGCAATCTCCTGCCAAATCCCCACCTCCCAATATATCAATAATACATAAACTGAAAGAAAACAGTGCTTTCCAATGGTTCTATTCAAACCAACAAGACAACAGCCAGCAAACAAACACCTTTATAAACACACTAGCTAGCCTTGTGAGGGAAATGTTGAGGTGTCGAGTATGGCGTAATGTGATATTACATACAGTGACGTAGCAAGTTACCCAATACAACATGGAGGACCTGGGCATCTGGTGGGACCAGCAGCATCTAGCACCTTTGTCTGTGTTTCAACAGATGTGGCTGTGACTGATCTCAGTAGAAGCTGCAGCACAGCAGGCCATGCCAAAGGAGCGCCTTGTGACATCAGAGGGGTGCCGTATGTGTGACATCAAAGAGACTATGGTAGATCACCTAGAGAGATGTACTCAGGGAACCAGCCTAGCTCAGGCCACATCACACACAGCTGTCAATCATCTCTAGTGAGTCAGTCAGAGAATGTTCCATTGACAGACTCCGGTCATTAGTAAATGATGAGTGGAGAGGTAGTCGTGACTGACTAATACACAGCCCGAACCAGGAACTCCTGTCTGACACACTTCTAATTGCTACTGCATGGTAGACATGTTGGTTAAAATACAGCAGCATAGCAATATATCTCCACACGTTCCATTGTTTCTTCCATTTTGAATGAAATCATGTTATTATATATTTTTTTATTGTTAAACTTGACAAATGCAATACATACATTCCGTCATTTCAGCATAGTTTTATGTTGATTATTAGTCGGAGATTTAAATGAGTCATTATAGTGACAAGATCAGTATGAAGAGGGTGGGGAAGTTAACGTGAATGTCTGATTGAATTTCTAATCTCTTCATTGTTACAAAGTATTTTTTATACATATAATATAATAGAAAGAAAACAAGCTTGAAATGGCAAGGAACAGCATGTCTCATCTTTTGACCATATATGCATTCTCTTCTTCAATAGTCTGTGGGTTAACAGTGTAAAGTGGTTGGCAGCTTCCTCCTGTTCCAGGGATAAGTGTCTTGTATTTAACCAAAGCCACCCACATCCACTGGCATCTCACGCAACCAACTCAGGGCCATCCTTCTACATTCTTCTCTCTTTATTACCCACACACACCAACTTATTCTCCCATTCTCCTCCCTCTCTTTCACACAAAAATATACATGAATGAACACCCACTCACATGCATTCCTGCAGTCATTCATCCCCTTCATACACAAACATACCTTGCCTCAGTTTCTCTGTGCTCAACACATACACACTCACAAAAGGTAACAAAACTTAGATGCAGTATATCAGAGGTGAAGTGTCTCTGGTTCTCTGTGCTGCTCTCTGATTCCTGGGGGAGGTGTGGTGTTGAGCAGGGCTCAGAGTGAAAGCACTCCTGTGGGTGGTAAATAGACTCACTCCCCTCTAGGCTGGCCTGGCTCCAACCGATAGCCATGATAAGAGCTGGTTGGCAGCCAGCAGGGGAGGTGGTGTACGTGTCATTCTCCCTGACAGCCACAAGGGGCGCACTGGTTCTGTCCACACTGTTTAGACTGCTATGAGGGAGCGGATGGAGGGGCTGGCTGTGAGCCAATCTTCTGTAGGGAAACAGTGGGAGAGGGTTAACATTTGGAACTGTGACAGTACCTACCGCTGATAGTACCTACCCCTGATACGTTTAACATGTGTGGTCAGATGACAAGAAAACTCACAAGGAATGTTCATAGCGAGGAAATATTAATCCAAAAGGGAATGCATACATTTGACTGTTCACATTTACAAGTAATTGAACAGAATTTATAACAGTGTCAGATATGTAACGATGAATCAACACAAATCAAAGAAATTAAAAAATCATGAAATGTGTCCTGTTGTCAGTGTAGCGCTGGGTGTTATCATGCTGACGTGCGTCTCTCAGTCAGCTCTTCCATATAGGCTATGTGACTGACACACACACACGTGGTTTCATTTCCTGCCCATGTCATTCATCTTCAGCCCTACTCACCTGTGTCTGTTTACGGGCGGGCCGAGCTGGTTGGTTGTCGGGGTGGTTGGGCGCCCATGGCCCCAGACTCTGATTGGAGTAGAAGTCCATGGGGTACACCTCCTGCCAGCCCACTTGCTGCAGAGCCACAGCTGCCTGGTAGAGGAGGGGAGGGGAGGGGAGGGGAGGGAGGGAGAGGAGGGGAGGGGAGGGAGAGCAGAGGAGAGAGGAGACAGAGGTTAAACAGAGATTACCACACAGACAACACAACCAAGACAGAGGGCTTCCAGCACTCCATTGATTTGTCCTGTCCTGTCCTTTTACTGCAGCCCATCATACTGTACATAGCTCATAATCAGGGTCTGGGGCCAGTTCCATTTCAGTCCTTTTCCATTGAGAACATCTATAAGATTTAATTCCTGAGCTGCCTATAGTTGTAATCAAGGTTTTATTTTCAATTCATGATTTCAGTTTCTATTCATTTCCACAAATTACTGGACTTGGTATGGCTTTCCCTGACATTGGTATGTCATTGAGGTAGGGAGTGGGCTGATGGAAAAGGCAGAAGCATTGGGTGAGAAGGAACAGTAGCTGTATGGAGCACAGCACTGTTCAGAGAACGATGGGACAATGTCTGACTTCTCACACACGCCAGACAGGTGTCAAAATATTGAGTGTGGATGACAAGTGTGGATGTCACTTTATTTCTACCTACCTAACTGTGTCTGCTTTTCAAATGGCACCCTATTCCCTTTATAGTGCACTATATAGGGAATAGGGTGCCATTTAGGACGCTCCCACTGTAGTGTAACTGTACTGTAACTGTGCTGCAGAGCAAAACCATATGTTGGAGAGGAACTAACACACAGTGCCTTACCATGTGCGTGACTTTGAGCCAATGATTCATACTGGCTATGTTCAGCGTTAGTGAACATTAAGATATAGAGATATAAAGAGAATTCATATATAATACAGACGATTTTCCAATTATCTCTATTCATATCAATCACAAATTGTTCTCTCTCTCTCTCCCTCTCTCTCTCCCTCTCCCCCTCCCTCTCTCTCTCCCTCCCTCTCCCCTCTCCCCCCTCCCTCCCTCTCTACCCCTGCTCCCTCCCTCCCTCCCTCTCTCTCTCCCCTCCTCCCTCCCTCCTTCCCTATCTCCCCCTGCTCCCTCCCTCCCTCCCTCCCTCTCCCCCTGCTCCCTCCCTCCCTCCCTCCCTCTCCCCCTGCTCCCTCCCTCCCTCCCTCCCTCTCCCCCTGCTCCCTCCCTCCCTCCCTCCCTCTCCCCCCTGCTCCCTCCCTCCCTCTCTCTCTCCCCGTGCTCCCTCTCTCCCCCTGCTCCCTCCCTCCCTCTGCTCCCTCCCTCTTCTCCCTCTCCTCCCTCTCCTCCCTCTCTGTGTAAACTAGCTGCTCCTGCTAATCCCTCTGCTGACAGGAGGCAAGTGTGTCTTATTGACTATAAATATAACATGAGACGCTCTGAAAATAACCACTGCTCCCTCATATCTCTCTCTTCCCTCTCTACCTCATCTCCCCAGCTCCTAACGCCACAGAGGAAAGCGGGGCACACAGATACAGTCTATTAGCAGCGATGACAAGAGGTGAATTATCAAACGTACACACCAACACAGACGGCGCAAATCATTTATATGTATTGATAGCATCTGAAAAAGGGATGTCAGGGAAGCCAGCCCACATTTGACTAGAAAGCTTCTGAACACAAATTGACATCAGGGAGGGATCTTATTACTGGGTGAATCACAGTCACACACCGTCTATAGTATTAGTCAATATCATAGCAGCAGCATAGGATTGGACATGTAAACAGTGCATTATCACAGATATGGAATGTACTGACCTTGGACCATAGCTTAAAATAGGACCATGATGATCATCATGCTAATGCTCACACAAGGGGCACATTTCCCATTAGGAAACTAACCTAATATCTATGTAAACTGTACATTTTAAGCATATGACTCATTTCTAAACAGTAATGACTGATAGTGCTTACATTAAAACCTCTTCATGTCTCTAAAATGCAGCCCACATCATATTCACACCCCTGTGCTTGTTATCACTGTGCAACTAATGTCTGTCTTAAGGGATGCACTACCTCAGCAGGAGTACACAAACAAACATTTGCTTATCAGATCCATCTCTTTCTAGTTAGAAAAACAAGATACAGCTGGGATGCTGTGTGGCGAGGCCACCAGCGGGGGGATCTGGTCTACTGTGCTGTGAGTGTACACTATAGTCAGTCAGTCAGTCAGTGAGAGAGAGAGAGAGCGAGAGAGCAACAGAGCTGAGAGACAGAACATAGGGGCTCCTACTGCAGAGCTGTCTCCATGCCTGCCTGCCTGCCTCTCTCCCCAGTCCCATCCAGCCTGCCTGCCTCTCTCCCCAGTCCCATCCAGCCAGCCTGCCTCTCTCCCCAGTCCCATCCAGCCAGCCTGCCTCTCTCCCCAGTCCCATCCAGCCAGCCTGCCTCTCTCCCCAGTCCCATCCAGCCAGCCTGCCTCTCTCCCCAGTCCCATCCAGCCAGCCTGCCTCTCTCCCCAGTCCCATCCAGCCAGCCTGCCTCTCTCCCCAGTCCCATCCAGCCAGCCTGCCTCTCTCCCCAGTCCCATCCTGCCAGCCTGCCTCTCTCCCCAGTCCCATCCTGCCAGCCTGCCTCTCTCCCCAGTCCCATCCAGCCAGCCTGCCTCTCTCCCCAGTCCCATCCTGCCAGCCTGCCTCTCTCCCCAGTCCCATCCTGCCAGCCTGCCTCTCTCCCCAGTCCCATCCAGCCAGCCTGCCTCTCTCCCCAGTCCCATCCAGCCACATTTATCACAGGGTACGAGTTCCTACACAACACTGCCTGCTCCAAGGGAGAAAAGTAATCTGAAGTGTGTGTGTGTGTGTGTGTGTGTGTGTGTATGCGTGCGTGTGCACGCTCTTGTCCTCCTTTGATAGTCAATGACAGCAGCAGACAGTGTGGATCGTGGCGAGCTGTTGTAAGCCGTCTGTTTACCTCATAGGGAGACAGCAGGGGTTTGGAGAAGGCTTTGCCCCAATCAATGGAGAGACGTGGGCAAGTGATCTGAACCCACCTGCAAGGAGAGAGAGAGAACATCAGAGAAAGAGTGAGAGTCAGAGAGAGAGAGAGAGTGAAAGAGAAAGAGAGAGAGAGAGAGATTGCATTAAAGAGGCAGTGCACATCTCAGATAGCAGGGTGGGTAGGCGCATGATGTGAATCCTTGCTGCTGCATTGGGCTGCAGGCAGCTCTGCCTCCACCTGATCTCCTGCATATGTTAGAGGATCTGTCCTGATTCACTCTAAACACAAAACACACTCTGCATTCATTCATCATACCAGGGGGAGAAAGGAAGAATGCTGAGAGGAGACAGGGGGAACACAAGCAGGGAAAAAGGGAGAGGTGTGAGAGGAGGAGAAATGGAGGGAAGATAAGTAGAGGTTAGGTGAGCTCCAGTAAAAAAGCTTCACTAGCCCAGTCTCCACGGAGCTAGCCTACATAGCAAGACAGACAGAGGGGAGGGGGGCTGTGAGTGTGTTAGAGAGGGAGAGATAAAGAAAGATAGAGAGAGGGAGGGGTGATGGAAAAGAAAGGCGAGGGGGGGGAGGGATTGGCAGCGAGACGTGTTTATTTTAGTGATTGTGTGAGTGAAGGATGAGGGTGCAAACAGCTGGGGGGAGATGATGGGAGGAGGGAGGGGGGAGGGGGGTGAGGCAGAGCAGGGTTAAAGGGGTTAGCTTTCACAAATCAATGCTATCCACAGCTCCATCTCCACGGTGACAGCCCCTCCCTGTACTGCCTATCTCCAAAGACAGACAGCCACCAGTAATACACCAGACACATTTATGGATTCAGCTGTATTCACATGGACACGGTGAGGAATGAGAGCACACACATCTTGGTAGATTTCAATACAAATATATGGATTCAGAATCTGTGCACAACTGTACAGAAAGGTGGGGAGGGAGAAAGACGCTAGCTCTAAAACACTGCATCGTGCTACATCTTCAGGGATACTATCACAAGTTTAATGTCAACTGCTGCAAAAGTGTATATCTCTGCATTCTCTCTCTCGCTCTCTCATCATATAGTTGCTTCCTTGAACAGTAGAATTGATTGGGGCTTCACCTTAACCACTGGAGCCCGCCCTGCTCTCCTCGTCTCGGTCACGATTAACTCAAATATTCCAAACCCTCAGGCAAAACGCATGGCATTTTCTCATTTTTAAATCATAATACTTTTTGGGGGGAAAATATCTCCCAAAAAACTTGATGAATTAGTATTCACCAGTCTAATTTGGAAGGTAGATGAGTCAGATGTTTCCCCTGTAACGTTGGTCTCAGAGGAGGAAGTTGGAATGCTGACACCGAGTTCTGATTGGAGCAGAGCAGTAGTTCTGATATGACCTTTAGGTATTTTCAGACTCTTAGGCTGTGTCCAAAATGGCACCTACAGTGGGGAGAACAAGTATTTGATACACTGCCGATTTTGCAAGTTTTCCTACTTACAAAGCATGTAGAGGTCTGTAATTTTTATCATAGGTACACTTCAACTGTGAGAGACGGAATCTAAAACAAAAATCCAGAAAATCACATTGTATGATTTTTAAGTAATTAATTTGCATTTTATTGCATGACATAAGTATTTGATACATCAGAAAAGCAGAACTTAATATTTGGTACAGAAACCTTTATTTGCAATTACAGAGATCATACGTTTCCTGTAGGTCTTGACCATGTTTGCACACACTGCAGCAGGGATTTTGGCCCACTCCTCCATACAGACCTTCTCCAGATCCTTCAGGTTTCGGGGCTGTCGCTGGGCAATACATACTTTCAGCTCCCTCCAAAGATTTTCTATTGGGTTCAGGTCTGGAGACTGGCTAGGCCACTCCAGGACCTTGAGATGCTTCTTACGGAGCCACTCCTTAGTTGCCCTGGCTGTGTGTTTTGGGTCGTTGTCATGCTGGAAGACCCAGCCACGACCCATCTTCAATGCTCTTACTGAGGGAAGGAGGTTGTTGGCCAAGATCTCGCGATACATGGCCCCATCCATCCTCCCCTCAATACGGTGCAGTCGTCCTGTCCCATTTGCAGAAAAGCATCCCCAAAGAATGATTTTTCCACCTCCATGCTTCACGGTTGGGATGGTGTTCTTGGGGTTGTACTCATCCTTCTTCTTCCTCCAAACACGGCGAGTGGAGTTTAGACCAAAAAGCTCTATTTTTGTCTCATCAGACCACATGACCTTCTCCCATCATCCAGATGGTCATTGGCAAACTTCAGACAGGCCTGGACATGCGCTGGCTTGAGCAGAGGGACCTTGCGCGCGCTGCAGGATTTTAATCCATGACGGCGTAGTGTGTTACTAATGGTTTTCTTTGAGACTATGGTCCCAGCTCTCTTCAGGTCATTGACCAGGTCCTGCCGTGTAGTTCTGGGCTGATCCCTCACCTTCCTCATGATCATTGATGCCCCACGAGGTGAGATCTTGCATGGAGCCCCAGACCGAGGGTGATTGACCGTCATCTTGAACTTCTTCCATTTTCTAATAATTGCGCCAACAGTTGTTGCCTTCCCACCAAGCTGCTTGCCTATTGTCCTGTAGCCCATCCCAGCCTTGTGCAGGTCTACAATTTTAACCCTGATGTCCTTACACAGCGCTCTGGTTTTGGCCATTGTGGAGAGGTTGGAGTCTGTTTGATTGAGTGTGTGGACAGGTGTCTTTTATACAGGTAACAAGTTCAAACAGGTGCAGTTAATACAGGTAATGAGTGGAGAACAGGAGGGCTGCTTAAAGAAAAACTAACAGGTCTGTGAGAGCCGGAATTCTTACTGGTTGGTAGGTGATCAAATACTTATGTCATGCAATAAAATGCAAATTAATTACTTTAAAATCATACAATGTGATTTTCTGGATTTTTGTTTTAGATTCCGTCTCTCACAGTTGAAGTGTACCTATGATAAAAATTACAGACCTCTACATGCTTTGTAAGTAGGAAAACCTGCAAAATCGTCAGTGTATCAAATACTTGTTCTCCCCACTGTATGTAATGTACTACAAAAGTAGTGCAAGGGGCAGAAATGGCTAGAACTCTAATTGCTAGGGGTAAAATGTAGGGAAAATGGTTGTCAGCACAGCTTCAAGAAAACAGTCGCTATCAAACTAGGGATTTCGTGGATAATTGAGGTAAGACAGCAATTCTGCTCATAGATTATGCATGTATGAACTACACATTGACACATCCAGACCATAGCGGGAGGTTTAAAACATACTTTCTTAGTAGCCAAAGTACCGGAGCATGTCTTTAAGGCAAGCAATGAGTGGATGGGAGTGGAGGAGAGAGAAGCGAAGGATAGGAGCAGTTTAGGAGCAGTTTCTTAACAGATATGCCTGGGAGCATGTGTTGTGCCACGCTGGCTAGGCCCCCAGCACGCCACACAATTCCATTTACAGCCAATATCTGAGCTAAAATCTTCCTAAAGCACCGCATAGCCCTAACCACTGGGCATAGACAGAGAGATGGAGAAAGAGAGAGAATGAGGGAGAGAGGGAGAGACGCAGAGAAAAAGAGAAAGGGGGAGAGAGATGGAAGAGGAAAGACAGAGAGAGAGAGGTAAAGCTAACTCCAGTCACAGTCTATCTACTACAGCCACTGCCTCTGAATGTGTCCCCATTTCCCCTGTCCATTTACTAGCAGCACTCTGGGTATAAGGAAACAGAAAGCAGAGCAGGGTGCAATGCTGATGCCTATAGTCATGCACTGTGAAGATGACCATCAGTAAGTGAATAGAATCCTGATGACTCTCTGTGAATGGGGGACCCTGTAGTGAGCTGGGGTAGAGGGAGGACAGCCCGATAAGCAGACCTAATTGAAAGAGAGGGCAGGGGATGGGGGACCACACAGAGCACGCATCCCAAATGGCACCTAGTGCACTAAATAGGGAATAGGGTGCCAGTGTTCCCAGTGTGAACAAAGGCCCTGTCCCCGCCCTGCTACATTCACTTCTCTGCTCCATTAGCCCCAGTAACAGTTAGGATGCATCCCAAATGACACCTTATTCCCTCTACAGCAAACAGCTCTGGTCAAAAGTAGTGCACAATATAGGGAATAAGGTGCCATTTGGGATGCAGCCTCAGGCAGACCTCCTTCCACCTGCAAGGCTGCTGCCTTTCAATTATCCTAGCAGCCTGGACCAAGACAGGCAAAAACAATTAACCTCTTCTCGCTATCTCAGGAAAATGGTCACTTGAATAAAATAAAAAAGATTAAAACAGGAAAGTTGATTGGCATATGGATGAAGAGGAAATGCTGACGATTTGCGGTAAAATGGCATAACACATTGCAGGGTATTTGCGATCCAGTTGAGATAAGTGTGTGTGGGTGTGCCAGATATCTGCACAATGGTATAAAACCAGCCTGGGGACAGTCTAATTGCACACTTTAAAGTGTTCGCTAATGGTTACTCTGTATGTCGGAGTGTGTGTGTCACTAATGGGAGAGAAAGGCTGGGGGATGGGCCCTCCCTGCTGCACTGTGTGGGCTAATACACCTTCCCTCTCTCCCTCCCTTCTCTTTCTGCACTCCTCTCCACTCCTCTCCGCAGCCAGACTGCGCTGTCTTTGATTCTGTGCCCACAGGTAAGCACTGTCCCCAATGTGGGTTCAGAACACAAACAAAACTTTATTTCAAAAGGATGCATCTTGAAGTGTCTGGCTTTAAGACTTTTTTTGATTTCTATTTGTCTCCTGTAGGGTGTTTGTGTTTTTGTCAAACCCAGGAATCAATGGAGATAGAAACTCTCCACCAAAAGTAATTCCAAATACTGGAATTAGTAGGCTAAATAGAGGAAAGTTCAGATAATCCCAACCAACACTGAGTTAGTCCAGTGGTTAAAGTATCTGTCTAGGCTAGTCATCTCCTGCTGTGGGCCAATCTCACTCACCTTGCTGACCAATCCGGATTGCCTACCAAAAAAGGTCAATCTCATACACCTAACTAACAACCCCTTAGTCTCTCTTAAACCCTTTCATACACAGACAAAGATCCCACTAATGTATCATGCCTGCTTCTTTTAACCAGCTTTTTGGTACATCAAAGGGGTAGGGGAAAAAACACCATGATACAGCAAAAGCCACCTAAAGACCTAGTCACAATTCTTGCATTTTCACAGACCCTGTTCCCAAAATACAGGTATCGGGTCTGTGTAAACGGTTCTCTGCTTCTTTGCAAGTAAATTCATTAACACTTCCATTGTTTAACACCTCCCTAATTTGCAATGCAAACAGACCCCATGTTTAACAACACACCCATCCCAATTTGCCAGTTGTATAAAAGGGGTATACCTGCAAGAAAGTGGTAAATAATATACCACATCTTCTGTCTGAAATGGGTATTTCTGATCAGGCCATTACTCTAACACCTCTTCAGAGCCAGCTCAGGACCAGTCTCATTATCTGGGGTCATGCTGAGAGCCCTGTAGCACTGAGATAGCCCTGTAATGTCAGCCATCATGCCATTCCTGTCACGTCTTCCCTGTAACATAATTCCTTTAACGTCATTCCTGTAACGTCATCACTGTGACCCCAGTCTACCCTTTGGTGTCATAGGGCTGAAACGAATGGGATGATGACTGCGTACTGACTGTGAGCCCTGTTGAGTCATCCGTGTGACGTCAACCCTGTGATATCATGAACTTTGTGTCTGTCCTGTGACGTCTGTCAGACCCATGACGCCAGTCAGCCCTGTCACACCACTCTACTATCTACTGACTGAGCAACCCCACTCTGGCAGCTCTCTGCATAACATTTGAAAAGCAGTTATTTTGCGTCCCTCTCGAAGCACTTAATCTGCGGCCACTGAGCTGTCTAAACAGGTGCCTGTGAATCGCCTGTGAATATTTTGGCCTGTTTGAGTCGTGGCGGGCTTATGAATTCACTGTTGTGCGTAACTGCCTTGAAAAGTGTTGAGATCACAGCCCAAATAAAACAAGAACAGCAAACACCTTTTATCACGTTCTCTCTCGTTTCAACACAACCTCCTCAACTACCTCTGCGTCCCCTGATCTCTCTCCCGCTCTCTCAGACCTTCTGTCCCTCCTTCACGCACTCCTCCCTCACACATCGCACTCTCATTACTCCACAGTGAGAGGTCAATCTGCTGAGTGTGTGGACTGTGGAGAATGTGTGCATGTATGTCTCAGACAGCCCTTCTGCACACCAGTGTCTCGCTAACGCCTCCTTTCCCTCTTATTTCTCTAACCAGACAGACAGTCACAGAAATCAAAGCGACTGGAGCTTGAAGCACGAGTGGTTTGACTTTAGAAACTTTTGGAGTTTTCTTTTGAAGACAATGACTGTGCCTCGCTGGATAACAGCGCTGGATGACAGAGCATTTCAGATGGAGTCTCTCTGTGTATATCAGGGATATGTATCAAAGACAAGAGGACAAGTCTTAAAACCTTTTCACAGCCTTTCACCGTGTGCACGTGCATGTGCTGTAGACTCACGCATCCACTTCTGCCATCAGGTCCAGCTTGCTGGGGAAAATCTCAGACAGCAGCACTCGAGTGAAGGACTTGCCAAGAGACTCGAGCTTGGATTCCAGGTGCTATGATGGAAAGAGAAAGAGAGAGAGGGAAAGAGAAAGAGAGAGAGAGAGAAACAGAGCGAGAGAGAGAGAGCGAGAGAGAAAGAGAAAAAGAGAGAGAAATACAAAGAGTGAGGGAGTGATGAGAGTAGGAGGATGGAGAGAAGGAGAGGATGGTCACACTAGCTTTGAGCCCACACGAAGAACACGTGTGTGTGTTTGTGCAGGCCTTGGACTCACAAGGGACCTGACTGTGTTGCCTGCCTATACTGCTACACACACACACACTCCCACTCGTTCTGCTGTTCCAGTGGAGGGTCCTTCACAGGTCCTTTAGAGCTCCCCAGTCTAGTGTTTCTTAGTTAGTTAACCAGCTAATAATAATAATAATATGGCTAATTAACCCAGCTAGCTCTCAATGATGGAGCCCAGCGATACTGGAGAAAACCACCCAATAACATCAACATATTAAACACATCACCACCCAATAACATCACTAGATAAAACAAATCACCACCCAATAACATCACTAGAAAAAACACATCACCACCCAATAACATCACTAGATAAAACACATCACCACCCAATAACATCACTAGATAAAACAAATCACCACCCAATAACATCACTAGAAAAAACACATCACCACCCAATAACATCAACATATTAAACACATCATCACCCAATAACATCACTAGATAAAACACATCACTAGATAAAAACGTTGAGCCAGTTCAGGGACCGAGCTTCCTTTTGTGTTGGTGAATGTCTTTGAAGAGGGCCCCCGCTGGACCAAAAGTGTTAAGACACACACGCAGTGCATTAAAAGGTGAGTGGATGTTTTTCCCCTCAGAATGTCAACTTCAAAAAATATTCCCTAACGGTTAGTTTAGAGAGAGATAAACCTCTGCAGCCAACCACACTGAGATTATCTGTTCTCTAGTGGGTAAATTCTCACCCTTTACTATGACAGCCTGGGTTGTTCTCCGAGATTATAGAGTCCTCTCTCTCTCTCTCGCTCTCTCTCTCTCTCTATTAGAGAAAAGGATGAGGCGAGGAAGAATCCCAAACAAAGTCAAACACAACGCATGAGAGGAAAACAAAAAGCGAGCAGATCAAACAGAGGAGAGAAGAAAGAGAAGAGTGCTGAGAGGAGGAGAGAAGGGAGGGGGGAAGAAGAGGGGGGGATGGCAGTCTTGAGAGCAGGCTAGAATGGGATCCAACAACGATCGATTAAGACCCCCAGGCACACGCACCAGACAAACGCCAACTGTTGGAGGTAGGGGAGTGTGTGTATAGAGGGGTGTGGTTTGGCTTTACACTCTATAGTCTCCACAGTTGCATTTAGCTACTTGTCTGAGTAACTGAGAGAAGCTGTGCCCCACAAAATGTATTACACATCATTGCATAAGTGAAGGTCTCAGGGTGTGAGGAAGGGGTAGAATCAGGATAAGTGTGAAATCTCTGAGATGCAGGCTCATACCTCTCTGACCTTAGGGTTGCCCTGCCGGCCCAGTGTGCCCAGGATCAGGCCCCATCTCTGGGCAGAGCGAGCTTTGTCGATGGCTTGGAGTCGGATGGACCGCATGGCTTCATGGTCATAGTACTCCCTGGAGAATATCTTACTGTACGGGTCGTACCTAAACACACACATACACACAAGCACGCACACGAGTGCAAGTGTATGCACACACACACAAAAACACAGGCATATGCAATCATACACAAACATGCACATTAGTGTGTATTGTTCACAACAGGTATCTACCTCGAGGAAAGAAGCGCAAGAAGAGAAAATACAGTCATGAAAATCCATCAAGTATTAAGGCAGTTATCTGAGAGAAAATGTAGGCATTTTAGAAAATCTAATCTTTGTCTCTGTACCAGGAGAGCTCAGCTCACCACATCTTGAGATGATCATCTTGTTTATTAGAGAGACAGAGGATGGTAGTAGTGCATACGTGGATAACACAAACACAATTTCACTTCACAAATAACATCTCATATAAATACTGTTTCACACCAATACAGCTGAGTGGCAATGACACCATAATGACAACCTCCAACAAGGTGATCCATGTCACATTAATCCTGTATATTACTGACAATGATGACATTCTGCAATCTATGTCAGACTCATCCAGAGCAGTATACTGTATACTAATGTACAGTGCTGTGAAAAAGTATTTGCCCCTTTCTGATTTTCTCTATTTTTGATACTGAATGTCATCAGATCTTCAACCAAAACCTAATATTAGATTAAGGGAACCTGAGTTTACAAATAACAAAAAAAATGGATACTTATTTTATTTATTTAATTAACAAAGTTATGCAACACCCAATTCCCCTATGTGAAAAAGTAATTGCCCCCTTACACTCAATAACTGGTTGTACCACCTTTAGCTGCAATGACGGCAACCAAATGCTTCCTTTATTTGTTGATCAGTCTCACACATCGCTGTGGAGGAATTCTGTCCCACTCCTGCATGCAGAACTGCTTTAACGCAGCGACATTTGTTGATTTTCAAGGATGAACTGCTCGTTTCAAGTCCTGCCACAACATCTCAATTGGGATTAGGTCTGGACTTCGACTAGGCCATTCCAAAACTTAAAATGTGTTGCTTTTTAACCATTTTCATGTAGACTTGATTGTGTGTTTTGGATCATTGTCTTGCTGAATGACCCAGCTGCTTCAGCTTCAGCTCACAGACGGACAGTCTGGCATTATCCTGTAGAATTCTGATACAGAGCAGAATTCATGGTTCCTTCTATTAAGGCAAGTCATCCAGGTCCTGAGGCAGTAAAGCATCCCCAAACCATCACACCACCACCACCATGCTTGACCGTTGGTATGAGGTTCTTACTGTGGAATGCAGTGTTTGGTTTTCGACAGACATAATGGGACCCATCTCGTCCAAAAAGTTGACTCAAGTTTGCCAAAAAGCACCAGGAAGCACCTGGATGATCGTCAAGACTCTTGGAAGAATGTTCTATGGACAGATGAGTCAAAAGTATAACTTTTATGAAATAAGTATGTCATTGTTGTGTTATTTGTTCACTCAGGTTCCCTTGATCTAATATTAGGTTTGGTTGAAGATCTGATAACATTCAGTATCAAAAATATGCATAGGTATAGAAAATTAGAAAGGGGGCAAATACTTTTTCACAGCACTGTAAATGGTACACACAGTGCCTGATTAGCTCTTTACACTTGTACCAGTGTATGGGTTCAAAATAGCAAATTTGGACACTGATAAGCACCTAAATTGGAACGCAGTAGCTGTACAGTAACATGCAATACGTCAGCGCTCAAGGCCTCCCGCTTCACAGCGCAGTGTTGGTTTTGACTGACAGTGGTTCTGAACACTGCGCGCGACAAGAAGTTGCCCCCATCCCCTCCTGCTAATTGGGCAACTTTTTCAAATGTTTGGTTGTCTGAGTGAGGGAAATAAAGCAACACCTCACGGCACAACGCCTCTCCCCCACGTGACCTACTTGTTGTGTGTATATACGGTACTGATATTTACATTTACATTTTAGTCATTTAGCAGACGCTCTTATAGTTAGTGAGTGCATACATTTTTCATACTGGCCCCCCGTGGGAAACGAACCCACAACCCTGGTGTTGCAAGCGCCATGCTCTACCAACTGAGCTACAGGGGACGGTATGTGTAACTGATACAGTGGCTTGCGAAAGTATTCACCCCCTTGCCCACTCTTCCGTAAAGCCCAGCTCTGTGGAGTGTACGGCTTAAAGCGGTTCTATGGACAGATACTCCAATCTTTGCAGCTCCTTCAGGGTTATCTTTGGTCTCTTTGTTGCCTCTCTGATTAATGCCCTCCTTGCCTGGTCCCTGAGTTTTGGTGGGCGGCCCTCTCTTGGCAGGTTTGTTGTGGTGCCATATTCTTTCCATTCTTTAATAATGGATTTAAATGGTGCTACGTGGGATGTTCAAAGTTTCTGATATTTTTTTTATAAACCAACCCTGATCTGTACTTCTCCACAACTTTGTTCCTGACCTGTTTGGAGAGCTCCTTGGTCTTCATGGTGCCACTTGCTTGGTGGTGACTTCTGAAGGTAATTGGTTGCACCAGATCTTATTTAAGGGCTTCATAGCAAAGGGGGTGAATACATACGCACGCACCACTTATCTTTTTTATAAGTTATTTTTTTCATTTCACTTCACCAATTTGGACTATTGTGTGTATGTCCATCACATGAAATCAAAATCAAAATCCATTTAAATGACAGGTTGTAATGCAACAAAATAGGAAAAACGCCAAGGGGGATGAATACCTTTGCAAGGCACTGTAGATGCACACACACACACTACATGTTAATGTTTTTAAATGTATGTAAATTGTAAAGTATTTTGTCTGTAATGTCTTTTTCGTTATGTGTCGGACCCCAGTAACACTAGCTGTCGCCATTGGCGTCGGCTAATGGGGATCCTAATAAGTCAAAATTATGATCTGCTTCTCTGAATTGCCTTGTGAATGCCTAACACTGTAAGATCGTATTTTTAACTTAGCTAGCCATGTTGGCAATATAACACACTTTCACATCATGCCCACCTGACCAGATAGCGATTTATCATGGAACGTTTTTGGAATTCGGAAACAACAACAGTAATTATGTAAAGGCAGGGATGCAGGGCTGTGTTCCAAACAAAACTACCAGTCTGCTTGCTCTAGTTCCTCAACAGCACAGCAAGGAGAGCTCAAAATAGCACCTTATAGTTGAAGACTCTTCTTTGAGTCATAAAAGTGCATTGAAATTATGTAGGAACTGTGCACACTTTGGAGAGGTGGTTGGCCACTTGGAGACACCAGTTAGTCCTCCCACTCAAACCCTTATCATTGTTTTGTCTTATGTTGCACCTACCCCACATTTACCAGGAATATTCTTATACTGTTACTCAATGTATCCAGAGTATTTTCTGATTTGGTTATCAACAAATGCGGCGAAAAGTACAGTAAATGGAAAACGCACATAAAATCAACAGTGTAATGTTTGGATTCAGTCTTGTGCCAGACAAACTGTTTTGTCTTCACCTTTAGTCTTATAATTTCCCCATAATCTCCAAACTGTTCGCTTTTGATTGCTATCATGGTTTCCATATTTTTTCTCTAAGAAACATTTCAATTTAGCCCTATCCATATAGGCCAATTCCCACGAGTGTAAAGGATTAAAGTTATTATGTGTGTTATTATTTACAGGTACCTACAGGTATCTGGGTTGGCAATCATGATGGACTCCAGGTGGAACCTGCCATCTCCCAGGTAGCTATAAATACAAACACATCAACACACAGAGACACAGGGAGAGAGAGACAAACACAGTAAGACAGACAGACACACTCCCTGCTGCTGCATACCTGCTGTGGAACAACAATACATATCTACCCCATCTCTCCCTCACCTCTCTCCCTCCCCATTCCTCCTCTCCCACTCCCTCTCTTCCCCTCTCACCCTTCTCTCTCACACACACTCTCTCTCTCACATGCTCTCTCTCTCACATGCTCTCTCTCTTCCCCTCCCTCCCCCTCTCTCTGGTGGACAAAGTGGTCTCAGAGGACCTATGCCTGGGGTTCAAGGGTTCAAGGTGTGACCAGGGGCTCCTGATGTATAGGAACAACAGCACACAGCACCCCTGTCATGGCCCCATGTTGTTTATCAGTTAACCCAGTGGGTGTTATTAGTTGGCCCGCCTGGACCCGTGATGGGGCAGGGTTCAACGGGCGCACACGCAAGCACGACACACACACACCATCCTTATCATCCCAGGGGGTGTGCTGGGAGGAGGCCTACTATTGGCTTAGTGAGGGGTCCAGGCCTCTCTCGGTTACCATGGCAAGCCCACAGAGGCCAAGGGGGAGACAGAGACAATTAGAGGAGCTAATTAGCCAGCGTTTAGGAAAGTGTGTGTGGAACAGGCTGTGGGTGAGCATCCACAGGGACCCCCAGGAGCCACAACTAACCTCCACACAGGCAGGCAGGCAGGCAGGCCTGCACGCATAGACACACACACACACACACACACACACACACACACACACACACTAGTGGTGCGCGGGTTGACTCATAACCTGCAGTCCCCGCAGTTATATCTGGGATTAGGGTCATTAAATATTTTGTGGATGAAGGGTGGATGGGTGGCTGGCGGGTTGAATACAGAGAAAACAATGCATCAAAAATCCATAAATGTATAATTATTGTGCAATTCATATCTATAGGCTACATTGAGGTTTTTCTTTCATTCTTTTTATCTGCCGTTAGCGCGTAAGCCTACGCTTTAGGGCCTAACTGTACGTGCGCCAAATACACACCAATTGCCAAATGCTTTTGAGAACTTGGGCAGAAAAAGTTAACGTCGATCCACTGAGGCAAAAAGGACAATGTCAGAGTTTATTTCAATAAGAGAAAAGCTGTAAAATGGAGAGTTGAAAATAAAGAGAAGGGAGGGCCGGAACAGTAGTCTAATGTTTGGGAAAGATGTTATGTGTGCTGATTGTGAAGCGCTATGAATTCGACAGTCACAAGACGGGGACTTCAAATACGCCACGTGAAGGGAGCTATACTGTTCAGATGGGTTAAACTGAAAACTGGACACTGACTGCAGGTCTATAACAGGGATGGGCAACTTTGATGGGGGTGGGGGCTACAAAACATCTGAAATCCTCATGAGCGGCAGCAGTGGCTCGTGGATCTGTATACCCACATTCATACACACCATATGCAGTCAAAGCCGGTCCTAGCCTTTTTGGGGCCCCTCTCGACAGCGGAAAGAAAAAAAGTAGTTTTAGAGTTAATTTCCTGCAATTCTACACATTTTACCATGGGGCTTAGAGAAAATGTTGCAGTTTCAAAGCAAGTTTGCTGCAATTCTACAAATTTTGCCATGGGGCATATTTTATTTTGCTGCAGTTTTACAGCAGATGTCCTACAATTCTACATATTTTGCCATAGGGTGGAGAGAAATGTTTGCCGTTTTTAATGAGAGTGACTAACAAAATCAATAGGGGCCCCCCAGTCGGTAATTCCACCATGATTACTACAAGTTTTGATAGCTGGCCGCTAGACTAACTTACCAATCAATAATGTTTAGCTGACATGGGCTAATTGAGTGACTGACAGTGATTAACAACAGAAAAACTGCTGAACAAATGTTAACCAAATTTCAAAATTGCACCTTGTGTATTATACTTTTCTAACCTCCAACTGAACAACTTATCCAAATAATTTGATCCGCGGGCCTACAAAAGTTGCCCTTCCCTGGTCTATAACCTCTCACATAGCCTAATATAATATTAACTCCTGCAGAATTAACCAGATCTTGCTGTTAAATGATACACCAAATGAATGTGACTTGGGAACAGGAGTGGTGAAATATGATTTATTTATTTCATCATCATCATAAAAGCTATTTGTATTTCAACCACAAAAAGTATGCATACAAGCCGACATGAAATCTTGTCAGAAACATGTTGGGTCATTTTCACAGCATTTCATTCCCTTCAAACCGGTCAAACTGATGTCATTTGGAAATTTTGTACAGAAAATATTTTCTGTTTTTTTTTGGCGCTATTGCATTTTCTCCCCGGTCACTAAACGTTTGGCTGCACGAGAGAAGCAGAGATGAAGGAGAGAACTTTACTGATGTCAACTAGATTGAAGCATTAATTCTATCGATGTATGACATTTTCTGGTGAGCAAGGGTTTATTTAGTCTTCTAGGCCAAGAGAAGCAGCATGTATCTAATTACAGACTAAATCATTTACTAACAAATAGCCTACCAAAATGTCCGCAATTATAAACAGAAACATAGATTAGGCGCAAAAAAAACATAGGCCTCAAATTTTCAGTTTATCACAGTCGGGCGGTTGCGGACGGTTTATTAGCAATTGCGGGTGGGTGTGGGTGAACAAACAGCTGACCCACACATCACTAACACGCACACACCCAGTCACTGAGACTAGATTGTGTCCGTGTGTGTGTGTGTGTGTGTGTCCGTGTGTGTGTGTGTGTGTGTGTGTGCGCGTATGTGTCTGTGTGTATAGTAGGGTAATTTTGAGCCGAGGAGCAAATTAAAAGCGAGTGATGACTATTGTGCCGAGGGCCGGGCATTTTGCTTTGCAATAATATCCAAGGTGTCCCTATAATCACACTGGCTACAATGAGCCTCCTGCTTTTCAAAATCCTACCCTGTACGTGTTTCTCTGCTTTAAGAGGATAGCGCTCTATAGCACTCCTAACCATGGGGGCCTTTGATATCCTACGGTTCATATTGCATTGTCCTTTGTAGGAGAGCTGAGTGCTGCTGTGCTATAATGGTGAACACTGTGCTGTCTTGTCCTGCATTATGCAACAATACACTGATTCTGCTCTTAATATGTCTGCAGACATTAGCAGCAGGGTCTGAGAGAGGAGAGCTAGAAGAGGTTTAGAACTGGGAGCCTCTCCTACTACAGATATTCTTATAGCTGCTCTGTTCTAAAGCATTAGCCATTTTAACATACTTCTCTTTATTACTGTAATCATATAGATTCTATAATGTATGAAAGACATAGGGCGTCTCAGAGACTGATATACCGTCGCTCTTCCCACATAATGTCCCAGCTACACTCAACTAAAGTCATTTCAACTTCTACATAAGAGATATCGCAGCAATAGGTCCCTCCGATGCACTATAATGGTTGAACACAATAAGAGACAAGCATTTAGGTGACTCATGTGAGGCAGTATTGGAGGCCGAGAGATATTTCAAACTATTCATAAATGACAAATCTACCGGTATATGCAAATGAAAATGAATAAAGTGAAATGTAATGGACCATGATTCTTCAACAGTCCTGATTTCGATCCATTATTACTGACTATTCTATTTATCGAAGCCTCCTGCTGGTTTACCGTTTCCAGTGTCTGTACTGTTCTGTACTCAGGTATGAGCTGGTTGTAGCTGCCCCTCAGAGCCACTGACAAGAGGAGAGAGAGAGATGGAGAGAGAGACGGGGAGAGAGAAGGGGAGAGAGAGAGAGAAGGGGAGAGAGAGAGGGAGAGAGAGGAAGAGAGGGGGAGAGAGAGGAAGAGAGGGAGAGAGAGAGGGCGAGAGAGAGATGGCGCGAGAGACTCAGGGAGCTAATTATCAGGCAAGGTAATCAATTCTTTCTCCCATCTCACCCCCATCCGCCCCTACACACACATCAAAGACACTCCACTTTAGATTAGTGGGCGAAGTACAAACACACCCCTGACACACACACACACACGGCTTTTCCTCCTGTGGGACCAGGCTGTTTCCTGTACTGGCTGTCTCTCCTCTTCTTATCTGGCCATTCTAATCCCATACACTGGGAGGGGTGTGTGGGGATCATAAGTACAGCATGGGCATTAATAGGAAGCCACTATGTCTTGAAATGCATAGGACTGCGTGTATGTTAATACCCTGGGGACATTTTCTATGTGTACTCACTGTAAGTACATGCAGAGCCGCACTCCTCGCTGTCGCCTGAGCCTGTTAGCGTGTATGAGCAGGGCATAGGCAGGGTTAAGGAGTAACAGATTACAAACATTTTGACCTGTAATCTGTAACGTAACGAGCAAATCTATTGTAATCAGATGAGATTTTTTTACAAAAATTATCCGCCCTCTCTTCTAGGATTACTTTTAAATTCAGAAAATATGTTTGCGAGAAAGAAATATTGGACACCTTTCTGTTTTCTCAATGAAATACAAATCAGCATTTTAAATTGGTTAAGTTTAAGTTTGTCTGGCTGAGCGAGTTTGACCACAAGTCAGAGACCACTATGATGACACACCTAATGCGTTTGATGGATCGCGGGAAAAGAGCAGGAATAGGCTTTTGTAGGTTACAGTCCAAGCTATGTCTTTCATAGGTTCGACTGCTGTCGGCATCCACAGATTATCCAGCTTGAATAAACGCTAGGAGGTAAGGACGACAGCAGTGGTGCAGCCTACGGGCGATACGGGATATTCACTTATTATTGATAGCCTATCTACATAGCACATTGACGTGAATCACACTGCTGCTCTCTCATTTAGCTATTACGGATAGTGGTTTTTGTGGATGGCTGTTCACAAATGTATATGTGTATTTTAACCCAATAATGGTTGAATTTAAGAAGTTGAAATTGCCCGTAAATCATTGTTTTTGTGACCAGTGGACAGCCAGTGTAAGATGTGCTCTTGCAACAGCTGCATAGTGTGGATCCCAGCCTATGGAATAAAAGTGAGGGAGTTCCTCTCTTCTAAACTTCTTTGTGGTATTGTGCTCCATACTGTCAAAAACAAGTTACATTTTATCCACGAGCGGGGCTTTTATTGCTCAAACTAATTCGTGCTGATTCAAAAAAATTATCCATAGGCTTAATGGACACATGCTTAAACTTGCAAACTTTTTTTGATAGACTTAAACAGTTGCAAATTATCGAGATATCAAAGTGTCACCAACAAAAACATACAGTGCATTCGGTGAGTATTCAGACCCCTTGACTTTTTTCACATTTTGTTACGTTACAGCTCAAGGATGATCAATGGAAACAGAATGCACCTGAGCTCAATTTTGAGTCGCATAGCAAAGGGTCTGAATACTTATGTAACTGTGATATTTATTTTTATTTTTAATAAATGTGCAAAACAATTCTAAAAACCTGTTTTTGCTTTGTCATTATGGGGTATTGTGTGTAGATTGATGAGGGGAAAAAAACAATTTAATTCATTTTAGAACAAGGCTGTACCTAACAAAATGTGGAAAAAGTCAAGGGGTCTGAATATGTTCCGAATGCACTGTAAACAATGCAGCATATGGCCAACATTTTTCACCTGCAAATAGCACTTTTCGGTAGTGCTCAGAGCATGCCATTCCATGAGAGCTGCATTTATTTTTCAAGTCGAAGCAATGAGCCCAATCAGTCCTCCATGACAACAAAATCATAAACAACAGAGTAGGCTAATAAGTCCTTCGTTTTTGGGTTAT
Source organism: Coregonus clupeaformis (assembly GCF_020615455.1). Lineage (NCBI taxonomy): Eukaryota > Metazoa > Chordata > Actinopteri > Salmoniformes > Salmonidae > Coregonus > Coregonus clupeaformis. The sequence continues at coordinate 6,506,851 of NC_059196.1, forward strand.
GCTCAGGTAAAACAATTTCCATATTTCCAAGTCCTATTCTTGAAGATCAAGGGGTATTAAATTAATTGGATTGACTGGAATTCTGACAGACTTTGGTAAAGATATAGCCTAATCATATTATTATCTGCAGAAGAAATCAATGGGTTAGAAGAAGTCTAACATTGATTTATCCTGCAACACGTCGTTCAATTGGTAATATTCATTTTTGTCTTCTTCTAAAGGCGTCAGCATGCTTCGGTTCGGCTGGCGACGAGCCAAACTTGGCAATGCGAACCGAACTAGTGTGCTCGCATACTCCCTTAGAAGACCTTTGCTTGGAAAACGAGAAAAAAACGGCACTAGTACGGTGTCCACTAGTACGGTGTCCACTAGTACAGTGTCCACTAGTACAGTGTCCACTAGTACGGTGTCCACTAGTACGGTGTCCATATTGAGACGCCGTTGCCAGTGTACACTTCCTCAAAATAGTCAGAATTAATGTAATTGTCATTCAACAAATTATCTCGTTGAATGACAACAAACACTTAATTGAAGAATCCCTACTGTTGACCAATCACCTACGAAGGGGAATAGACTTCAGCTACCGACTTCGGTTTGCCTCTAGAAAAAAATCTGTGTGCACGAACAGACGAAAATACCCTTGCTGAAGACCAAAACAAACAAAAACTTGACAAAATGGTCACAATATTTGCACAAACTGTTCCGAACTGTTTCGGATGGGAAGCATGAGGACGCCTTTATGCCTCTTAAGGGGAAAGTAATCAAAAAGTAACTGAAAGTAATATGATTACATTACTGAGTTTGGGTAATACAAAAGTTACGTTACTAACTACAATTTTGGACAGGTAACTAGTAACTGTAACGTATTACAATTATACATCTTTGATTACAGAGCAGATGAGGGCCAGACCACCGAAACAACTAAGCAAAAGGTGTTACAAAGCAGTGCAAGGGAGGTTTAGTTCCAAAAGGACATAAAAAATAAAAAACTTTTACACATGACATTTGCATTGTAACATTGTTGTTATTGTACTAAATTTGAATTATTTTTGAGTGACAATGACATTAACATATATTCAGCATGACATCCATGTCAGCATTATAATATGATTACACACCCAAAAGTTATGCACTCATAACATGACAGCAATATATTTAGACTACTTTGCATTTGTCTAGGCTTGCTACTAACAGTAGCCACTAGCCAGCCAGCAGCCCGGGACGGAGCATTGCACACTGGGAAGTGAAATGCACTCTGGGAATCGTTGAATGCTGTGTAAAATCAATTAATTGAGCAAATATGTATCAAATTACATTTGAAAACAGATTAGATGTAATTGTAAAATGATATAGTCTCTGATATGGTTTTGCATAATGAACATTGAAGGGATTCTTCTGTTATTTAATATGGTGTATTATTTTTGAAAGAAATGTACCATAGAATAGAAGATATTTCTATTTGTTATTTTATTTGTTCAACATATTGTTCAATGTTTAAAAAAATAAAGCCCAGTGGTTATTCTGTGACTTTAGCTAATAAGCGTAAATTTTTTTGCTGCGGTATCGTTTTGGTATCGAGTATCATTTTGGTATTAAGTATCGTTTCGGTATCGAGTATCATGATACTAAACCTGGTATCGAAGTAAAAAATCTGGTATTGTGGCAACACTAGCAGATAGATGACACAGAGTCAGGGAGCGAGGATGGGGAAGGTATGTTTAACCATGTCTGGGGAAGGTGTTGGACAGGAAGGCACTGTATGACAGAAACTGTGTAATATAGGTCTGACAGGTTGTGACTGTGTAAGGTAGGTATGACAGAGGCTGAGAGTGGGATGGGTTTATAATGATAAAGGCTGAGTCACTCACATGATGGCATTGACGTTTCGGTCGAGGCGGGGAGGTGCACCCTAGGATTTCTCCAGGGGACAGGGGACGACACTGGGGAACCACTACCTCATACTCTGGCCTCAGAGCTGCACTCACCGCCTGGGGGAAGGGGGAGAGACAAACGAGGATTGATAGATAGAAAATAACACCTACTTCTTCTCTTTTCACACAAAGTGAGACGCTGAGAGCGAGTGCCAACAATTTAGGCAAGAAAGAAGCAGCAGCATGCTCGGAGGCGGAGAATAATTAGTGTTCTTTTCAGTTGGAGGTAACAGGGAATATGGAGGCTGACCTGACGACTCCCCACACCATTTTGGACGACCTACACAAACTGTGAGCTGTGAGCAATAGGCGCACACACTCACACACACACCAACCGCCCCAACAAAAAACTAAATATGACACACACTCACACACACACCAACCGCCCCAACAAAAAACTAAATATGACACACTCTCACACACACCCAAACCGCCCCAACACACAACAAAAACATGACACACACATCAGCACGTCAGAATGTATAAATAACACTGGTTACATTAGCAGGGGCCTAGTGTTGGTCATGCACTGACAGAGGAGAGGAGAGGAGCAGAGAGGAGACGGAGGAGGAAGCTAGCTCTACTGTGGATCTATAACTGCTTATGTAAAGGCCTGAGATGAGCAGTAGATACATGATCTGAGATTTCACAAGTTCACTCCTCCTTTTAAGTCCAAAATAACTGCAGCTGGGTTTTCAAACCCACACTTGAACTGAACTTCAAGAGGCAGGAAGGAGACTGGCTCACACAGGCGCAGAGCTTTTCTATGTATGCAGTAATCATGTAGGCTAGGCTTAAACTGTAAATGTACGCACACAAACAGTCCTCCATACACAAAGATGCACGTACACACACACACACACACACACACAGACAGACAGACCTGCAGTGCAGCCACAAACTGGATAGTGCTGACGAGTGCCAGAGTGTGTCCAGGGGGGAAGTTGAACTTGACCGTGTCCAGAAAGTGTGCGTTGTCCATCTGGATATCCACAAACACATACAGCATCTTAATGCCTGCTGTGGAGTCTATAGGGACTGCAGAGAGACAAAAACAGGGTTAGGATTAATAATTTAATACACTACATAACCAAAAGTATGTGCTCGTCGAACATCTCATTCCAAAATCATGGGCATTAATATGGAGTTGGTACCCCCTTTGCTGCTATAACAGCCTCCACTTGTCTGGGAAAGCTTTCCACTAGATGTTGGAGCATTGCTGCGGGGACTTGCTTCCATTCAGCCACAAGAGCATTAGTGAGGTTGGCACTGATGTTGGCCGATTAGGCCTGGCTCGCAGTCGGCGTTCCAATTCATCCCAAATAATTCGATGGGGTTGAAGTCAGGGCTCTGTGTAGGCTAGTCAAGTTCTTCCACACCGATCTCGACAAACCATTTCTGAATGGACCTCGCTTTGTGCACGGGGGCATTGTCATGCTGAAACAGGAAAGGACCTTCCCCAAACTGTTGCCACAAAGTTGGAAGCACAGAATCATCTAGAATGTCATTGTATGCTGTAGCGTTAAGATTTTCCTTCACTGGAACTAAGGGGCCTAGCTCGAACCACGAAAAACAGCCCCAGACCATTATTCCTCCTCCACCAAACTTTACAGTTGGCACTATGCATTCGGGCAGGTAGCGTTCACCTTGCATCCGCCAAACCCAGATTCGTCCGTCGGACTGCCAGATGGTGAAGTGTGATTCATCACTCCACAGAACGCGTTTCCACTGCTCCAGAGTCCAATGACTGCGAGCTTTATACAACTCCAGCCGACGCTTGGCATTGTGCATGGTGATCTTAGGCTTGGAAACCCATTTCATGAAGCTCCCGACGAACGGTTGTTGTGCTGATGTTGCTTCCAGAGGCAGTTTGGAACTCGGTAGTGAGTGTTGTAACCGAGGACAGATAATGTTTACGCGCTACGCGCTTCAGCACTCAGCGGTCCTGTTCTGTGAGCTTGTGTGGCCTACCACTTCGCAGCTGAACTGTTGTTGCTCCTAGACGTTTCCACTTCACAATAAAAGCACTTATAGGTGACCGGGGCAGCTCTAGCAGGGCAGAAAGTTTACGAACTGACTTGTTGGAAAGCTGGCATCCTATGATGGTGCTACGTTGAAAGTCACTGAGCTCTTCAGTAAGGCCATTCTACTGCCAATGTTTGTCTATGGAAATTACATTGCTGTGTGCTCGATTTGATACACCTGTCAGCAAAAGGGTGTGGCTGAAATATCCAAATCCACTAATTTGAAGGGGTGTCCACATACTTTTGTGTCCATACAGTTTTATCCCATGGACATGGAGTACTCGTCATATGCCTAGCATTAATTAACAGTCACACATCAGCACACACCCACTTTCACAATAGAGCTGAATCCCTTTCCATGTGATTCAGCCGGCAAACACACACACGATGTTGGGCACTGGTGCAAATACCTCAATTATTTAGGGAAGGAGAGGGACACATGCAATTACTATAAATATTATTAATTTCACAGGCCATTTACGACACGCCCGCCTGGGCTTAGGAGAGCCAGACACTTAGGGACAGGGGGGAGCGGGATGGAGGGAGCGGCGAGAGAGAGGGCTGAGGGAGATGGGGTAAAAGGGCACGGATAAAGAGAGAAGCATTATCTTTGGTTTTGATCATGGTAATTACAGTTCCTCTTGTGTTACATGCAATTTACACATCTTGAGCAAAGGACATTTATGCTGTGATTAAGTAAATGTGCCAGTCATGTACATTTTGAAACAGTTGTAATGTAGCTCATGTCCCAAGTAGATAGTTTAATAGAAGCAGAAACGAAGAGGAGAGAAGCGCTAGCTATTGCTAATGGCGTAAAACATCGATACAGTTACATTATTTTGGACGATATTATATCAACACTTTGACACCAAGTACCGATTCGCAGATTTTTTGAAATAAAACAATTGGTAGGTTGTGCTAATTGAGTATACCAAACATTAGGAACACCTTCCTAATATTAAGTTGCACCCCATTTTGCCCTCAGAACAGCCTCAATTCATCGGGGCATTGACTCTACAAGGTGTAGAAAGCATTCCACAGGGATGCTGGCCCATGATGACACCAATGCTTCCCACAGTTGTGTCAAGTTGGCTGGATGTCCTTTGGGTGGTGGACCATTCTTGATGCACACGGGAAACTGTTGAGCGTGGAAAACCCCAGCAGTGTTGCAGTTCTTGGCACAAACCGGTGCGCCTGGCACCTACTACCATACCCCGTTCAAAAGCACTTACATTTTTTTGTCTTGCCCATTCAACCTCTGAACGGCACACATACTCACTCAATGTCTCAATTGTCTCGAGGCTTAAAAATCCTTCTTTAACCTGTCTCCGCCCCTTCATCTACACTGGTTGAAGTGGATTTAACAAGTTACATTAATAATGGATCATAGTTTTCACCTGGATTCAGCTGGTCAGTCTGTCATGGAAAGAGCAGGTGTTCTTAATGTTTTGTATACTCAGTATATAGTGAGCAATATGTTTGGAAAATAAAATCGAATTGCAACACATAGAATTGTGAGAATCATGAGAATAACAATACATATTATAAAGTGAGGGAAAAAAGTATTTGATCCCCTGCTGATTTTGTACGTTTGCCCACTGACAAAGAAATGATCAGCCTATAATTTTAATGGTAGGTTTATTTGAACAGTGAGAGACAGAATAACAACAACAAAATCCAGAAAAACGCATGTCAAAAATGTTATAAATTGATTTGCATTTTAATGAGGGAAATAAGTATTTGACCCCCTCTCAATCAGAAAGATTTCTGGCTCCCAGGTGTCTTTTATACAGGGAACGAGCTGAGATTAGGAGCACACTCTTAAAGGGAGTGCTCCTAATCTCAGCTTGTTACCTGTATAAAAGACACCTGTCCACAGAAGCAATCAATCAATCAGATTCCAAACTCTCCACCATGGCCAAGACCAAAGAGCTCTCCAAGGATGTCAGGGACAAGAATGTAGACCTACACAAGGCTGGAATGGGCTACAAGACCATCGCCAAGCAGCAAAATAACTGTCAATCTCCCTCGGCCTGGGGCTCCATGCAAGATCTCACCTCGTGGAGTTGCAATGATCATGAGAACGGTGAGGAATCAGCCCAGAACTACACAGGAGGATCTTGTCAATGATCTCAAGGCAGCTGGGACCATAGTCACCAAGAAAACAATTGGTAACACACTACACCGTGAAGGACTGAAATCCTGCAGCGCCCGCAAGGTCCCCCTGCTCAAGAAAGCACATATACAGGCCCGTCTGAAGTTTGCTAATGAACATCTGAATGATTCAGAGGAGTACTGGGTGAAAGTGTTGTGGTCAGATGAGACCAAAATCGAGCTCTTTGGCATCAACTCAACTCACCGTGTTTGGAGGAGGAGGAATGCTACCTATGACCCCAAGAACACCATCCCCACCGTCAAACATGGAGGTGGAAACATTATGCTTTGGGGGTGTTTTTCTGCTAAGGGGAGATCTTGCATGGAGCCCCAGGCCGAGGGAGATTGACAGTTATTTTGTGTTTCTTCCATTTGCGAATAATCGCACCAACTGTTGTCACCTTCTCACCAAGCTGCTTGGCGATGGTCTTGTAGCCCATTCCAGTCTTGTGTAGGTCTACAATCTTGTCCCTGACATCCTTGGAGAGCTCTTTGGTCTTGGCCATGGTGGAGAGTTTGGAATCTGATTGATTGATTGCTTCTGTGGACAGGTGTCTTTTATACTGGTAACAAGCTGAGATTAGGAGCATTCCCTTTAAGAGTGTGCTCCTAATCTCAGCTCGTTCCCTGTATAAAAGACACCTGGGAGACAGAAATCTTTCTGATTGAGAGGGGGTCAAATACTTATTTCCCTCATTAATATGCAAATCAATTCATAAATTTTTTTACATGCGTTTATCTGGATTTTTTTGTTGTTATTCTGTATCTCACTGTTCAAATAAACCTACCATTAAAATTATAGACTGATCATTTCTTTGTCAGTGGGCAAACGTACAAAATCAGCAGGGGATCAAATACTTTTTTCCCTCTCTGTATCTGCACCTAAGTATCATGATAAGGTGAGGTCCCTGGCAATTCCCAGTCCTGTTAACTATAGAAATAGACTGGATTTTGCCATTCAATTTTGGGTGGGATAGGCAGAGGTAATGTACTGTATACAGTGGGGGGAAAAAAGTATTTAATCAGCCACCAATTGTGCAAGTTCTCCCACTTAAAAAGATGTGAGAGGCCTGTAATTTTCATCATAGGTACACGTCAACTATGACAGACAAAATGAGAAGAAATAAAATCCACAAAATCACATTGTAGGATTTTAAATTAATTTATTTGCAAATTATGGTGGAAAATAAGTATTTGGTCAATAACAAAAGTTTCTCAATACTTTGTTGTATACAGTGGGGGAAAAAAGTATTTAGTCAGCCACCAATTGTGCAAGTTCTCCCACTTAAAAAGATGAGAGAGGCCTGTAATTTTCATCTTAGGTACACGTCAACTATGACAGACAAAATGAGGAAAAAAAAATCCAGAAAATCACATTGTAGGATTTTTATGAATTTATTGCAAATTATGGTGGAAAATAAGTATTTGGTCAATAACAAAAGTTTCTCAATACTTTGTTATATACCCTTTGTTGGCAATGACACAGGTCAAACATTTTCTGTAAGTCTTCACAAGGTTTTCACACACTGTTGCTGGTATTTTGGCCCATTCCTCCATGCAGATCTCCTCTAGAGCAGTGATGTTTTGGGGCTGTCGCTGGGCATCACAGACTTTCAACTCCCTCCAAAGATTTTCTATGGGGTTGAGATCTGGAGACTGGCTAGGCCACTCCAGGACCTTGAAATGCTTCTTATGAAGCCACTCCTTCGTTGCCCGGGTGGTGTGTTTGGGATCATTGTCATGCTGAAAGACCCAGCCACGTTTCATCTTCAATGCCCTTGCTGATGGAAGGAGGTTTTCACTCAAAATCTCACGATACATGGCCCCATTCATTGTTTCCTTTACACGGATCAGTCGTCCTGGTCCCTTTGCAGAAAAACAGCCCCAAAGCATGATGTTTCCACCCCCATGCTTCACAGTAGGTATGGTGTTCTTTGGATGCAACTCAGCATTCTTTGTCCTCCAAACACGACGAGTTGAGTTTTTACCAAAAAAGTTCTATTTTGGTTTCATCTGACCATATGACATTCTCCCAATCCTCTTCTGGATCATCCAAATGCACTCTAGCAAACTTCAGACGGGCCTGGACATGTACTGGCTTAAGCAGGGGGACACGTCTGGCACTGCAGGATTTGAGTCCCTGGCGGCGTAGTGTGTTACTGATGGTAGGCTTTGTTACTTTGGTCCCAGCTCTCTGCAGGTCATTCACTAGGTCCCCCCGTGTGGTTCTGGGATTTTTGCTCACCGTTCTTGTGATCATTTTGACCCCACGGGGTGAGATCTTGCGTGGAGCCCCAGATCGAGGGAGATTATCAGTGGTCTTGTATATCTTCCATTTCCTAATAATTGCTCCCACAGTTGATTTCTTCAAACCAAGCTGCTTACCTATTGCAGATTCAGTCTTCCCAGCCTGGTGCAGGTCTACAATTTTGTTTCTGGTGTCCTTTGACAGCTCTTTGGTCTTGGCCATAGTGGAGTTTGGAGTGTGACTGTTTGAGGTTGTGGACATGTGTCTTTTATACTGATAACAAGTTCAAACAGGTGCCATTAATACAGGTAACGAGTGGAGGACAGAGGAGCCTCTTAAAGAAGAAGTTACAGGTCTGTGAGAGCCAGAAATCTTGCTTGTTTGTAGGTGACCAAATACTTATTTTCCACCATAATTTGCAAATAAATTCATTAAAAATCCTACAATGTGATTTTCTGGAAAAATAATTCTCAATTTGTCTGTCATAGTTGACGTGTACCTATGATGAAAATTACAGGCCTCTCTCATCTTTTTAAGTGGGAGAACTTGCACAATTGGTGGCTGACTAAATACTTTTTCCCCCACTGTATATTAAGAAAAGAGAAGGAGGGGAAATGGAATTGTCAATTAGCAGGCACCAGGAGTGATGAATGGGTAGCAGTATCAGGAATGAAGGATGGAGAGGGAGCGAGATGGATAGTAAGAAACAGGCCTAGGTGGGAGACAGAGGGAAGTTAAAAATACCAGGCGCTTGGAATGGGGAGCGTTGTGGGACTGGGGACAGACACAGAGGAAAGACTCCACTTCCCCAGCTAGGCAGGCAGACAGATGGCAGACAGACAGACAGTAGGGCTGGTAGGTAGGCAGGCCCACAGCATGTAGGCAGGCTGACAGACAGGCAAACAGCAGGCAGGCACGGAGACAGCAGGTAGACAGACAGCAGGCAGACAGGCAGGCAGAGAGACAGACATATAGCAGGCAGGGAGCCAGACAGACGGCAGGCAGGGCGACAGACAGACAGCAGGCAGGCAGGTAGGGAGACAGACAGCAGGCAGGCAGGCAGGCAGACAGACAGAATGACAGATGGCCGGCAGGCAGGGACGCAGACAGGCAGACGGAGGGAGAGAGTGTACCTGGCGGCTGGTCTGAGTAGATGTTATGGGGACACACTTCTCACAGCCATTGTGGCGGTGAGAAGCGACTAAGGGAACACTGAGTGAAGTAAAGTCCCCACGTCTCCAGGCAAAGCAGAGCAGGCAGACAGAAAGAGACATAGGCATACAGCTGCTGCTTGTTTACAGGTGCTCCCAAAAACAAAGGGCACAGCAAAATGGGATCGATCCATTTTTTTATCATATTAGCACGGCTGTCTGAGAGCACTTAGTCACTGCAATTAAAGCCACTGCCAATGAGACAGCCCCAACTCACTCCGTTTCTCCCTCCATCTTTCATTTCCTAATCCTTAACACACTTTCCATCTATATTACTCACTCCCAAAGTAATACACTCATTCAATCACTTAATCCCTCTCACTTCTTTTCTCACTCATACACTCACTCAGACATCAGAACATGCCGCACATACAGTGCCTTCTGAAAGTATTCAGACCCCTTGACTTATCCACATTGTTACAGCCTTATTCTAAAATGGATTAAATAAATAAAAAATCCTCATCAATCTACATACAATACCCCATAATGACAAAGTGAAAACAGGTTTTTAGAAATGATTGCAAATTCATAACAAATTAAAAACAGAAATACCTTATTTACATAAGTATTCAGACACTTTGATATGAGACTCAAAATTGAGCTCAGGTGAATCCAGTTTCCATTGATCATCCTTGAGATGTTTCTACAAATTGATTGGAGTCCACCTGTGGTAAATTCAATTGATTGGACATGATTTGGAAAGGCACACACCTGTCTATATAAGGTCCCACAGTTGGCAGTGCATGTCAAAGCAAAAACCAAGCCATGAGGTCGAAGGAATTGTCTGTAGAGCTCCGAGACAGGATTGTGTCGAGGCACAGATCTGGGGAAGGGTACCAAAACATTTCTGCAGCATTTAAGGTCCCCAAAAACACAGTGGCCTCCATTATTCTTAAATGGAAGAAGTTTGGAACCACCAAGACTCTTCCTAGAGCTGGCAGCCCGGCCAAACTGAGCAATCGGGGGAGAAGGGCCTTGGTCAGGGAGGTGACCAAGAACACGATGGTCAGGTTTTGCTTTGTCATTATGGGGTATTGTGCATAGATTGATGAGGGAAACAAACAATTTAATCCATTTTAGAATAAGACTGTAACGTAGCAAAATGTGGAATAAGTCAAGGGGTCTGAATACTTTCCGAATGCACTGTATATGCACGAATGCTCGCACAATCACTCACACAGTCACACACAGCAACAGCAGGTGGGAGAGAGGAAAACCTCAAAGTCAGAGAATGAAAGATGACAGGTAGCGATAGGAAAAAATAGAGAAATAGATGGCGAGGGAGAGATAGAGTGAAGAGAGGGAGAGACAGCATTTATTTTCATGTGTCAGTCAGGGAGGGCAGTGTCTTTAATCTCATGCAGGTGTCTGACACCCTTAGTTGTGTTGCTGATGAAGCCTCAACACTTCCACTACATGTGATGCTGTCAGTCAACAACAGCTATAGAGACCTACTCCACTCCTCACAGAGCAAAGAGAACACCGAGTGTCTGCTAAGGTTGGGTCAATTCCATTTCAATTCAGCCACTTCAGGGTGGGCTGCAAAATACTCATTGATAATGATTAGCCGTTTACATTCCTGGAATTTGAATTTACACCATCGTGTTTCAAGTTCAGGTTCATTTGTTCTATTCACATGACAGAGGACATGTGAATTATGTGATTAATACATACTGTGCCTTCAGAAAGTATTTATACCCCTTGACTTATTCCACATGTTGTTGCGTTACAGCCTGTGTTCTCACCCATCTACACACAATACCCCATAATGACAGTGAAAAATGTGTTTTTTGAATGTTTGCAAATGTATTCAAAAATTAAATACAGAAATAATTCATTTACATAACTATTCACACCCCTGAGTCAATACATGTTAGAATCACCTTTTGCAGCGATTACAGCCGTAAGTCTTTCTGGGTAAGTCTCTAAGAGCTTTGCACATCTGGATTGCACAATATTTGACCATTCATCTTTTTTTTTTTATTCTTCAAGCTCTATCAAGTTGGTTGACAGCCATTTTTAAGTCTTGCCATAGATTTAAGCCGATTTACAGTGCATTCGGAAAGTATTCAGACCCCTCAACTTTTCCAATATTTTGTTATGTTACAGGCTTATTCTAAAATTGATTAAATTGTTCATCAATCTACACACAATACCCCATAATGACAAAGCAAAAACAGGAAATATCACAAATCACTGCCACAATCATGCTTCACCGTAGGGATGGTGCCAGGTTTCCTCCAGCCGTGACACTTGGCATTCAGGCCAAAGAGTTCAATCTTGGTTTCATCAGACCAGAGAATCTTGTTTCTCATGGTCTGAGAGTCCTTTAGGTGTCTTTTGGCAAACTCCAAGTGGGCGGTCATGTGCCTTTTACTGAGGAGTGGCTTCCGTCTGGCCACTCTACCATAAAGGCCTGATTGGTAGAGTGCTGCAGAGATGGCTGTCCTTCTGGAAGGGTCTGCCATCTCCACAGAGGAACTCTGGAGCTCTGTCAGTGACCATCGGGTTCTTGGTCACCTCCCTGACCAAGGCCCTTCTCCCCCGATTGCTCAGTTTGGCCGGGCGGCCAGCTCTAGGATGAGTCCTGTTGGTTCCAAACTTCTTCCATTTAAGAATGATGGAGGCCACTGTGTTCTTGGGGACCTCCAATGCTGCAGACATTTTTTGGTACCCTTCCTCAGATCTGTGCCTCGACACAATCCTGTCTCGGAGCTTCGACCTTTCCTTCGACCTCAATTCCTTCGACCTCATGGCTTGGTTTTTGCTCTGACATGCACTGTCAACTGTGGGACCTTATATAGACAGGTGTGTGCCTTTCCAAATCACGTCCAATCAATTGAATTTACCACAGGTGGACTCCAATCAAGTTGTAGAAACATCAAGGATGATCAAAGGAAACAGGATATACCTGAGTTCAATTTTGAGTCGCATAGCAAAGGGTCTGAATAATTATGTAAATAAGGTATCTGCTTTTTATTTGTTAAATATGTGCAAAAGTATCTAAAAATCTGTTTTCACTTTGTCATTATGGGGTATTGTATGCAGATTGATGAGGACATTTTTCTATTTAATCGATTTTAGAATAAGGCTGTAATGTAACAAAATGTGGAAAAGTCAAGGGGTCTGAATACTTTCCGAATGCACTGTAAGTCAAAACTGTAAATAGGCCACTCAGGAACATTCAGTGTTGTCTTGGTAAGCAACTCCAGTGTATATTTTGCATTGTGTTTTAGGTTATTTTCTTGCCGAAAGGTGAATTAATCTCCCAGTGTCTGTTGGAAAGCAGACTGAACCAGGTTTTCCTCTAGGATTTTGCCTGTGCTTAGCACCATTCCGTTTCACTAGTCCTTGCCAATGACAACCAAACCCATAACATGACGCAGCCACCACCACCACGATTGAAAACATGAAGAGTGGTACTCAGTGATGTGTTGTGTTGGATTTGCCCCAAACAGAACGCTTTGCATTCAGGACATAAAGTTAATTTCTTTGCCACATTTTTTGCAGTTTTACTTTAGTGGCTTATTGCAAACAGGATGCATGTTTTGGAATATTTTTTATTCTGTACAGGCTTCCTTCTTTTCACTCTGTCATTTAGGTTAGTATTGTGGAGTAACTACAATGTTGTTGATCCATCCGCAGTTTTCTCCTATCACAGCCATTAAACTGTTTTAAAGTCACCATTGGCCTCCTGGTGAAATCCCCGAGCGGTTTCCTTCCTCTCTGCCAACTGAGTTAGGAAGGACGCCTGTATCTTTGTAATGACTAGGTGTATTGATACATCGTCCAAAGTGCAATTAATAACTTCACCATACTCAAAGGGGTATTCAATGTCTGTTTTTTTGTTTGTATTGACAACATCGCAATATTATTTTTGTGCTAGTTGGCTGTTCGCCATCAATTTGTTTTCAGCACTTTTATTTCCATGACTGATCAAAACTAGTTTTCATATGGCTCTCTCTTGTCCCTCTGTGGCAGACATATGGAGAGCAATATGTTTGGAACATTGAATCGCAATAAAATCACAGAATCTAATCGCAATACATATAGAATCGTGAGAATCGCAATACATATTGTATTGGCACCTAAGTATCATGATAATATCGTATCGTGAGGTCCCTGGCAATTCCCAGCCCTATTGGACTAGCGGAAATTAATCCAGTCATTTAGTAGCTGATCTGAGGAGAATGTAGAGGAGGCGTCTCATTTCAGCCTTGTAACCAGTATGCCTTTTATCCATCATGTTCTCTTGTATGTGAGTGCAGAACACAGAGAGTGGGTGTTGTGTGTTTGTTGGTTGGTCAGAGAATGTGTATCGCTTGCTTGTTGGTTTGTTAGAGCGGTTGGCTGGTTTATTGCATTAATATTCTCGTGGTCAGGTGTGGTATTTGGGAGAGGTTAGCCTTGTTCAGCTCGTTCTGCCAGGGAGATATCACAAATATCGATTTAGCATTTCCTGCTATATTCTGCTGCAGACAGGCAGAGAGCAGCGCAGAGAATGAAGGGTCCTTAAGATCTGCACAGGCTTTTCAAAGGACAGCCCTAATGCATGTTCTCCATTGATCGTCTGAGTAAATGTGCTGCTGTCCAGCTTCTAAAAGGTCTGATAGGCCTTACAAAGCTGCAGCTAAGCACACACACTGAGCTATTGAGTACTACCCATTGCCAGGCACTTATAGTACAAAACCAGCAGTCTGTATGTGCTGCTGGTATTGATCTCGCTGTTTTATACCCTGGCTGAAGGCCATGGTGTCTGTCTATCATACTTATGCCTCAAGTATGTGTGGTGTGTGTTGTTGTGTGTGGCTGTATGTGTGTGTGTGTGTGTGTGTCAGGGTATCTATTCCGGTGCTCAGAATGACAGAAATCACATTGAGATTATGGTAATGCATCTTAACAGAACATCCAACTCATGTAATGAAGCAGCCAATAAAATGTAATTTTCAAACATTTGCCAAAATGCAATTCGCAGGAAAACACCATTCTAAACAGCGCATCTGATAGTGGTCCCATATGTGACAGAGATGAAAATCTCTGTTAGAAACTTGGAAAGAGGGGTCATCTAAATATGCAACAACTAGGACGGGTTCCTAATATGACTAGGATTGTGCCTTTGATATGAAAACCAATAGAATAGGATAGAAATAGCATAGCGGTTGGTCCAAAAGGGAAGTAAATGGAAATACATCTGTCTATTCAAAATACTTCACCAGAAAGCATGACTTAGCCACAGAGAAATCGAGGATCATTGGCTTCTTTAAAGAAAACTAGCTGTGGATTGTTTCAAATTACAAGCTCATAGGCCTATGCCTATTTGGAAAGCCTGCAATTTGGCCAGCGCGCGTGGCAATAGGCCTAGCTGATTATTGAGTTGCAACTGTCAGTGAAAAGCATCTAAAATATGTGTGAAGATAATGTGTCTTGAGTATAATTTAAAATGCTGAGACAAGAACAAGGGGAGGGGTGTGTGGTGAAGATATAGGCGAGTCTCTCTCCAGAATGACTCAGCTAAAGTGCCTTGCAAAAGTATTCATCCCCTTTGGTGTTATTCCTATTTTGTTGCATTACAACCTGTAATTTAAATTGATTTTTATTTGGATTTCATGTAATGGACATACACAAAATAGGTGAAGTGAAATGAAAACAAAAATTTTTTTTCAAGAATAAATAAATAACGGAAAAGTGGTGCATGCATATGTATTCACCCCCTTTGCAATGAAGCCCCTAAATACAGTGAGGAAAAAAAAATTGATCCCCTGCTGATTTTATACGTTTGCCCACTGACAAAGAAATGATCAGTCTATAATTTTAATGGTAGGTTTATTTAATATGCTTCTTCTTGAGCCACTCCTTTGTTGCCTTGGCCGTGTGTTTTGGGTCATTGTCATGCTGGAATACACATCTACGACCCATTTTCAATGCCCTGGCTGAGGGAAGGAGGTTCTCACCCAAGATTTGATGGTACATGGCCCCGTCCATCGTCCCTTTGATGCGGTGAAGTTGTCCTGTCCCCTTAGCAGAAAAACACCCCCAAAGCATAATGTTTCCACCTCCATGTTTGACGGTGGGGATGGTGTTCTTGGGGTCATAGGCAGCATTCCTCCTCCTCCAAACACGGCGAGTTGAGTTGAAGCCAAAGAGCTCAATTTTGGTCTCATCTGACCACAACACTTTCACCCAGTTCTCCTCTGAATCATTCAGATGTTCATTGGCAAACTTCAGACAGCCCTGTATATGTGCTTTCTTGAGAAGGGGGACCTTGCGGGCGCTGCAAGATTTCAGTCCTTCACGGCGTAGTGTGTTACCAATTGTTTTCTTGGTGACTATGGTCCCAGCTGCCTTGAGATCATTGACAAGATCCTCCCGTGTAGTTCTGGGCTGATTCCTCACCGTTCTCATGATCATTGCAACTCCACGAGGTGAGATCTTGCATGGAGCCCCAGGCCGAGGGAGATTGACAGGTCTTTTGTGTTTCTTCCATTTGCGAATAATCGCACCAAATGTTGTCACCTTCTCACCAAGCTGCTTGGCGATGGTCTTGTAGCCCATTCCAGCCTTGTGTAGGTCAACAATCTTGTCCCTGACATCCTTGGAGAGCTCTTTGGTCTTGGCCATGGTGGAGAGTTTGGAATCTGATTGATTGATTGCTTCTGTGGACAGGTGTCTTTTATACAGGTAACAAGCTGAGATTAGGAGCACTCCCTTGAAGAGTGTGCTCCTAATCTCAGCTCATTACCTGTATAAAAGACACCTGGGAGCCAGAAATCTTTCTGATTGAGAGGGGGTCAAATACTTATTTCCCTCATTAAAATGAAAATCAATTTATAACATTTTTGACATGCATTTTTCTGGATTTTGTTGTTGTTATTCTGTCTCTCACTGTTCAAATAAACCTACCATTAAAATTATAGACTGATCATGTCTTTGTCAGTTGGCAAACGTACAACATCAGCAGGGGATCAAATACTTTTTTCCCTCACTGTAAGATCTGGTGCAACCAATTACCTTCAGAAGTCACATAATTAGTTAAATAAAGTCCACCTGTGTGCAATCTAATAGTCACATGATCGGTCACATGATCTCAGTATACAGTGGGGAAAAAAAGTATTTAGTCAGCCACCAATTATGCAAGTTCTCCCACTTAAAAAGATGAGAGAGGCCTGTAATTTTCATCATAGGTACACGTCAACTATGACAGACAAAATGAGGAAAAAAAATCCAGAAAATCACATTGTAGGATTTTTAATGAATTTATTTGCAATTTATGGTGGAAAATAAGTATTTGGTCAATAACAAAAGTTTCTCAATACTTTGTTATATACCCTTTGTTGGCAATGACACAGGTCAAACGTTTTCTGTAAGTCTTCACAAGGTTTTCACAGACTGTTGCTGGTATTTTGGCCCATTCCTCCATGCAGATCTCCTCTAGAGCAGTGATGTTTTGGGGCTGTCGCTGGGCAACACAGACTTTCAACTCCCTCCAAAGATTTTCTATGGGGTTGAGATCTGGAGACTGGCTAGGCCACTCCAGGACCTTGAAATGCTTCTTACGAAGCCACTCCTTCGTTGCCCGGGCGGTGTGTTTGGGATCATTGTCATGCTGAAAGACCCAGCCACGTTTCATCTTCAATGCCCTTGCTGATGGAAGGAGGTTTTCACTCAAAATCTCACGATACATGGCCCAATTCATTCTTTCCTTTACACGGATCAGTCGTCCTGGTCCCTTTGCAGAAAAACAGCCCCAAAGCATGATGTTTCCACCCCCATGCTTCACAGTAGGTATGGTGTTCTTTGGATGCAACTCAGCATTCTTTGTCCTCCAAACACGACGAGTTGAGTTTTTACCAAAAAGTTCTATTTTGGTTTCATCTGACCATATGACATTCTCCCAATCCTCTTCTGGATCATCCAAATGCACTCTAGCAAACTTCAGACGGGCCTGGACATGTACTGGCTTAAGCAGGGGGACACGTCTGGTACTGCAGGATTTGAGTCCCTGGCGGCGTAGTTTGTTACTGATGGTAGGCTTTGTTACTTTGGTCCCAGCTCTCTGCAGGTCATTCACTAGGTCCCCCCGTGTGGTTCTGGGATTTTTGCTCACCGTTCTTGTGATCATTTTGACCCCACGGGGTGAGATCTTGCGTGGAGCCCCAGATCGAGGGAGATTATCAGTGGTCTTGTATGTCTTCCATTTCCTAATAATTGCTCCCACAGCTGATTTCTTCAAACCAAGCTGCTTACCTATTGCAGATTCAGTCTTCCCAGCCTGGTGCAGGTCTACAATTTTGTTTCTGGTGTCCTTTGACAGCTCTTTGGTCTTGGCCATAGTGGAGTTTGGAGTGTGACTGTTTGAGGTTGTGGACAGGTGTCTTTTATACTGATAACAAGTTCAAACAGGTGCCATTAATACAGGTAACGAGTGGAGGACAGAGGAGCCTCTTAAAGAAGAAGTTACAGGTCTGTGAGAGCCAGAAATCTTGCTTGTTTGTAGGTGACCAAATACTTATTTTCCACCATAATTTGCAAATAAATTCATTAAAAATCCTACAATGTGATTTTCTGGATTTTTTTTTCTCAATTTGTCTGTCATAGTTGACGTGTACCTATGATGAAAATTACAGGCCTCTCTCATCTTTTTAAGTGGGAGAACTTGCACAATTGGTGGCTGACTAAATACTTTTTTCCCCCACTGTATATATAACTGTTCTGAAAAGGCCCCTGAGTCTGCAACACCACTAAGCAAGGGGCACCACCAAGCAAGCGGCACCAGGAAGACCAAGGAGCTCTCCAAACAGGTCAGGGACAAAGTTGTGGAGATCAGGGTTGGGTTATAAAAAAATATCAGAAACTTTGAACATCCCACGGAGCACCATTAAATCCATTATTAAAAAATGGAAAGAATATGGCACCACAACAAACCTGCCAAGAGAGGGCCGCCCACCAAAACTCACGGACCAGGCAAGGAGGGCATTAATCAGAGACGCAACAAAGACACCAAAGATAACCCTGAAGGAGCAGCAAAGCTCCACAGCGGAGATTGGAGTATCTGTCCATTGGACCACTTTAAGCCATACACTCCACAGAGCTGGGCTTTACGGAAGAGTGGCCAGAACAAAAGCCATTGCTTAAAGAAAAAAATAAGCAAACACGTTCGTTGTTCGTCAAAAGGCATGTGGGAGACTCCCCAAACATATGGAAGAAGGTACTCTGGTCAGATGAGAATAAAATTGAGCGAATAGTTACGCACGCTCAAGTTCTGTTTTTTTGTCTTATTTCTTGTTTGTTTCCATAAAAAAATATTTTGCATCTTCAAAGTGGTAGGCATGTTGTGTAAATCAAATGATACAAACCCCCCCAAAAAAATCAATTTTAATTCCAGGTTGTAAGGCAACAAAATAGGAAAAATGCCAAGGGGGGTGAATACTTTCGCAAGCCACTGTATCTCCCGCCAATTCTTGCGCATTCATTGTTTCATTGTGTGAATTGTTTGCCCTTTGATTTTGATAAACTCCCCATTACATACAGTGCATTCTGAAAGTATTCAGACCCCTTGACTGTTTCCACATTTTGTTACGTTACAGACTTATTTAAAAATGTATTACATTTTTTATTTTCCTCATCAATCTACACGCAATACCCCATGACAAAGTGAAAACAGGTTATTAGAAATGTTTGCAAATGTATAAAAAAAGAAAAAACGTATTTACAAGTATTCAGACCCTTTGCTATGAGACTCGAAATTGAGCTCAGGTGCATCCTGTTTCCATTGATCATCCTTGAGATGTTTCTACAACTTTATTGGAGTCCACATGTGGTAAATTCAATTGATTGGACATGATTTGGAAAGGCACACACCTGTCTATATAAGGTCCCACAGTTGACAGTGCATGTCAGAGCAAAAACCAAGTCATGAGGTCGAAGGAATTGTCCGTAGAGCTCCGAGACAGGATTGTGTCGAGGCACAGATCTAGGGAAGGGTACCAAAAAAATTCTGCAGCATTGAAGGTCTCCTCTGTGGAGATGGGAGGACCTTCCAGAAGGTCAACCATCTCCGCAGCACTCCACCAATCAGGCCTTTATGGTAGAGTGGCCAGACAGAAGCCACTCCTTAGTAAAAGGCACATGACAGCCCACTTGGAGTTTGCCAAAAGGCACCTAAAGACTAAGAACATGAGAAAGAAGTTTATTTGGTGATCAATCCAAGATTGAACTCTTTGGCCTGAATTCCAAGCATCACGTCTGGAGGAAACCTGGCACCATCCATACGGTGAAGCATGGTGGTGGCAGCATCATAATGTTGGGATGTTTTTCAGCGGCTGGGACTGGGAGACTAGTCAGGATCGAGGGAAAGATGAACGGAGGAAAGTACAGAGAGATCCTTGATGAAAACCTGCTCCAGAGCGCTCTTGACCTCAGACTGGGGCCAAGGTTCACCTTCCAACAGGACAATGACCCTAAGCACACAGCCAAGGCAACGCAGGAGTGGCTTCGGGACAAGTCTTTGATTGTCCTTGAGTGGCCCAGCCAGAGCCCAGACTTGAACCCGATCGAACATCTCTGGAGAGACCTGGAAATAGCTGTGCAGCGACGCTCCCCATCCAACCTAACAGAGCTTGAGAGGATCTGCAGAGAAGAATGGGAGAAACTCCCCAAATACAGGTGTGCCAAGCTTGTAGCGTCATACCCAAGAAGACTCGAGGCTGTAATCGCTGCCAAAGGTGCTTCAACAAAGTACTGAGTAAAGGGTCTTAATACTTATGTAAATGTAATACTTTTTTTATACATTTGCAAAAAAATTCTAAAAACCTGTTTTTGCTTTGTCATTATGGGGTATTGTGTGTAGATTGATGAGGGAAAAAAACTATTTAATCAATTTCAGAATAAGGCTGTAACGTAACAAAATTTGGAAAAAAGGGGTCTGAATACTTTCCGAATGCACTGTATGTCACCAGTAGTAAATGTACTGTTAATCCCCGTCATTTGGTTAAATACATTTCTGTTAATGCATTTATTAATTACAATCATTTACTATTCTCATTCTCTGAGGGGAAACGTTGTTTGGAGAGTTCACAACCTGCTACACTTGTGAGAAACAAGTTTTGGTTTATTTCATAAGCATCATTTACCATCATTTTTTCATTGTCTGGTTTCTCTGTCCTGATAATGTTGAGGGAGCACGCGCACCTGAGCACGCATAGAAGTAAGTACCTGGCCTGCTGCACGGAAATGTAGGAAAGTGTTTAACATCCAATGCAAATTATAATATATAAAAACTATAGTTCCTCACAGTAAGCTAGTTAAAATCTTTCCAACAATTTCCCCCTCAATAATCACCAATCCTCAGTGTAGAGGAGAGAGGTGTGTTGTTGTTGCTGTGGTTTAGTGAGTGTGTTTTGACATATTTAGGCTAGCCAGGATAGGTAGTATTAATACTGAGAAGGCCATTTACTCTCCCTCTCCCTGTTTTAATTTCTCTCTTCACTGGATGTTCATTGTACCTTCAACCTTTAGTTTAATTAGAGGTAGTTCAAAGTTCAGACTCTTTCTCCTTTCTTGTCTCTCTGTTTTTCCTCTCACTCTGTTTACACATCTCTCCTTCTCTAATTCCCCCTCTAACTCCCTTTGTTTTTATCACTATCTTTCTCGGAATCCCTGTCCCTCTCGCTCCTCTCCGTTTTCCTCTCTCTCTTTGTCTCTATCGATGCTCGACTACCTTTCACCCTCCAGAGTGGCATGGACTCTCTTTATATTTGTTCTCTTTCTCCATTTCCCTCTCTCTTCCTCTAATGGCTGCTCTGGTGTGAAGGACACTACAGGCCACCTGAGCCTAGTCAAACACAGCCACATGGATGAAGGGAACTCATCCGGTAAATCAATATTGGCCTTCCAAGATTTGATTCGCTTATCCTTTCTTTCGTCAAGGTCTTGATTTCAGTGTGTGTTGTGTGTGTTGTGTGTGTGACAAAGAGAGAGAGGGAGAGCTGTGCAATAGAGGGATCATGATAATGGTAGACTAAGAACTAGCCTAAATCCCTCTGTTAGTTTGGTGTGTGTGTGTGTGTGTGAGAGAGACAGTAGCTCTGTCTGAGTCTGAACAATAGGCTTCCTTAAATCTCATTGCCGCTGTTCTTTTAAGGCATACAAATGACATTGCTAGAGCTGCATAAATGTATGTCTCCCAGCTAAAAAATATATACGGCTATCCCACCAGAATGCTGAAGAGAGATGCCCTGCAGTCTAGCCACCACAGCAGCAGTCTACCCACCACAGCAGCAGTCTACCCACCACAGCAGCAGTCTACCCACCACAGCAGCAGTCTACCCACCACAGCAGCAGTCTACCCACCACAGCAGCAGTCTACCCACCACAGCAGCAGTCTACCCACCACAGCAGCAGTCTACCCACCACAGCAGTAGTCTACCCACAACAGCAGTATACTGCAATATCTACAATGCAAACGATAGCACTGCAGAAGATTACTGTATCTAATCAAGCATCCATCTGCAAGAAATAACATTATTATGCCATCTTATCAGCGCAACACATCTCATTATTTCCACTGCGTGAGTACACTGAAATACCTGGGTAATAAATGCAATGAATCTGATTATAGAGCTGAGTCCCCAATGAGAGATGTGATGCTACCTGGGACCGGAGAGTAATTACAGAGCAAAGAGGAGTGCAATCCCCCTGTCCCACCGGACAGAACGAGGGAGAGAAAGAAAGAAAGAAAGCGAGAGGGGGCGATAGAAGGAGAGGGGTAAAAGGAGAGAGAGAGACGGGGAAGAGAGAGAGAGAACGAGAAACATTGAGGGAGAGATGAGAAAAAGGACATAGAGAGAGAGAGAGAGAGAGAGAGAGAGAGAGAGAGAGAGAGAGAGAGAGAGAGAGAGAGAGAGAGAGAGAGAGAGAGAGAGAGAGAGAGAGAGAGAGAGAGAGAGAGAGAGAGAGAGAGAGAGAGAGAGAGAGAGAGAGAGAGAGAGAGAGAGAGAGAGAGAGAGAGAGAGAGAGAGAGAGAGAGAGAGAGAGAGAGAGAGAGAGAGAGAGAGAGAGAGAGAGAGAGAGAGAGAGAGAGAGAGAGAGAGAGAGAGAGAGAGAGAGAGAGAATGACGGCTATCAGTGTTTACAGCAACCCAGTCCTCAAGCCCCATCTCACATAGGACTTATGAACAATCGGCCTCTCCCACCTTCTCCCGCTCTCTCCTCTCCATTTCCTGGGCATATCAGCTGTAGTTACCATCTCTGGCTCTTGAGCTGAAACATCAGACGTGAAATGTCATTAAGACGTCATTTAGATGACGAGAAGCCTGTGAACTCCTTAACAGGCCTTGTTAATTAGGGGCCCTATTTAGACAGTTAGATCAGAGCTCATAGCTAGGTGATTGGAGAGTTGTGGTTATGTACTGCAGAGACAGATGCATAAACTCAAATCAGACCCGCATCTATGTATGCATGCATAAACACACACTCACTGTACAGCTTGACTAAGGGATTACCAATGACTGAATGTATCATTGTAGATCAGCGGGGGGGGGTTTATTTACCTGGCGGATCGATACCGTTCTCTCCCACTGTCAAGGGGAGTCACGAGGTTAGCATGAAAGTGGATCATCCACTTCCCGCTGTCCTCGGGAGATGAAATCCTTGCCTGACTGTGACAGGAATTTCATCAGAGCCCAGCATGGGCGAAAGAGGGGCCTGTCAGATTCGGCTCTCTCTCTCCGGTTTGGGAACGCAGCACCGCAGCAGGCAGACAGACAACGCAGATTGACAAACTTCCCCATCACCACACAAACCCTCTCCCTGTCAACCAACAACACTTCTTCCTAATGACAATGAATTGTTTGCACTTTAACTAACATGCTGCTTTAATTTGTTTGATTAGGATCTGACAGGCGTTTGGGTTGTCACTAAGCCTCCATTACGAAGACTCTTGTTGCGTTGCGCTCGAGATGGATGACGTTTTGATGCATTTTGAAGACATTCAATCATGATGCTTTAGACACTAGTAGCCAACAGACAAAACACAATTCTGAATGTTTACTACTGAGATTCATCATTACACCAACCTAACCAGACAGACACTACAAACAGCTGTTTGTGTGTGTGTGTGTCTGTGTGTCGTGTACCTTAAGTCACAAGCAAACTCCGCCAACATTCTACCAACACGCTAACTGTTGTCGTTTTTTGCGAGGGGAATGGACCAATAAAGTCTACTCACTTAAACACAGAAAACAATGAGCGGACTTCAAAAAGGGGTCCAGTCATTTGAAACAAAACATTTCCCAACAAATGAGCCATTGAGACAGCAAACAGAACATGCTGTGAGATCCCTACGCTTGCCTTTAATATTGGCCCATTGCTGTCGCTGTGATTTATGAACAGCAAAAATATGTGCCACGGTGCACCCCTCAGAGAAGTCTGCCAGGGGACTGGGAATGTATGTGTGTCAGTGTGTGTACGCGTCTGCGTAGAAGGAAGAGATGGGAAAAAAGAGAGAGGGAGAAACAGAGGAAGAAGGGAAGAAGGAGAGACCTGGGAGATTCAGCAACACTTGGAGAACAACTCAATAAAAAAAGCGTATTTATTGCTAAAAGTAGAACCGACACATTTCGGCTTTTGGCCTTCATAAATGCAATGCTATCACTTCCGTGAAACTGACCCAGTTCAACCCCTTGGAGCTGGTTGGGGGCAATGTTGGACAATGGCCACCAGGATCAGTCAAGGCAAAATTGTAAAAGTAAAATCTGTCTCCCAGTAGGCCTATCAGTCCATTAGTGAGCCCTAGCAATATGTGAAACCAGCCGAGTGTCTATGGTGCCCATTCTAGGCAGGCGTTATAAGAGTGGAGAAAGGAGAGTGGTCTCAGGGAAGAGAGACAGACAGCCAGATAAGCAGGGTGGTCGCAGGAGGTGTATCTTTGTGTTTGTGTTTCAGCCACTGACACACTCCTGACAACTTCACTGAGGAAGTGTGACAGCAGCGTCTGTCCAGACAACATGCAACACAGGCACATACAGTAGAAATACACACACACACAACGATCATGTACATCACTCAGCCTCTCCTCATACACACAATCAGGTTATGGGTGTGACATATTTATATCCTGCACCTGGTGATGGCTCATCTTTCATTTCATTACATTTCAGACAAGAGCTTCTATTCGTCCTGTGTCTGTGAGCAGGGAAGGAGGGAGGATACTGGAGGAGAGGAAGAGGCACTTCTCTGGGTAAAAGCAGGGCAGCTCAGCAGAGAGGAACACTCATTATTTTCTCTTTAGAAGAATCAAGTTAGAGAGAACAGAGCAAAATGAAAGTCTAACTGAGTTAGTGTCAGAGAGGGAGATGATCGAGAGAGGGAGAGGATAGAGATGATAGCGAGAGAGAAGGTTGATAGAGAGATGATAGAGAGAGTTGATAGAGAGAGAGATGATAGAGAGAACGAGATGATAGAGAGAGGGAGATGATAGAGAGAGGGGGAGATGATAGAGAGGGAGATGAGAGAGAGAGAGGAAGATGATAGAGAGGGAGATGATAGAGAAAGATGAGAGAGAGATGGAGATGATTGAGAAAGATGAGAGAGAGATGGAGATGATAGAGAGCGGGAGATGATAGAGAGCGAAAGATGAGAGAGAGAGAGGGAGATGATAGATAGAGAGAAAGATGATAGAGGGAGATGGGGCGGCAGGTAGCTTAGTGGTTAAGAGCGTTGTGCCAGTAACCGAAAGGTTGCTGGTTCTAATCCCCGAGCCGACTAGGTGAAAAATCTGTCGATGTGCCCTTGAGCAAGGCACTTAACCCTAATTGCTCCTGTAAGTCGCTCTGGATAAGAGCGTCTGCTAAATGACTAAAATGTCAAAAAATGTCAATGATATATAGAGAGAGATGATCGAGAGAGGGAGATGATAGCAAGAAGGAGATGATAGCGAGAAGGAGATGATAGCGAGAAGGAGATGATAGAGAGAGCGAAAGATGAGAGAGAGAGGGAGATAATAGAGAGAGAGGGAGATGATAGAGAACGAGATGATAGAGAGAGAGATGATAGAGAGCAAAAGATGAGAGAGAAAGATGAGAGAGAGATGGAGATGATAGAGAGGGAGATGATAGAGAGAGAAGGTTGATAGGGAGATGATAGAGAGTTGATAGAGATAGAGAGAGAGCGAGAGAGAGATGATAGAGAGAACGAGATGATAGAGAGAGGGAGATGATAGAGAGAGAGGGAGATGATAGAGAGTGCGAAAGATGAGAGAGAAAGATGATAGAGGGAGATGATATATAGAGAGAGATGATAGAGGGAGATGATGGAGAGTGCGAAAGATGAGAGAGAAAGATGATAGAGGGAGATGATATATAGAGAGAGATGATCGAGAGAGGGAGATGATAGAGAGAGGGAGATGATAGAGAGAGGGAGATGATAGAGAGAGAGGGAGATGACAGAGATAACGAGTTGATAGAGGGATATGATAGAGAGGGAGATGATAGAGGGAGATGATAGAGAGCGAAAGATGAGAGAAAAAGATGAGAGAGATGATAGAGGGAGATGAGAGAAAGATGACAGAGAGAGGGAGATGATAGAGTGAGAGGGAGATGAGAGAGAGAGGGAGATGATAGAGAGAGAGGGAGATGAGAGAGCGAAAGATGAGACAGGGAGATGAGAGAGAGGGATATGATAGAGAGAGAGAGATGATAGAGAGATGATAGAGAGAGCGAAAGATGAGAGAGAAAGATGAGAGAGAAAGATGAGAGAGATAGAGATGATAGAGAGAGGGAGATGATAGAGATAGGGAGATGAGAGAGAGAGAGAGAGAGGGAGATGACAGAGAGCGAAAGATGAAAGATGAGAAAGATGAGAGAGAGAGGGAGATGATAGAGAGAGAGGGAGGGAGATGATAGAGAGGAGATGATAGAGAGAGGGAGATGATAGAGAGGAGATGATAGAGAGAGGGAGATGATGGAGAGCGAAAGATGAGAGAGAAAGATGAGAGAGGGAGATGATAGATAGAGAGAAAGATGATAGAGGGAGATGAGGGAGATGATAGAGAGAGGGAGATGAGAGAGGGAGATGATAGATAGAGAGAAAAAGATGAGAGAGGGAGATGATAGATAGAGATGATAGAGAGAGAGAGGGAGATGATAGAGAGAGAGGGAGATGATAGAGAGAGAGGGAGATGATAAAGAGAGAGGGAGATGATAAAGAGCGAAAGATGAGAGAGAGAAAGATAATAGAAAGAGAGGGAGATGATAGAGAGAGATGAGAGAGAGCGAAAGGTGAGAGAGAAAGATGAGAGAGAGGGAGATGATAGAGATGATAGAGAGTGGGAGATTGTTATTGTTGTTATTGTTATGATAGAGAGAGATGATAGAGAGAGGGAGATGACAGAGAGAACGAGTTGATAGAGAGAGGGATATCATAGAGAGAACGAGATGATAGAGAGAGGGAGATGAGAGAGGGAGATGATAGAGAGCGAAAGATGAGACAGAGATGATAGAGATGGGGAGATGATAGAGAGAGGGAGATGATAGAGAGAGGGAGATGATAGAGAGAAAGAGATGATAGAGAGAAAGATGATAGAGATCATAGAGAGAGAGGGGAGATGATGGCGAGAGAGAGAGAGAGAGCGAGGATAACAATTTAAGAGCAATGGAAGAAGTGAGTTGAAACACAGAGGAGGAGGTTGTGTGATGGAAGGGGGTGTAAATGAGGAGGTGGTGAGAGAGAGACAAGGCCTCTGATGGCTGAGTGCATAAGGCAGATAAGCTGTTTGCGCTGGGGTTTGTAATATTAACAAATCTGATATCAGTAATCTGCTTTGCACACACAGAACACAGAAAATACCCTGACAAAATACTCCCCTGAAAAAAAGAAATCTGTCAACCGTGTTGGATGATTAAATGTTTCTCTACTTCTTCCTCTCCCGCCTCTCTCTCTGAGCCTTTTGCTCTACAAAGCTTTCCATTTAGCATTGTCGTACCAACACTATGATTCCCACACCCACGTCTTTCACAAGGAAAATTAGAAGACAAAACGCGGGTGAAAATTACAGACTAATTGTAGTAATTGAGAGTGAATGGGTACAGTAGGTGTGTACTGGTAACGTGGTAACATGGGCGTGCGGCAGGCAGGCAGGCAGGCAGGGAGGATGGGATGAAGCTTAGACAGATGTTTTCAGTAATACCATTAGATAATCCTTTAAATCCACCAAAAACAAGATCATTACTGCTAGGTCTATTTCTGTGAGCGTATCTCATCTATTTGTTCTGGCAGGTTTTCAAACAGCCTGGGCCCAGGTCATTATGTAAAAGACTACGGCTTTATCAAAATACAGCTCATCTAAACTGCACGGCACCGCATTCTGAAAGGCGCTTGAATCCAATTTAAAAAACTTAAACAAAAACACAATGATATGGCAACCGTTATGTGAATCCAATATTGTTGTACAGAGCTGGGAGTGGAGAACCCTGGTATGCCTTAATCTCATCTATAGAGAGCTTTAAAAATAATGCAGACAATCTATTTTATCATGTGGGTTATCAGATCTCAGAACAACACATAAAGGGAGGAATCAGGGGACAGCACAGTGGGACCTGGGATGGCTGAGGGGACATTAAAGGCTTTTTAGCTGTGTTGCAGAGCGAATATAGGGTTTGATGGAATCTGATCTGAGGTCAGTCACTAGGCTTTAACCATTAACCTCTCTGCTTAGCCGGAGATAGGATAAATCATGTCCCTCAGGTTTCTTTGCATGATGCACTGATAGGGATGAAACTTTTACAGCGCAGCTATTTTAAAATGCATCAGCTCTGGAAAAAAAAAAAGATAATGATATGAAATGCATGGTGCTTTTCTCACCGGATAGTGCAAGTAGACTGTCTGCATCCACACACACACACACAGTCAGTATGGTACTAGAATCCAAATCCCCATGCCCAAAAGGGCTATGTACAAGTGTGAGACAAAATGATTACAAAGAGATATTGCTGTAGTAATTGACAGTAATATTCTGTCTCGCTCTCTTCCTACAACCTCCCTCTCATGTCACTCTGTTCCCTCCAGTCATATGACAATCTCTCTCCTCTTCATTTTAACAACAACTTGTTTTGGCTTCTCTCCTCCTCCTTCTCCTCCTCTATTCTCTCCCCCTCTCAACATTTCTCATTCTCTCAGCTCTCAATCCTTGGCATAGTCCACCGCCATGCTGCTTTCTAGACCTACTGACATTCTTCTAAAATATTCTACAGTACTCTCCTCTATCCCTCCCGTTAGGCATTACATTATTTTGCTCGCTCATCCTATAAGGTCATCCCTTCATCTTTGCCCTCTACTCCTCCTCCTTCACACTCTCTCCTTCAGAGGGAGCACAGGTCAGATGTGTAGATAACCTTTTCAAAGCAGGGAAGCCATGTTACAAATGGTTCACTAGCTCCTACAATACTCTTCACTTTATATGTGGACACTACCGATCTCTGTTCACATGAATCTGTTATTTTCACATTCAGTTCAGATATACACTGAGTGAACAAAACATACCCCGTTCAAAGGCACTTAAATATTTTGTCTTGCCCATTCACTCTCTGAATGACACAAATCCACAATTCATGTCTCAACTTTCCCAAGGTTTAAAACTCCTTCTTTATCCTGTCTCATCCCCTTCATCTACACTGATTGAAGTGGATTTAACAGGTGACATCAATAAGGGATCATAGATTTCACCTGGATTCACCTGGTCAGTCAATGTCATGGAAATAACAGGTGTTCCTAATGTTTTGTACACTCTGTGCACAGTATTAACGTTCAGAAATATTAGGCCTAGTTCTGAGATATTAACATTCTGTTGCAGTGTGTCCATTTTTTACCAATGGTTTTGAAAATGTAAATGCATGCATGGCACCCTGGTTTTCTATTATTCAAATGCAGAATTAGCCATTGGCCCATCTCCATTTTGCTCACATTGAAATGGCTGTCAACTGCCTGCATTCACTCCAAAATAACATAATAAAAGCCCAGAGCTCATTTTTAAATGTGCATGACCATATGTCCACACATATTCATGGTTCCCTTTGAAATTGCAGGTAATATTATGCATAGCTCTCTGTGTTCAATTATATCTGCATGTGGTGGGGCTGGAATGTACGGTTGGTCCTAAATGAAAGTGATTATGCCTGGTCTGAGTTAGTGATACAGCAGTGAAATAGGAGAGAGAGTGGGTAGTGGGAAGGGGGCTGAAACCTTCAGCTTCCCGTGCAGAGCACTGAACACTCCATATATCATACACACAACGCTGGGCAGACAGACGGACGGACAGGGAATAGGTTTATTTCACTGCTTCATAAATAACCAAGATTCACTCAAAAACACCACACTGATGAGTCTCCCAGTGTAATTAGCTACTTTAGCGTTCGGTGCCTCTGCTTTCTTTCCTCAGATGCTCACTTGCTCATATTTCATTTAGGTGCCGACCCCAAATGACACACTGTTCCCTTTATAGGGCACTACATATGACCAAGTTCCATAGGGCTCTGGACAAAAGTAGTGCACTATAGGGTATAGGGTACCATTTGGGATGCAGCCATGGAGTGTGATAGAGAGAAAGGGCAGACCGTCAGCCTTTCAGTCTCTCTATAAAGCCCACCAACCCCCCATGGAGTTGTCCCCCTGGACATACAGAGAGCCGGGTGGGACGACAACAAAGTCTATATGATGCTTTATCTCTGGAGTGCATCGACTGTATTTTCAAGACAGGTCAAGCAATTTCCCAGGTGTTATATTGGAAGGCATTATATGAGAGCCAGTACATCACCAGCAGCTATCCGCCATTCTCCAGTCAGAGTGGTGATTTAGGTTGGCCAATATAACAGAGTGGTCTATAGGTTGTGGTTCTCCAGGGTTGTGATGGCTGGGATATGGAACACAGAGGGACACAGGTGTGGGAGGACCTCTTTCCACCTCGTAATGTGACTTCCTGCAGCAGGCAGCATTCAAGAGACTTCTCACTAAACCTGAAATAGCACTGGAAAACTATCTGGTCGTGGGGAGGGGAGTGGGCCGGGCATACTGTAGCTGCCTGGTCCAGTTGTGTCTGGATGATTATGTCTGACTGTCTCCTCTCAGAGTCTTGAGACAGATGTGGTTGGGGTTTGGGAGGGTAGTGAGGGGGCTGTCAAGCAGGAGAGCTCATTAGTCAGAGAGATGCAGTGTGTCTGTGTGTGTGTAGTGTGTGTGTGTGTGTGTGTACAGTGGGGGAAAAAAAGTATTTAGTCAGCCACCAATTGTGCAAGTTCTCCCACAGATGAGAGAGGCCTGTAATTTTCATTATCGGTACACGACAGACAAATTGAGAATTTTTTTTCCAGAAAATCACATTGTAGGATTTTTTATGAATTTATTTGCAAATTATGGTGGAAAATAAGTATTTGGTCACCTACAAACAAGAAAGATTTCTGGCTCTCACAGACCTGTAACTTCTTCTTTAAGAGGCTCCTCTGTCCTCCACTCGTTACCTGTATTAATGGCACCTGTTTGAACTTGTTATCAGTATAAAAGACACATGTCCACAACCTCAAACAGTCACACTCCAAACTCCACTATGGCCAAGACCAAAGAGCTGTCAAAGGACACCAGAAACAAAATTGTAGACCTTCACCAGGCTGGGAAGACTGAATCTGCAATAGGTAAGCAGCTTGGTTTGAAGAAATCAACTGTGGGAGCAATTATTAGGAAATGGAAGACATACAAGACCACTGATAATCTCCTTCGATCTGGGGCTCCATGCAAGATCTCACCCCGTGGGGTCAAAATGATCACAAGAACGGTGAGCAAAAATCCCAGAACCACACGGGGGGACCTAGTGAATGACCTGCAGAGAGCTGGGACCAAAGTAACAAAGCCTACCATCAGTAACACACTACGCCGCCAGGGACTCAAATCCTGCAGTGCCAGACGTGTCCCCCTGCTTAAGCCAGTACATGTCCAGGCCCGTCTGAAGTTTGCTAGAGTGCATTTGGATGATCCAGAAGAGGATTGGGAGAATGTCATATGGTCAGATGAAACCAAAATAGAACTTTTTGGTAAAAACTCAACTCGTCGTGTTTGGAGGACAAAGAATGCTGAGTTGCATCCAAAGAACACCATACCTACTGTGAAGCATGGGGGTGGAAACATGCTTTGGGGCTGTTTTTCTGCAAAGGGACCAGGACGACTAATACGTGTAAAGGAAAGAATGAATGGGGCCATGTATCGTGAGATTTTGAGTGAAAATCTCTTCCATCAGCAAGGGCATTGAAGATGAAACGTGGCTGGGTCTTTCAGCATGACAATGATCCCAAACACACCGCCGGGCAACGAAGGAGTGGCTTCATAAGAAGCATTTCAAGGTCCTGGAGTGGCCTAGCCAGTCACCAGATCTCAAACCCCATAGAAAATCTTTGGAGGGAGTTGAAAGTCTGTGTTGCCCAGCGACAGCCCCAAAACATCACTGCTCTAGAGGAGATCTGCATGGAGGAATGGGCCAAAATACCAGCAACAGTGTGTGAAAACCTTGTGAAGACTTACAGAAAACGTTTGACCTGTGTCATTGCCAACAAAGGGTATATAACAAAGTATTGAGAAACTTTTGTTATTGACCAAATACTTATTTTCCACCATAATTTGCAAATAAATTCATTAAAAATCCTACAATGTGATTTTCTGGATTTTTTTTGCACAATTGGTGGCTGACTAAATACTTTTTTCCCCCACTGTATATGCGCTCGCGTGTGCGCAAAATGGGGGCCCTGCTGCTCTCTACACCCAGTGTGAGCTTCTTATGCAATTGGTGGGGACAGAAGGCCGGGACACACACTGTCACACCCGGGCTCCCGCTACCTACTGCTCAGCTGTGCTGTGGGAGGAACAGAGAGGCTGGAGGGTGAGTGGTGAGGCAAGGGCAGGGAGGCTCCTGCCTGTCTTCCTCTATGGAGGCAGGGCTGACATTTACATTTTTACATTTATAGTCATTTAGCAGACGCTCTTATCCAGAGCGACTTACAGTTTTGTGAGTGCATAAATTTTTCATACTGGCCCCTTGTGGGAAACGAACCCACAACCCTGGCGTTGCAAGCGCCATGCTATACCAACTGAGCTACAGGGGACCTTCTATTTACCATGGAAGGCTGTGGGCAGAGGTTGGTTCTGCTGCTCACATGCTACTGCAGACTAAAATGAATAAAAGTATCTGAACTGGATAAGGCTGATGAAGCCCCATATTGGGGTCCAGAGCTATGATGGAGAGGGACCAGAAAAGTCTGAGACAGCAGGGGCTCTCTGTGTGTGCGTGTGTGAGTGAATCAGTGACAGAGCGAGAGAATATCCAAAGTAAGCTTTGGCAATATGTACATTGTTACGTCATGCCAATAAAGCAAATGGAATTT
This sequence comes from Coregonus clupeaformis, assembly GCF_020615455.1. Classification (NCBI taxonomy): domain Eukaryota; kingdom Metazoa; phylum Chordata; class Actinopteri; order Salmoniformes; family Salmonidae; genus Coregonus; species Coregonus clupeaformis. The sequence continues at coordinate 6,539,830 of NC_059196.1, forward strand.
AATTTAATTGACAGAGAGAGAAATGGCTCTGAGCTCCCATTTCATTCACTCCGCTGCCATGGACACAGTGGCAGGTCAATCACTGCTTGTGGTTGATCTGACATGGCATTTATTACAAAGGGCCAGTCAATCATAAATAACATTCTCCTGGGCCAGCACAGTGACAAATCTATGTTTGAAAAGCCGAAATATAAAAATGACCTCCTCTTTGTTTTATACTGTGAACACAGTTATATGAGTCATTGAATAGGGCCCACAGTTTCATAATGCTCTCATGTCATGTACTTTCACCCCCAAATACAATATCCTAGTTATGTCACAAGCCAACATCTCTCTCTGTGTGGAGGAGAGGCCCATCGTTTCCATGCCAGAGAGCCGGTGACAGAGGACATTAAATGTTACTGCCGCCTCCCTCCCTCCCTCCCTCCTTCTCTCTCCTTCCCCGTCTCCAGGACTAGGCCATAGATGACTGGGACGACAACAACACAAGCCCTGGCACTCCACTCCCGGAGCAGCACAGTAAATATTAAAGGAAGTTCATCAAAGTATCATTCAAGGCTGCGTTGAAGACAGCTGGCGTGGCATCAAAGGCAATGAAACATATGTCGGGATGACAACACGCACCGTTGCCCGCCGCCTGCCTGTCCAAGTTAGGGATTCTTTCTGTTGTTCTGATCACTTTTTCCTCGGTTGTGTTCTTATCTGTCTGTTTACTTGTTGTGAAAGTTGAGTTATGTCTTAAGTCTCTTTAAATGGCTTTGGCAGTTATCAAGACGCTGTACCAAATGGCACCCTATTCCCTACATAGAGCCCTATAGGCCTTATTCAAAAGTAGTGCACTATTTAGGGCACTGGTCAAAAGTAGTGCACTATATAGTGAATACGGAGCCAATTGGAACGCAACCAGTGTGTAGCTGTATTACAGGAGAGCAGAGGATACAGTGTGAAGTCAGAGCATGCCTATTCAACTGGAGCCATTACAGCAGACTTTTAGAAGGTTTACTAAGTTCTTTGTGGGTCTATCAAAGCCTCTTTAAAGAACAGAAGCAGGCCCGCTTTCTAAATGATCAGTGGAAGCGTGGTGCAGTCTCTCTACTTCTCTGTGGGAGAGAGTATGCTTACAGATGCCTGGCTGGAACAGATAGCCACATATTATATGTATGAGCCAATCCTCTATAGGTAGGCCTGAGTGTGTCTGTACACACATATACTGTACTGTTGAAAATGAGAGCAGCTTTTACAAGCCTAGTATCGCCTTTGTTTCAGTGCGTGTCCATGTATGTCCATTGCTTATTTTATGAGCACCTCTGTCCCCTTGTGTAGGCGTTCTCTCTGGCTGTATGTGAGCACTGTGCTGAGTATGTACTGGAGGTGCCAGTCTCTGCCTACCGCGCACACGTGTCTGTGTTTTTGTCCTTGTGTGAGCGCCTTCGTGCGTGCGTTCACCCTCAAAGTTGATGTGTATTAACTGTGACTGCATGGCCTATAATTCAGAACAGCTTGCTCTCATTAGGGCTTATAGCAGTCCATCCCACCCAAGCTCCTTACACACGGGGCAGCTTAGCCTCTTCATCCCCACACTGATATGGACCTCAGCCCTGGCCAGTCCCCAGACCACACACTGACTGACTGATGACCATAGCACCACAGTGGGTGAGATGGAGCCGGGCCCTTAATTGTCACTGAACATCCACATCTGACAGAAACCTCTGCTATCCCCACAGTATGAGAAGGGTGAATAGAGGTCAGATACAGCATGGTGACCAGGGACACAGAGGTCACTGGCAGGGACACTAACTATCCAACAATCCCTCTGTAGCTAGATCCCCTATTCAGGGGCCATGCCCATTCCCTAGATTTACTGCCTTCATGTAACACTTGGCCTGATCATTGGAACACAGTGAACTACTGTGACCTGGGAGTCAAATGAGGTTGCCGATGTCTTTATTTATACAGAGAGAAGAGAAGAACCACAAACAACAACAACAACAACAACAACTGATGACAGAGGAAACTGCTCTTTATACCATTTGTAGGATCTGGTGAGGATGGGGTGAGAGGGTGAGACATGAAGGAGAGAAGGGGGAGGAAGAGAAGTGGTGTGAGGGAGGTGAGGAGGACCTGAGGAAGGCAATTATCTGCCGTTAATTGCTCTAATTAGCTGAAACGGGCTGAGATGGTCTAAGGTGATGGGTTGCCATTAATTTAGAGGACTCTGGGATGGACACAGCGTATAAGGTGTTGGTTTAAGCCCAGATAGGAGAGAGCGGCAGCTCTCCTACTGATAGCAGTGCTGCTGATAAGACATGGCCCCTATCACCACCTCTCTCTGCCTCGCTCCCTCAATCCCCATTCCCCTCGCAGCCAGAGAGAGAGGGGGGGGATGGCCATACAGGGAGTAATGGAGAGATTAGACGGAATGAGGGAGGCGTGGCACTAGCGGAGCGATGGAGAGGGGTTAAAAGGAAAGAGGGGTGCTGGGTCGAGGTGGAGGAGAGAGGAAAGTTGTCAACGGTCCATACCGTATGACAGGCATGGCTTCATATGAGGACACCAAGAACTACGTTTCCTGTCTGAAATCAAATATGTGCTCTGACTGAAAACCATGTGGAAGCTTCCCTTCCCAAGCTCGCTATACTTCACTTCCATCAACTAACCTCATTAGTATTGAACATACTGTACACCTAGGAAAGTAATCCACTTTGGATGTGGAGTGATGCAGCCATCTTCTTTTAGAGAACCCTTACAGTAGTCCCAGCAGAGAGAGAGGCAGAGAGGGGTGGAATAAGAAGATGAAGGAAACAACCACAGAAGTCAAGAAAGCCCTTAAACACACAGAGCTCCTCTTTCAACACTTCAAATACATGTTTTAGATCTACATTAAAGGTTTTTTTGGGGGGGGGATTACTGCTTTTGTTACAAACAATTTATCAATGTTGCACAAACTTGTTTTGGCACAGCGTAGGCCAAAGCTCAGTGTATGCAAGACAAATGATTCAAACCAATGAAGCCGAGGCACTCCAAACTGTGGGAAGGTTTGTGCTCCAGCATCAGTTTGTGTGAGTGTGTCTGTGTGACGGAGTGTTTGTGTGCAATAGGGGCCTACGCAGCCTGTAACAAGATGTAATTAACAAGAATAATGGCTGTGCTCTCCTCCAACCGTGAACGAATGAAGCGTTGATAGCCGCTCGGTCCGCGGACGCAATCGTGTCTAATTTTCTGCAAAGGCCCAGATATGAGCTGGCTGCAGCAGGCAGGGAATTATGATAAGACTGTCTGGCTTAATGACTAGAGAGTGGCCATGCCGGCTCAACTTCACACTTCAGCAAGGACAACGACTGCTCACTCACTCACCTTCTAAAACCACCAAAACTTCCACACAACAAAGTCAAGGGGATCTGTTTCAGGGAGAAACATCAATGTTTTGAGCTATCAACAAATGGATAAAAGTATCTATTATTATTTTATTTTTTTATGAGCATGAGTGACACTTGCACTTGCCACCTATTAAACACATCAGTGAGTGGTGCGAGTGTTTGCTGTACCTACCTCTCGATGATGTCAGCGATGACACAGGCAAACATCTGCAGGCCCTCCGGTAGCTGCAGGGCCACTGTGAACAGAGACAGACAGACACAGACAGACAGAGGTAAGGTTAAGAGGACAACCTAGCCAGGCTACACACACAGCTGCAGTTTGAGTGACCACCACGTTATTTAATACATCCTAGACAGCATATACATGTATCTTGTTGCTTATGTTATTACTGCAGAGTGCTTCACTGAGACAGAAGGAAGCTGACATTTCAAGGCATTACTGTTGCCTTATCTTACTGAGTGATGCACTAGAGGAAATGGAAGTGTATCAGCGCCGTCTTCACACCTCCCTTCTTTTCCTACCGATCCATTAGTCACCTTTCTCCAACCGTCTCTCTCAATGACAGCCAACAGCTTTATGAGTCACAGCCACACACACACAAATATCCCTCTCACCGTGCAGACCGCTATGCATCCGGAAACTTTGTGTTTCTTCTCATTCTGCATTAAGATAGCATGGAGAAACGGATCAAATCGCTGTGAAATGGGAATCAAGCAATCACACGAAGGAAGGATTGGTCCTGCTGCTGATGTGAAGGGCTGAGAGCAGCGTGTTTCCGGTAGGAACTTGTCAGTGTGACACCAGCTAAGACGAATCAATGGAAAATGCTTTCATCAGGAGGTTGACTCATTGCCAGGGTTGAGAAGCAAAATATCACACCTCTTTAAATGATGCCAACAACTTTACAGAGAAAAAATACTATAAAAAAAGGCATGCTCTCTCAAAATGTCGTTTCTCACCCAATTTCCTTTTATTGTTGAGAACGTGCATAATTTAGGTTCATCTTGAACGTAAACATCAAATAAACATAATGACATCTAAGACATAACAGGCTATAGGACATGGAGAAACAGCTACTCTTAAGGGTCAGAGGAGGGGTAGATAACTGCGACCCCATGGGAACACGTACAGAAAACTGGTCAGATAAACAACTTCTGCAGAGTACCACAACTAAATCCATATTTCAAACAGACGCAATACAGTGACAAAATTCAAAAACATTTCAAACAAAACATGGTTGTTTTTCTGTCATAAATTACAAATACTGTAGCCACAGTCAACAGTAGTAGGCAAAACGCACAAAACAGGGGTTATCAATTACAGCATAGTTCTCTCAAAACTAGGCTAGAAGGCTAGTTCATCCATCCCTGGCAAAGTGCTTACAGGTGTTGCAGGTTCTGCACTGTTGGCAAATGTACAACATCACAGTAGGTCTAATCCTTTCAGTTTTCAATTGATATCACATTAATTTCAGATTGGAACAGATCCATTTTGAATAACAAAGAGGTTTTTTTCTCCTCACATCAAGCCCTTGCCTGATTCTTGCATAAATTGGTTATCCAGAGCTGTTGTCTTGGTAACAGACTGATGTCCTTATGTTGGCGTGGTTACATATTGTGGTATGCATACTTATGTAAAGTCCTTAGCATGAATGAACATTTAGCCTTTCTTTACTCAAATGGGATTATATCACAGTGTGATATTTCATACTTGTGTACAAGCCGTTCGTCCACTGTCCTCTGTTTCACAAATCCGCTTTGATTCGATGTCATTTGCAGTATTTGAAGAAACACTTTAAATGTTTTCCTGCATCAAAGGTAACACACTCTCCATTCACAGTGCATACTAAGATCAGTGGGCTGGCTCTAGCAGACACTGGGACTCATCTCAGCACAGTGTCTGGAGGGACTGACTGGAGGATGTGTTTAAATCAACTTTAGATAAAGCAGGAAGACAGTGTTGACAATGTTTCACTGTCAGACAGCCCCTGTCACACATCACCTTGATAAACCAATCAATGCGGCTACAGTCAATGGACACTTAGACTGCAGTGTTGATAAATATTTAATTAGGCCCATGTTCACATACTGCAGTGGTTTCCTACAGCAAAGATAAACAAGAAAAACAGGACTGTAGGCAACACTGAACAATAAAAGATAGCCTAGGAAAAATAAAAAGGGCACTGACCGAAAGAAAGGATGTCTCTGAAGCGTTATGGATGGAGGGGAGAGGGAAGGAGGAGAGGAGTGTGTATCTTTCTGATGAAAGGTTAAGGGATCACTGTGCACCATGTAGACAGACAGAGACAGGTCATTACTTGGGAAAGGGCGAGTTTATTAACCGAGAAAGGTTTCTAAGCCTCACCACAGCCCTGGCTGACAGAAGCCAAGAGCTCTCTCTCCATCTGCTCTCACTGCTGAAGGCTCTGCACAAGGGTTTAGAAGCATTTGTTTGTGTGTGTGTGTGTGTGTGTGTGTTTGTGTGTGTGTGTGTGTGTGTGTGTATACACATGTGAGCTGAAAAGTCATGAATGTCACAGGAGCATTAACACCAATCAAATGTCAAGAATGCTTGTGTGTTTGTCATTCACCCCCTCACTCTCACGGACACACATACCAACATGTGCATATGATAGTCTGTGATTGGTTTGAGTGTCGGCCTGTCAGCCAGCGCACGGTCTGCTGTCATGTGTCAAAAGGAGGAACATCTTGCACGTGCAGGGGGAAATAAAATGGCTCTGCATTGGTTGGCAGAAAGGGTTTTTTCAGTCTGGAAGGTGCCCACAGAGAGTTGGTGCAGCAAGGAGTTTTAGTGTGTGAATGGAGAAAAGGTCAGCTGACGAGCTAAACAACCTAGTTCTCTTCCAAGTCCCCAATCCTGTTTAGCCGGGCCCCAGCACTGAGATTTGTTCTGTATCAGATTTGACTTTTTGTCTAGAATAGTATTAGCATTCTATAACAGTGTGGACTGGAAGGTGCATCTGTGTGTTCAGTTCAGTCTGTAGTTCTTCAGCGTAGTCGTTAGGGTAACAGTATACTGTGGGGCACACTTAGTCTGCACTTAGAGTTGTGCTTCTGCAGAAAACAGTTGCCTCAACCTCTGTCTGCAATTAGTGGTTGGCTGCTCTAATGGAGCTTCTCCCAGACTCTTCACTTTCTAAAACATTCTCCAAAAAACATCTGTAGAATTCTGTAGATGTAACATCAGAAGAATTCCGAGACGTTAAACGAGAAGACCAGAGGGAAATCATGCGCGTCTGCGAGTGCTACTGCTAACCTTTTGATTATTTGCGATGCTGTTGTGTCTCTTCTGAGAGAAACAGTTCTGTGTGTTAGTTTGGCAGCCCTGAGGGAAACATTTTCATGGTTCCTCCAGACACACACGGTTGTTTGTCTTTCCGTTCACTTTGCCCTGCCTGTTTCCTGCCTTCCACTTTCACAGGTACAATTCAGTGTGCAAGGCTGAACAACTGTCGTGAGAACGAGACCATTGCAGGCACGGAAACTCAGCACACAGGAAAAACAAGATGAAAAAAATATACAAGGACAACATAGAGACAAATTGAGGTATGATAAAGAATGTGATCAGTTAAACTATGGCTGTATTATTTAACAATAACAGATGTAATATAATAATTTGGTGGCTGCTTATATTTGTCCTATTTCATTGGAAATATATTTTTTGCATACCCCAACCCCCCCCGAGACAACCTTGGAAAGTGGGGTCACGGCCAGGGGCAGCCATTATCAACGGTGACCCTGGAGCAATTAGGGTTAAGTGCCTTGCTCAAGGGCACATCAACAGATTTTTCACCTTGTCGGCTCTGGGATTCCAACTAACAACCTTTGGGTTACTGGCCCAACGCTCTAACCGACAGGCTACCTGGTGCCCAACCAGATGTTGCTCCTGCACATATATTTGGTGCAAAGAAGAATAGAAGCCTTCTGAAGATACCATTTTGAGCCTTAAAAAGAATCTGTACATTATGTTCATTTTCAGACAGAATAGCGCAGATTCTTGGGATACCATGAAAATAGTCTGAAATGATCACAGTAAAATCTGAGATATTTGACGTTTCTAAGGAGCTATGGTAACTCTCCAGAACCAAATGTATGCTCACTTAGACGTTGCTTCTGTTACCACTCAACAATCGAGGCTAGGCAGTAAAAACAATGGTGTTTGCTTGCTTCATTTCATTCCATTCCAACAGGAAGTGAAAAGACCAAAACAAAGAGGCCAATTCAACTGAGAATGAGCGAGAGAGGCTGAGTGAAAGGGGTTCAAAGCCCAGGCAGAAACAGATGGACTCAGAGGGAGAGAGAGAGAGAGAGAGAGGGGTAGAGTGCAACAGAGTCGATAAGGTGATCTTTGGCCCTGCGAGCCCAGAGAGAGAGGAAGCACTCTAATGAAACCATCACAGAACAGAGACAGAGGCTGCATCCTAAATGCCACCCTATCCCCAATAGTGCCTAGAGGGCTCTGGTCAAAAGTAGTGTACTGTATAGGGAATAGGGTGCCATTTAGGACATAGTCGGAGCGACAGGCAGACTGAGTCACACCAAAGCTCATCTCACCCCGACCATGGGGACCAGTCATAGACCACCCCATTCTCCCTACACACCACCACCTGTTACTTAGCTAGACTGTAACTCCTTTACTGTATGAAACACTTGTTGTTGGCTGTCATTTACATCACCAAGGGATCAGCGTTTTGGCATGCTCTTTCAGTAACACCCGGGTGGATATGGCAGTTTAGATTTTTGGCAGCGTTGGGTGGATTACTCCCACGTGTCTTTAATTAAGTTAGCATGTTTCACACCATACTGATATATTGAATGCTGCTATTTTCTTCATTGTTCCCTCTTTCCCCCTTCCCCTCCATTCTAGCTCTCTAGGTGTGATTGTCAGATGGGAGTATCAGTGCCATCACTGTGACCTGTATGTGTGAGTGCACTGTGCAGTGGGAATGCAGGGACTTGTGGCTGTTGTAAGATAGTGCGTCAAAGAGTGACAGGGAGTGACTCACAAGCCACAGTGGTGAAAGTGGGGTCCCTCACCCCTCTCATCACAACCCAATAACCCCTCAGCCCTCTCATCACCATCACAACCCAATAACCCCTCTCATCACAATCACAACCCCTTACATCACCACCACAACCCAATAACCCCTCACATCACCATCACAACCCAATAACCCCTCACAACCCAAAAAACCTTCAACCCTCTCATCACCATCACAACCCATACCCCTCACAACGCCATCACAACCCAATAACCCCTCATCACCATCACAACACCTCACCACCATCACAACCCAATAACCCCTCAGCCCTCTCATCACCATCACAACCCAATAGCAATACATTAGCCAGGAACTGATAGACACACCTCATTAGTCTATTCCAGTATTTGTATTTATTAGGGATCCCCATTAGCTGCTGCCAAGGCAGCAGCTATCGTTCCTGGGGTCCAAACATATTAAAGCACTTACATTACATATAAAACAGTACATCATATGACATTATTACACCACTACCTATCCACAATACAAAAGGTTTAATACCACCATACAACAATATCACAATATGTGCGTATGCATGTGTCTATACCCTTGTGTGTGTCTCTTCACAGTCCCCGTTGTTCCATAAGGTGTATTTTTACCTGTTTTTTAAATCTGATTCTACTGCTTGCATCATTTACCTGATGTGGAATAGAGTTCCATGTAGTCTTGGCTCTATGTAGTACTGTGCGCCTCCCATAGTCTGTTCTGGACATGGAGACTGTGAAGAGACCTCTAGTGGCATGTATTGTGGGGTATGCATGGGTTTCCGAGCTGTGTGATAGTAGTTTAAACAGACAGCTCGGTACATTCAGCATGTCAACACCTCTTACAAAAACAAGCAGTGATGAAGTCCATCTCTCTTCCACTCTGAGCCAGGAGAGACTGACATGCATGTCATTAATGTTAGCTCTCTGTGTACTTTTAAGGGCCAGCTGTGCTGCCCTGTTCTGAGCCAACTGCAATTGTGTAAGGTAATAGCATAAGAAATATATTATCCAAGCCTAATAGAGTATATTATCCAAGCCTAATAGATAGTAGAAATTTAATGAATAGGCCTATTCTGAGCTTACCTCTCTTAGACGTGGCCTGTCTCACCCGCCAGACTGTCTTGTGAATCTCAAAGTTGTAATTTGCAGGCAGAGCGTGGATAGCCTCCTGTAACTCTGGGTCTTGCAGGATTTCATCAGGAATTTGATTGGCCACCCGCCGTGGTCCTCATACTAGGGTAAGAATCAAATAATTTGACTGTGGGAGATAATTGACAAATTCAGATAGGAGGCTTCAGATAAAATAAGGTGTAGGGGCATAGTCTGATATGATTATTGGTAATACTTTACATTAAGTTGCTCTTATATATGAGTTGTTATATATTGTTGTAGTAATTGCTTTGAAATTGCACAGTCCCTATTCCTCTTGTATAGGCCTAATTACAAAAACCACTCAACTCCATAAACTATTATAATCCAGTCACTATAACAAGTTAATACAATGTTGTAGTTTATATTTTATTATAGCATAACTAAGAGCAACCTAATGTAAAGCAGGATTCCCCAACTGGTGGCCCGCGGGCCAAATTTATTTGGCCCCCCTAGTTTTCTGAGATGTGGAATTGTTGGACATAAAAGCCTAAAAACACCAGCAAATCAGCTCCAAGTGATTTTTATTTTGGAAATCTGTTCCAAAGCAGAGATATACTGTATGTTATTCAAATCAAATTTTATTTGTCACATACACGTGTTTAGCAGATGATTGCGGGTGTAGTGAAATGCTTGTGCTTCTAGCTCTGACAGTGCAGTAATATCTAACAAGTAATATCTAACAATTTCACAACATATACCCAATACACACAAATCTACTAAGGAATGGAATTTAAGAATATATATATATATATATATATATATATATATATATATATATATATACATACATACATACACACACACACACACACACAGTGGGGAGAACAAGTATTTGATACACTGCCGATTTTGCAGGTTTTCCTACTTACAAAGCATGTAGAGGTCTGTAATGTTTATCATAGGTACACTTCAACTGTGAGAGACGGAATCTAAAACAAAAATCCAGAAAATCACATTGTATGATTTTAAGTAATTAATTTGCATTTTATTGCATGACATAAGTATTTGATCACCTACCAACCAGTAAGAATTCCGGCTCTCACAGACCTGTTAGTTTTTCTTTAAGAAGCCCTCCTGTTCTCCACTCATTACCTGTATTAACTGCACCTGTTTGAACTCGTTACCTGTATAAAAGACACCTGTCCACACACTCAATCAAACAGACTCCAACCTCTCTACAATGGCCAAGACCAGAGAGCTGTGTAAGGACATCAGGGATAAAATTGTATACCTGCACAAGGCTGGGATGGGCTACAGGACAATAGGCAAGCAGCTTGGTGAGAAGGCAACAACTGTTGGCGCAATTATTAGAAAATGGAAGAAGTTCAAGATGATGGTCAATCACCCTCGGTCTGGGGGCTCCATGCAAGATCTCACCTCGTGGGGCATCAATGATCATGAGGAAGGTGAGGGATCAGCCCAGAACTACACGGCAGGACCTGGTCAATGACCTGAAGAGAGCTGGGACCACAGTCTCAAAGAAAACCATTAGTAACACACTACGCCGTCATGAATTAAAATCCTGCAGCGCACGCAAGGTCCCCCTGCTCAAGCCAGCGCATGTCCAGGCCCGTCTGAAGTTTGCCAATGACCATCTGGATGATCCAGAGGAGGAATGGGAGAAGGTCATGTGGTCTGATGAGACAAAAATAGAGCTTTTGGTCTAAACTCCACTCGCCGTGTTTGGAGGAAGAAGAAGGATGAGTACAACCCCAAGAACACCATCCCAACCGTGAAGCATGGATGTGGAAACATCATTCTTTGGGGATGCTTTTCTGCAAAGGGGACAGGACGACTGCACCGTATTGAGGGGAAGATGGATGGGGCCATGTATCGCGAGATCTTGGCCAACAACCTCCTTCCCTCAGTAAGAGCATTGAAGATGGGTCGTGGCTGGGTCTTCCAGCATGACAACGACCCGAAACACACAGCTAGGGCAACTAAGGAGTGGCTCCATAAGAAGCATCTCAAGGTCCTGGGTGGCCTAGCCAGTCTCCAGACCTGAACCCAATAGAAAATCTTTGGAGGGAGCTGAAAGTCCGTATTGCCCAGCGACAGCCCTGAAACCTGAAGGATCTGGAGGAGGTCTGTATGGAGGAGTGGGCCAAAATCCCTGCTGCAGTGTGTGCAAACCTGGTCAAGACCTACAGGAAACGTATGATCTCTGTAATTGCAAACAAAGGTTTCTGTACCAAATATTAAGTTCTGCTTTTCTGATGTATCAAATACTTTTGTCATGCAATAAAATGCAAATTAATTACTTAAAAATCATACAATGTGATTTTCTGGATTTTTGTTTTAGAATCCGTCTCTCACAGTTGAAGTGTACCTATGATAAAAATTACAGACCTCTACATGCTTTGTAAGTAGGAAAACCTGCAAAATCGGCAGTGTATCAAATACTTGTTCTCCCCACTGTGTGTGTATATATATATATATATATACAGTGAGGAAAAAAAGTATTTAGTCAGCCACCAATTGTGCAAGTTCTCCCACTTAAAAAGATGAGAGAGGCCTGTAATTTTCATCATAGGTACACGTCAACTATGACAGACAAATTGAGAAAAAAAATCCAGAAAATCACATTGTAGGATTTTTAATGAATTTATTTGCAAATTATGGTGGAAAATAAGTATTTAGTCACCTACAAACAAGCAAGATTTCTGGCTCTCACAGACCTGTAACTTCTTCTTTAAGAGGCTCCTCTGTCCTCCACTCGTTACCTGTATTAATGGCACCTGTTTGAACTTGTTATCAGTATAAAAGACACCTGTCCACAACCTCAAACAGTCACACTCCAAACTCCACTATGGCCAAGACCAAAGAGCTGTCAAAGGACACCAGAAACAAAATTGTAGACCTGCACCAGGCTGGGAAGACTGAATCTGCAATAGGTAAGCAGCTTGGTTTGAAGAAATCAACTGTGGGAGCAATTATTAGGAAATGGAAGACATACAAGACCACTGATAATCTCCCTCGATCTGGGGCTCCACGCAAGATCTCACCCTGTGGGGTCAAAATGATCACAAGAACGGTGAGCAAAAATCCCAGAACCACACGGGGGGACCTAGTGAATGACCTGCAGAGAGCTGGGACCAAAGGAACAAAGCCTACCATCAGTAACACACTACGCCGCCAGGGACTCAAATCCTGCAGTGCCAGACGTGTCCCCCCTGCTTAAGCCAGTACATGTCCAGGCCCGTCTGAAGTTTCCTAGAGTGCATTTGGATGATCCAGAAGAGGATTGGGAGAATGTCATATGGTCAGATGAAACCAAAATAGAACTTTTTGGTAAAAACTCAACTCGTCGTGTTTGGAGGACAAAGAATGCTGAGTTGCATCCAAAGAACACCATACCTACTGTGAAGCATGGGGGTGGAAACATCATGCTTTGGGGCTGTTTTTCTGCAAAGGGACCAGGACGACTGATCCGTGTAAAGGAAAGAATGAATGGGGCCATGTATCGTGAGATTTTGAGTGAAAACCTCCTTCCATCAGCAAGGGCATTGAAGATGAAACGTGACTGGGTCTTTCAGCATGACAATGATCCCAAACACACCGCCCGGGCAACGAAGGAGTGGCTTCGTAAGAAGCATTTCAAGGTCCTGGAGTGGCCTAGCCAGTCTCCAGATCTCAACCCCATAGAAAATCTTTCGAGGGAGTTGAAAGTCCGTGTTGCCCAGCGACAGCCCCAAAACATCACTGCTCTAGAGGAGATCTGCATGGAGGAATGGGCCAAAATACCAGCAACAGTGTGTGAAAACCTTGTGAAGACTTACAGAAAACGTTTGACATGTGTCATTGCCAACAAAGGGTATATAACAAAGTATTGAGAAACTTTTGTTATTGACCAAATACTTATTTTCCACCATAATTTGCAAATAAATTCATAAAAAATCCTACAATGTGATTTTCGGGATTTTTTTTTCTCATTTTGTCTGTCATAGTTGACGTGTACCTATGATGAAAATTACAGGCCTCTCTCATCTTTTTAAGTGGGAGAACTTGCACAATTGGTGGCTGACTAAATACTTTTTTTCCCCACTGTATATATATATATATATGGACAAGCAATGACGGAACGGCATGGACTAAGATACAGTAGAATATTATAGAATAGAATAGAGTACATACATATGAGATGAGTAGTGCAAGATATGTAAACATTATTAAAGTGACTAGTGTTCAATTTCTTAAAGTGGCCAGTGATTTCAATAGGCAGCAGCAGCCTCTAATGTGCTATTTAACAGTGTGATGGCCTTGAGATAGAAGCTGTTTTTCCATTCTCTCGGTCCCAGCTTTGATGCACCTGTACTGACCTCGCCTTCTGGATGATAGCGGGGTGAACAGGCAGTGGCTCGGGTGGTTGATGTCCTTGATGATCTTTTTGGCCTTCCTGTGACATCGGGTGCTGTAGGTGTCTTGGAGGGCGGGTAGTTTGCCCCCGGTAATGCGTTCAGCAGACCGCACCACCCTCTGGAGAGCCCTGCGGTTGCGGGCGGTGCAGTTGCCGTACCAGGCGGTGATACAGCCCGACAGGATGCTCTCAATTGTGCATCTGTAAAAGTTTGTGAGGGTTTTAGGTGCCAAGCCAAATTTCTTCAGCCTCCTGACGTTGAAGAGGCTCTGTTGCGCCTTCTTCACCACACTGTCTGCGTGGGTGGACCATTTCAGTTTGTCAGTGATGTGTACGCCAAGGAACTTTAAGCTTTCCACCTTCTCCACTGTGGTTCCGTCAATGTGGATAGGGGGGTGCACCCTCAGCTGTTTCCTGAAGTCCACGATCATCTCCTTTGTTTTGTTGACATTGAGTGAGAGGTTATTTTCCTGGCACCACACTCCCAGAGCCCTCACCTCCTCCCTGTAGGCGGTCTTGTCATTGTTGGTAATCAAGTCTACTACTGTTGTGTCGTCTGCAAACTTGATGATTGAGTTGGAGGCGTGCTTGGCCACACAGTCATGGGTGAACAGGGAGTACAGGAGGGGGCTGAGCACGCACCCTTGTGGGGCCCCAGTGTTAAGGATCAACGAAGTGGAGATGTTGTTTCCTACCTTCACCACCTGGGGGCGGCCCGTCAGGAAGTCCAGGACCCAGTTGCCCAGGGCGGGGTTCAGACCCAGGGCCTCGAGCTTAATGATGAGCTTGGAGGGTACTATGGTGTTGAATGCTGAGCTATAGTCAATGAACAGCATTCTTACATAGGTATTCCTCTTGTCCAGATGGGATAGGGCAGTGTGCAGTGTGATGGCAATTGCATCGTCTGTGGATCTATTGGGGCGGTAAGCAAATTGAAGTGGGTCTAGGGTGACAGGTAAGGTAGAGGTGATATGATCCTTGACTAGTCTCTCAAAGCACTTCATGATGACAGAGGTGAGTGCTACGGGGCAATAGTCATTTAGTTCAGTTACCTTTGCTTTGTTTTAGTCATACAATATATTTATTTGGGCTTCTTGTGATCAATTTGCAGTCTACAAATTATTTGTAATTAGGTTCCAGCCCCTGACCATCTGCTCAAGAGCAAAATCGGCCTGCGGCTGAATCTAGTTGATGATCCCTGCTGTAAAGAAACAAACCATTTAAATGTCTCCTGGCAGTTAGATTTGGAAGGGTGGCCCTGCCAGACTACCTGGCAGGTAACCTCTTTGCCTAATTGCGCATGGGCAAAAGTGTCGTGTGATTATCTGGCTAATAGCAGCTAGTTAGCTAAAGTAAAGCTCGATGACGAAAGTTAATTCTTGGTCCTTAAAGATATTTAAAAACGTGTTCTATGATGTTTCATATATTTCGTTCATATAGATAAGTATCAAGTAAGTTAGCTAGCTAATCACTCTTTCAAACCATTTGAGTCAGCTTTCCTTGTTATTAGCGTTACATTAGCAGGTCGCTAGCTGTATCTGCGTCATAATTCTGTATTCATGGTGGCAACTTATAAATGTTTTGTTAAAAGCATGTCCCATACACCACGTACTCCGTTATTTCTTGTGTGATAGTGTTAATATAACAGAGATTTATATTTACCGGTTCGTTTTTTAGCAGAAACAACTTGCGTTTCGACAGTCGGCGCCGCCATGTTTTTGGTGCATGTGGGAGCCAGAAAGGCAGCAGTAATCAAATGCAGAGTGCCATCGATGTGTGATAATCGAGCAGCGTATTGCTGTCCGTGGTTCTGAATCTCTATTGACACGAGTTGATAGAAAATGTCGCATTTGTTCAGAATGAAATAGTAATATATGATTTTTATTTCATTAACAGTAACCTTCATTTTTAGCAACATTATCAAATCAAACTTTTGTAGATCTCTCGCTCCATCACAAGTTACAGATGTAGGATCTTAATTTGAGCCAGTTTGCTACAGCAGGAAATACATCCTGCTGCAACCAGAAATATGAATTATTATGTGGATTATAATTAATGGACATTTTTGTATGGGGTTGATACATTTTTCGTTAGGCAAATCAACAAACTTTAGAAGCTCTTTTAAAACCTCAACACACTACAAGTTTGCGTTTCCTGCCTTGTAGGAAAATTCTCAGCAACAAAAAGGTGATCAAATTAAGATCCTACATCTGTATGAATATATCCCAGTAATTGTAATTGTAAGAGGACTCATAACATTTTCACCTCCTGTCTGTGCCATTGCTGTTCAGTGAGAATCTGGCTATGAATGAGACAGGGAAGGGACAGAAATGACTCACAAAATATCATGCCTACAAGAATTGAGAGAATTGAGATAGCTGCAGTGAAAATCACACTGCCTTATTTAGCAACAACATTTCCCATGTTCCCTGCTGCTTATTTTTTTCCCATACAGTGTTGTTGTCTCAAGTGTATTCTTTCCTGTAGGCCTACATATACTTTAGTATGTAAAATATGCCTACAGCAAGCTACCTTTCTTGAAATAAAATGTTTATGACAATGGGAGCTTGCTTGCTGTCAACTCCTGCATTTTCTTCCATGTTATTGAAGTAAGTCTTCCATTAATTGTGCTGCACAGTTGTAAGTACAGTCACAACCCATTGGGCACAGATGTCAATTCAACGTTGGTTCAACAAAATTTCATTGAACAACATTGATTCAACCAGTGATCCTGACTGGATACAGTGTTATCTTACATTTTAGCAGACACTCTTATCAAGAGCGACTTACAGTTAGTGAGTGCATACATTTTTCATACTGGCCCCTCGTGGGATTCGAACCCACAACCCTGGCATTGCAAGCGCCATGCTCTACCAACTGAGCTACACCTGGCCCTTATCTGCAACCATTGTTATGAGTCCTCTTACCATAGCAACAGTAACCATTGAGACTAATTGGCTGTAAAAGTCTCTCCTCTTGGGAAAACTACAGTCACAGTCACACTATGGCACAGGGCACCAGCAGCACAGTACAAAGCAACACAACACATACAGTACTGTGCTGGCCTCCAGCCTCCAACATCTATCAGCTGGCCATCTGTACCATAGAAGGATCATTCTAATTATATGGTCTATATTCACCACCCTGAATCTCACTGTGCTCTCTGCCAGGAAATACATTTCATTCAAATGTTTAGGTAACTTCATTTACATTAAGTTTAGGACATTATACTTGTTGTGTGGGTTGTTGTTTTTTGTTGATTGCCATGCACGTCCTCCCTAGCCCTGTGAAACCATTACCCCTAATCAAATTGTATTAGCTCTGATCTTGGAACCTTGAAGCCTGAGATTTTAAAATGTAAATTCTCATGAAATCTTGAATAGGTCTTCTACAGTATTACACCTTGGCTATCAGTAAGAAATATCAAAAACACCATTTATTTTCTTCAAATATTAGAAGAAGAACAGTGGGCCGGTATATCCTTATACATTACTTGTATAGGTGAGAAATTGTCCCCATCAATTCATTTACATTTTAGTCATTCAGCAGACACTCTTATCCAGAGCGACTTACAGTTAGTGAATGCATACATGTTTTTTTATACTGGCCCCCCGTGGGAAACGAACCCACATCCTCGCCGGCCAAACCCTCCCCTACCTTGGACCAATTGTGCGCCGCCCATCTGTCTCCCGGTCGCGGCCGGCTGCAACAGAGCCTGGACTCGAACCAGGATCTCTAGTGGCACAGCTAGCACTGCGATGCAGTGCCTTAGACCACTGCGCCACTCATGTTTTCAGTAAACACCAACAAGTACACTGTGATCATACCAAAACATAAAAACATTTCAACTAAGCTACAAATGTTTCCCTGAGAGAGAGAGAGAGAGAGAGAGAGAGAGAGAGAGAGAGAGAGAGAGAGAGAGAGAGAGAGAGAGAGAGAGAGAGAGAGAGAGAGAGAGAGAGAGAGATGGCCAAGGAATTGGTACACTAGTGGTCATGTGTTAATCATGCTTGTAGTTGTACCAACCACATTTCTAAACCAAATTCCAGCATCTCTCAGAGCCTGCAGCAAATTAAGGATCTTGATGAGTAGGCTAACATATGTGAAGAAAACGAGCTATTAAATTGAGTTACATAAGTTATTGTGTGTTTTATTTGGCACTGTTAATTTGTGTGAATAACATTGCCCTCTAAACACGAAATTGGAATGTAGTTGATAATAAGATAATTTTAATATTTTCCCTTCAATTGGAGGGCTGAACATTCAGAGTTTACCAGCAAACACCGGAGAAAACGGTAGAAGCCTACATAGAGACGGACCGAGAGGGTGCAATGATGAGCCAGAGCAGACCCACAGCTCTACTTTCTCTAGCCTACATTGAGCGCAGGATGGCGAAAGTCTACATTCTCTGAGGAAGAGGCGTAAATTGAAAGGTCCTCACAGATAAGACCGGAGAACGGCAGGAATTTTACTGCAGCTCCCAAACACTACGGGAAAGCGCGGGAATATATTATTGAAGGGATTTATACGGAACGAAAGTCATCGAAGTCCACGTTTTTAATCAGGATTTGAGGACCCAGCGCCTAATCCGACTTCAGAGACGAAATGTGAATCTAAATAACTTCTGTTAATGAAAGATTTGAACGAATATGATATGATCCATCCTACTTCGTTCGAGAAGGAATTTAGATTGCCCTTTTAAAATTATTAACTCTCTAAAAATGGTGATAGCTGTTTTGCGTTAATTTAAAGTGAGTGTAAAAATGATGGTTATCAAGGATTGAAACGAGCTGTAAGGGGCCTCTCACAAGGTCGAACACCAGAGTTATTTTGCTTTTGAAAGGATATTTTCAATGCATTCCAAATCATGCTTGAAAAGGTCCTTACCATAGACTAGTCTACTCAACGGGATGAGAGGAGACTAACGTTCGTTGACTATTTTATACATGACAACTGAATGTTTTGGCTGGACCGCGACGGCGAGAAGAGGAGCTACATTAGATCCATCATAAAACAAATAAACATTTAAAACTTTTATTTTGATAACTTCGAAACTAGAGAGCGCACGTTTAGTCTGGAATACAAGAACAGATGATTCTCAAAAGACAGAGGACGACATAAATCTTCCACCATGTTCAAAGGGGGTAAGTGTGCTTTAACTTTTTATCATCATCAATCCGACTGGCAGCAATTAGTTATTATTGTGCCAACAACACCTTGTGCTTGTTCAGTAAATGCATCATGCATTTTCCTCCACTGAATAGTGCGCAAATGCTTAGTTGACAACAAGGTGTTATCATGTCTGCTGCTATGGGTGATGAAAAATATGTTATGATGATACACCAGCATGGTAGGCTAATGCTAGTTTTGAGCGAGAACGTGACAATTTATTGCGACGATGACATGGTTTCCAGATTTGCACAACATGAAGCCCTGTGTGCGCGAGGCTGGCGGGAATGAAATATTCAGACATAGGCCTACCACGAATACTATGCTTGATGTTAACGGCTGATGCCGCACTGCAGTTTATGAGTTGTGCCCGGTCTCTGTCTCTGATAAGCATTATGTGCGCTCTGATTATTGCATTCTTGGGCATTGATCTAGGGCTGGCTAGGTGATGCAGACAAGACAGGCACGGCATACGGCTTCATGAATTGTATTTTTGGGTGGTCATTAACCAGAACAAAATATGTTCCTCCTACATTGACAGTCACTCCTGACTTTATATAGTGATTGAGGACTACATAGAATTCAAACATTGATTTATGCTGACAATGTCACGACCTGAACCACTCCTGACCACACATGAACAGAAATTGAACTCTGTCTATCCCCTTGTCATTCAACACACACACGCGCGCGCACGCACACGCACACACACACACACACACACAATTTCCATATTCTCATTGAATTTGTTATAATGAGTAGCAATGGACAATGCAATGTTAATGCCCTACTAATACCATTGTAATTGGTCTGTTGGTTTTGATGTGATCTTTCTGATGGTTTGCTCTCTTGATCATTTGACTCCTTTGATTGTTTCAATATCAAGATGATGTAATTGAAGAAAGATCATTTCTAAAATCTTTCTTCATTATACTTCTGACAAAATGGTTCCCCTCATTTAGCCCAGCATCAATAAAAGGCCACTGTTTGGCTTTCAACTACTGTATGTGTCACTGCATTGTTCTCACCTCCTTTAATGCATGCAGCACTACTGTAACTCTCCCTGACAGTCATCATCAGATTGATTATTGATCCAGGGTTGGAAATGTGACATCTCAATGATGAACTCACATAGCCAGTAACTAACTGTCTGTGCTTCAAGTACCCTGACCAATATCATGAACTGAACAGACTCTTAGAATCAGGTTAGCTAGGAATTCACTGTTGAGTCTGGAGATGGAGTACCCCATCCACTTAAAACAGGAGGTTACAGATGTAGGATCTTAATTTGAGCCAGCAACAGGAAATGTGAATTATTATGTGGATTATAATTCATGACCATTTTGTAAGGGTTGATACATTTTTCATACGGGAAAATCAAGTCGAATTTCAAAGTGGAAATTACAAACTTCAGAAGCCTTTTTAAACCTCAAATACACTACAAGTTTTTCAAATTAAGATCCTACATATGTAGTTTAATACTGAGGGAGTTAGAACAGAGTGTTTTAGTGCATAATGTATGACTGAATGCCAGGCCACTCTGCATACTGTCTGTCAGCTGCAGTTTTCATGGTCATGTAAATGCTGCTCATGGTCATTGGGTGGCTATTACTGTGGGACACTTTATACCTGTATTTGCTGTGCAGGATACTAACCCACAATGAGAAGACTTCACATAACATGCATGGCATTAATACTGTACAAGCATGACCAAGATAGTCTGGATAGCTGGAAAAAAATAGTTTGGCCAAGAAACATACAATTGTTTTATTACAAATGTATTAACACATTTGCAATAAAATGTAATGACAATTTAAATTATTAATTAGAAAATTGGGTTGGTACTCTTGAATGTGCTTTCTTGCTTTTGAAGTCATTTAAACTAGTTCTCCATTTGAGATATTGGGTTGGGGGGTGATGTGTCATGAAAGAAATATTTCAAAAAGTTAATGGGAAGAAATATAGATTTCACAGTATGCCAAAAATCCCTCCAGTCAGAATAGACTGTGGATGAGGCATCAGCCAGCTTTGACAGGAACAATTCAGAGGTTCTTAGGTGGGTTTGAGATATGTTCCTGGAACAACACATTGTGGGGAGCCTGGCTGATGCATCCGGCCTGACATTTGGTGTGTGACACATTTCCCATTCAAAGTGAGTAACTGAGAGTGTGGAGTGACACGATGACAGTAGAAGCACTCCTCAGGTTGACGAGAAGTCGTGACTAGCTGTGTAATTATTACCATGTGATTAGCCTCGGAAACCCTGGCTTCTCACGTTCTGTTCCAATAGTTGAGTCAACGAGACAAGATTTGGAAGGACGGCCACATGAGACTACCAAGTAATGGACTGGAGCTGAACAGGGCGTCATGGGTATTGGCATTACACACCTTTTTTCACCAAATGGATGATTTATATGTAGCTGCACTAGAGTAGTAAGCCTACCAACCTGATCTGAATTTTGTTGATGTTGTATGGAATCCAAAGTAGGTCTGGTCAATAAGCCGACATGATGTGGAAATGTTCTCTGTCTAGACATGCAGTACACTAGCTATGTATGCAAAGTGATGCAGGGGTGCCATGCCAGTCCTATCTGTGTGTTAACAGCATGTGTGTCTGAGTTTGCTGTCCCTGTTTTAGATTTCTGTCCCTATCACTAATCCCTGTGTGTGTGGCCCTCTTGCTCAGTGCTAGTGGTCTGTTACCCTTCCCTGCTTCCTGAGTTACAGTGTCGCAGCTGGTGGTTTCTGATTACTATGCAGGTTATATTCTCTCTCTCTCTCTCTCTCTCTCTCTCTCTCTCTCTCTCTCTCTCTCTCTCTCTCTCTCTCTCTCTCTCTCTCTCTCTCTCTCTCTCTCTCTCTCTCTCTCTCTCTCTCTCTCTCTCTCTCTCTCTCTCTCTCTGTGTTTCTCTCTCTGTCTCTCTGTGTTTCTCTCTCTGTCTCTCTCTGTGTTTCTCTGTCTCTCTCTCTCTGTGTTTCTCTCTCTGTCTATCTGTCTGTCTGTTTCTCTCTCTCTCTGCCTCTCTCTCTCCACACCCATTCATCCATGGAACAGACACTTGGGAGATATGTCAGAGTAGTGCTGCGATAGATAGAAGGAGGTGTGATGTCCACTGCATATACTCTGCTATGATGTGCTATAATTGCTGGTGCATGTCACTCAGGCTTATAGGGGGGCTGGATACAGGCTTTCCATTGCCATTTTGAGACTTTCCTGTCTTTACGCATTCACGATCTCATGCACACACCTACATCCACACAGACAAGTACACGCACACACATGCACACACGCACACGCACATGCACACACTCACACACACACACACACACACACACACACACACACACACACACACACACACACACACACACACACACACACACACACACACACACACACACACACACACACACACACCCTTGCCCATTGACATTCTGTATGCACTATACCCACAGATTTCCCCATGTTTGTACTTTTCATTTCTGTTCATCCTCTGCATAAAGAAGACATTCAGATTCAGATTGACAAGGTTGTTACACAATATCTCATTGGGAAATGTGTCTGCATCAACATAAAGCACTGCTCAGACTCAGATACTGTAATGAATGTACTTTGAAAGTACAAAACATTGCAGATCTAGCCTAACTGTACTCTGTTGTTGAATGAATGCTAATTATTGGAAAATTGTGATCATTCTCCCTCTCAAATACAGCATCTAAGACAAACAAAAGCCCATCGCTTCCTTCATCATTCAGCTCCATCACCACAGAATATACAGAGATAATTGTTTGAGCAATCAAATTTAGTAGCATTGAGTAATCACACTTTGTAAATCATCTCTAATTATGTGCCAGAGTAGTAGCACATTGCCTATTGAGTTGGCCCTGTTGTTTTCCAATACAGGCAGTGCATGGTGGAAGGGACAAATGAGAGGATTTGCCAATAATGATCCCAGTGGAACACGATGTAAAGGAGTAAGGAAAACACCTGTGGCCCCAGTCAGTCAGCTCTCAGTCTCCAGCCCTGCCCTGCCTACTCCCAGGGCTCAGTGTGTGGGTCCTAGGGAACTCAGCTCAGCCTTACAGCTCCCAGTCAGTCAGCTCTCAGTCTCCAGCCCTGCCCTGCCTACTCCCAGGGCTCAGTGTGTGGGTCCTAGGGAACTCAGCTCAGCCTTACAGCTCCCAGTCAGTCAGCTCTCAGTCTCCAGCCCTGCCCTGCCTACTCCCAGGGCTCAGTGTGTGGGTCCTAGGGAACTCAGCTCAGCCTTACAGCTCCCAGTCAGTCAGCTCTCAGTCTCCAGCCCTGCCCTGCCTACTCCCAGGGCTCAGTGTGTGGGTCCTAGGGAACTCAGCTCAGCCTTACAGCTCCCAGTCAGTCAGCTCTCAGTCTCCAGCCCTGCCCTGCCTACTCCCAGGGCTCAGTGTGTGGGTCCTAGGGAACTCAGCTCAGCCTTACAGCTCCCAGTCAGTCAGCCCTCAGTCTCCAGCCCTGCCCTGCCTACTCCCAGGGCTCAGTGTGTGGGTCCTAGGGAACTTAGCTCAGCCTTACAGCTCCCAGTCAGTCAGCTCTCAGTCTCCAGCCCTGCCCTGCCTACTCCCAGGGCTCAGTGTGTGGGTCCTAGGGAACTCAGCTCAGCCTGACAGCTCCCAGTCAGTCAGCTCTCAGTCTCCAGCCCTGCCCTGCCTACTCCCAGGGCTCAGTGTGTGGGTCCTAGGGAACTCAGCTCAGCCTTACAGCTCCCAGTCAGTCAGCTCTCAGTTTCCAGCCCTGCCCTGCCTACTCCCAGGGCTCAGTGTGTGGGTCCTAGGGAACTCAGCTCAGCCTTACAGCTCCCAGTCAGTCAGCTCTCAGTCTCCAGCCCTGCCCTGCCTACTCCCAGGGCTCAGTGTGTGGGTCCTGGGGAACTCAGCTCAGCCTTACAGCTCCCAGTCAGTCAGCTCTCAGCAGCACTAGGGAGACAAACTGATCAAATAAACAACTATCAACCTCTCAGGCAAGAGTCTCTCCATGACTATCTGTCTGTCAGAGATGGTTTTTCACCCAGAGATGTGTCCCTGTCTAGAGAGATAATATAATCTCCTAGACGTCACCAGTCACCAGTCTAGATACCTTCAGCAGAGGTCTAGACTCACAGTCTGTCATTGTCACTGAAGGACAAACAGCAGTCTGGCCAGAGCTGAAATCACATAGACAGTACCCCGAGGCAAAGCCTCCTCAGAGCAGTGATTTGATATCACCATGGATTTACACAGTACAGTATCTGACTCTAAATACCCATCTGTCACTTTGTGTGGAGAACATTCAGACAGCCAGGCCAAATGAGGGAACTTGTTCTGTGAGTTATATTTAAAGAGGCCATTTGAATAGAACATAATATTCTCCTAACATGTTGTCATGATTGCACTACAATTTATTGTGATGCAAAGTATTCCTGTGGTTGTGGATTGTGGGCTAGGTATCAGGCGTGCTGTGGGTTTAGGGCTGGGTATGAGGTGTGCTGTGGGTTTAGGGCTGGGTATGAGGTGTGCTGTGGGTTTAGGGCTGGGTATGAGGCGTGCTGTGGGTTTAGGAATGGGAATGAGGCATGCTGTATGTTTAGGGCCTTCCTGTAGCTCAGTTGGTAGAGTATGGCGCTTGCAACGCCAGGGTTGTGGGTTCGATTCCCATGGGGGGCCAGTATGAAAAATGTATGCACTCACTAACTGTAAGTCGCTCTGGATAAGAGCGTCTGCTAAATGACTAAAATGTAAAATGTATGAGGCGTGCTGTGGGTTTAGGACTGGGTATGAGGCGTGCTGTGTGTTTAGGACTGGATATGAGGCGTGCTGTGGGTTTAGGGCTGGGTATGAGGTGGGTTTAGGGCTGGGTAGAGAGGAGTGATGTGGGTTTAGGGCTGGGTAGAGAGGAGTGCTGTGGGTTTAGGGCTGGGTAGAGAGGAGTGCTGTGGGTTTAGGGCTGGGTAGAGAGGAGTGCTGTGGGTTTAGGGCTGGGCATGAGGCGTAATGTGGGTTTAGGGCTGGGTATGAGGCGTGCTGTGGGTTTAGGGCTGAGTAGAGAGGAGTGCTGTGGGTTTAGGGCTGGGTAGAGAGGAGTGCTGTGGGTTTAGGGCTGGGTAGAGAGGAGTGCTGTGGGTTTAGGGCTGGGTAGAGAGGAGTGCTGTGGGTTTAGGGCTGGGTAGAGAGGTGTGCTGTGGGTTTAGGGATGGGTAGAGAGGTGTGCTGTGGGTTTAGGGCTGGGTAGAGAGGAGTGCTGTGGGTTTAGGGCTGGGTAGAGAGGAGTGCTGTGGGTTTAGGGCTGGGTAGAGAGGAGTGCTGTGGGTTTAGGGCTGGGTAGAGAGGTGTGCTGTGGGGTTAGGGCTGGGTTGAGAGGAGTGCTGTGGGTTTAGGGCTGGGTAGAGAGGAGTGCTGTGGGTTTAGGGCTGGGTAGAGAGGAGTGCTGTGGGTTTAGGGCTGGGTATGAGGCGTGCTGTGGGTTTAGGGCTGGGTAGAGAGGCGTGCTGTGGGTTTAGGGCTGAGTAGAGAGGAGTGCTGAGGGTTTAGGGCTGGGTAGAGAGGAGTGCTGTGGGTTTAGGGCTGGGTAGAGAGGAGTGCTGTGGGTTTAGGGCTGGGTATGAGGCGTGCTGTGGGTTTAGAGCTGGGTATGAGGCGTGCTGTGGGTTTAGGGCTGGGTAGAGAGGAGTGCTGTGGGTTTAGGGCTGGGTATGAGGCGTGCTGTGGGTTTAGGGCTGTGTATGAGGTGTGCTGTGGGTTTAGGGCTGAGTAGAGAGGAGTGCTGTGGGTTTAGGGCTGGGTAGAGAGGAGTGCTGTGGGTTTAGGGCTGGGTAGAGAGTGCTGTGGGTTTAGAGCTGGGTATGAGGTGTGCTGTGGGTTTAGGGCTGGGTAGAGAGGAGTGCTGTGGGTTTAGGGCTGGTTAGAGAGGAGTGCTGTGGGTTTAGGGGCTGGGTAGAGAGGAGTGCTGTGGGTTTAGGGCTGGGTAGAGAGGAGTGCTGTGGGTTTAGGGCTGGGTAGAGAGGAGTGCTGTGGGTTTAGGGCTGGGTAGAGAGGAGTGCTGTGGGTTTAGGGCTGGGTAGAGAGGAGTGCTGTGGGTTTAGGGCTGGGTAGAGAGGAGTGCTGTGGGTTAAGGGGCTGGGTAGAGAGGAGTGCTGTGGGTTTAGGGCTGGGTAGAGAGGGAGTGCTGTGGGTTTAGGGCTGGGTAGAGAGGTGTGCTGTGGGTTTAGGGCTGGGCATGAGGCATGCTGTGGGTTTAGGGCTGGGTAGAGAGGAGTGCTGTGGGTTTAGGGCTGGGTAGAGAGGAGTGCTGTGGGTTTAGGGCTGGGTAGAGAGTGCTGTGGGTTTAGAGCTGGGTATGAGGTGTGCTGTGGGTTTAGGGCTGGGTAGAGAGGAGTGCTGTGGGTTTAGGGCTGGGTAGAGAGGAGTGCTGTGGGTTTAGGGCTGGGTAGAGAGGTGTGCTGTGGGTTTAGGGCTGGGTAGAGAGGAGTGCTTTGGGTTTAGGGCTGGGTAGAGAGGAGTGCTGTAGGTTTAGGGCTGGGTAGAGAGGAGTCCTGTGGGTTTAGGGCTGGGTAGAGAGGAGTGCTGTGGGTTTAGGGCTGGGTAGAGAGTAGTGCTGTGGGTTTAGGGCTGGGTAGAGAGGAGTGCTGTGGGTTTAGGGCTGGGTAGGGATGAGTGCTGTGGGTTTAGGGCTGGGTAGAGAGGAGTGCTGTGGGTTTAGGGGCTGGGTGAGAGAGGAGTGCTGTGGGTTTAGGGCTGGGTAGAGAGGTGTGCTGTGGGTTTAGGGCTGGGTATGAGGCGTGCTGTGGGTTTAGGGCTGGGTAGAGAGGCGTGCTGTGGGTTTAGGGCTGGGTACAGAGGAGTGCTGTGGGTTTAGGGCTTGGTATGAGGCGTGCTGTGGGTTTAGGGCTGGGTAGAGAGGAGTGCTGTGGGTTTAGGGCTGGGTAGAGAGGTGTGCTGTGGGTTTAGGGCTGGGTAGAGAGGAGTTCTGTGGGTTTAAGGCTGGGTAGAGAGGAGAGCTATTGGTTTAGGGCTGGGTACAGAGGAGTGATGTGGGTTTAGGGCTTGGTATGAGGCGTGCTGTGGGTTTAGTGCTGGGTAGAGAGGAGTGCTGTGGGTTTAGGGCTGGGTAGAGAGGAGTGCTGTGGGTTTAGGGCTGGGTAGAGAGGTGTGCTGTGGGTTTAGGGCTGGGTAGAGAGGTGTGCTGTGGGTTTAGGGCTGGGTATCAGGAGTACTGTGGGTTTAGGGCTGGGTAGAGAGGTGTGCTGTGGGTTTAGGGCTGGGTAGAGAGGTGTGCTGTGGGTTTAGGGATGGGTAGAGAGGTGTGCTGTGGGTTTAGGGCTGGGTAGAGAGGAGTGCTGTGGGTTTAGGGCTGGGTAGAGAGGAGTGCTGTGGGTTTAGGGCTGGGTAGAGAGGAGTGCTGTGGGTTTAGGGCTGGGTAGAGAGGGTGTGCTGTGGGGTTAGGGGCTGGGTTGAGAGGAGTGCTGTGGGTTTAGGGGCTGGGTAGAGAGGGAGTGCTGTGGGTTTAGGGCTGGGTAGAGAGGAGTGCTGTGGGTTTAGGGCTGGGTATGAGGCGTGCTGTGGGTTTAGGGCTGGTTATGAGGCGTGCTGTGGGTTTAGGGCTGAGTAGAGAGGAGTGCTGAGGGTTTAGGGCTGGGTAGAGAGGAGTGCTGTGGGTTTAGGGCTGGGTAGAGAGGAGTGCTGTGGGTTTAGGGCTGGGTATGAGGCGTGCTGTGGGTTTAGGGCTTGGTATGAGGCGTGCTGTGGGTTTAGGGCTGGGTAGAGAGGAGTGCTGTGGGTTTAGGGCTGGGTAGAGAGGAGTGCTGTGGGTTTAGGGCTGGGTATGAGGCGTGCTGTGGGTTTAGGGCTGTGTATGAGGTGTGCTGTGGGTTTAGGGCTGAGTAGAGAGGAGTGCTGTGGGTTTAGGGCTGGGTAGAGAGGAGTGCTGTGGGTTTAGGGCTGGGTAGAGAGGAGTGCTGTGGGTTTAGGGCTGGGTAGAGAGGTGTGCTGTGGGTTTAGGGCTGGGTTGAGAGGAGTGCTGTGGGTTTAGGGCTGAGTAGAGAGGAGTGCTGTGGGTTTAGGGCTGGGTAGAGAGGAGTGCTGTGGGTTTAGGGCTGGGTATGAGGCGTGCTGTGGGTTTAGGGCTGGTTATGAGGCGTGCTGTGGGTTTAGGGCTGAGTAGAGAGGAGTGCTGTGGGTTTAGGGCTGGGTAGAGAGGTGTGCTGTGGGTTTAGGGCTGGGTAGAGAGGAGTGATGTGGGTTTAGGGCTGGGTATGAGGCGTGCTGTGGGTTTAGGGCTTGGTATGAGGCGTGCTGTGGGTTTAGGGCTGAGTAGAGAGGAGTGCTGTGGGTTTAGGGCTGGGTAGAGAGGAGTGCTGTGGGTTTATGGCTGGGTAGAGAGGAGTGCTGTGGGTTTAGTGCTGGGTATGAGGCGTGCTGTGGGTTTAGGGCTGGGTATGAGGCGTGCTGTGGGTTTAGGGCTGTGTATGAGGTGTGCTGTGGGTTTAGGGCTGAGTAGAGAGGAGTGCTGTGGGTTTAGGGCTTGGTAGAGAGGAGTGCTGTGGGTTTAGGGCTGGGTAGAGAGGAGTGCTGTGGGTTTAGGGCTTGGTAGAGAGGTGTGCTGTGGGTTTAGGGCTGGGTAGAGAGGAGTGCTGTGGGTTTAGGGCTGGGTAGAGAGGAGTGCTGTGGGTTTAGGGCTGGGTAGAGAGGAGTGCTGTGGGTTTAGGGCTGGGTAGAGAGGTGTGCTGTGGGGTTAGGGCTGGGTTGAGAGGAGTGCTGTGGGTTTAGGGCTGAGTAGAGAGGAGTGCTGAGGGTTTAGGGCTGGGTAGAGAGGAGTGCTGTGGGTTTAGGGCTGGGTAGAGAGGAGTGCTGTGGGTTTAGGGCTGGGTATGAGGCGTGCTGTGGGTTTAGGGCTGGGTATGAGGCGTGCTGTGGGTTTAGGGCTGGGTAGAGAGGAGTGCTGTGGGTTTAGGGCTGGGTAGAGAGGAGTGCTGTGGGTTTAGGGCTGGGTATGAGGTGTGCTGTGGGTTTAGGGCTGAGTAGAGAGGAGTGCTGTGGGTTTAGGGCTGGGTAGAGAGGAGTGCTGTGGGTTTAGGGCTGGGTAGAGAGTGCTGTGGGTTTAGAGCTGGGTATGAGGTGTGCTGTGGGTTTAGGGCTGGGTAGAGAGGAGTGCTGTGGGTTTAGGGCTGGGTAGAGAGGGAGTGCTGTGGGTTTAGGGCTGGGTAGAGAGGTGTGCTGTGGGTTTAGGGCTGGGTAGAGAGGAGTGCTGTGGGTTTAGGGCTGGGTATGAGGCGTGCTGTGGGTTTAGGGCTTGGTATGAGGCGTGCTGTGGGTTTAGGGCTGAGTAGAGAGGAGTGCTGTGGGTTTAGGGCTGGGTAGAGAGGAGTGCTGTGGGTTTATGGCTGGGTAGAGAGGAGTGCTGTGGGTTTAGTGCTGGGTATGAGGCGTGCTGTGGGTTTAGGGCTGGGTATGAGGCGTGCTGTGGGTTTAGGGCTGTGTATGAGGTGTGCTGTGGGTTTAGGGCTGAGTAGAGAGGAGTGCTGTGGGTTTAGGGCTTGGTAGAGAGGAGTGCTGTGGGTTTAGGGCTGGGTAGAGTGCTGTGGGTTTAGAGCTGGGTATGAGGTGTGCTGTGGGTTTAGGGCTGGGTAGAGAGGAGTGCTGTGGGTTTAGGGCTGGTTAGAGAGGAGTGCTGTGGGTTTAGGGCTGGGTAGAGAGGAGTGCTGTGGGTTTAGGGCTGGGTAGAGAGGAGTGCTGTGGGTTTAGGGCTGGGTAGAGAGGAGTGCTTTGGGTTTAGGGCTGGGTAGAGAGGAGTGCTGTGGGTTAAGGGCTGGGTAGAGAGGAGTGCTGTGGGTTTAGGGCTGGGTAGAGAGGAGTGCTGTGGGTTTAGTGCTGGGTAGAGAGGTGTGCTGTGGGTTTAGGGCTGGGCATGAGGCATGCTGTGGGTTTAGGGCTGGGTAGAGAGGAGTGCTGTGGGTTTAGGGCTGGGTAGAGAGGAGTGCTGTGGGTTTAGGGCTGGGTAGAGAGGTGTGCTGTGGGTTTAGGGCTGGGTATGAGGCGTGCTGTGGGTTTAGGGCTGGTTATGAGGCGTGCTGTGGGTTTAGGGCTGAGTAGAGAGGAGTGCTGTGGGTTTAGGGCTGGGTAGAGAGGTGTGCTGTGGGTTTAGGGCTGGGTAGAGAGGAGTGATGTGGGTTTAGGGCTGGGTATGAGGCGTGCTGTGGGTTTAGGGCTTGGTATGAGGCGTGCTGTGGGTTTAGGGCTGAGTAGAGAGGAGTGCTGTGGGTTTAGGGGCTGGGTAGAGAGGAGTGCTGTGGGTTTATGGCTGGGTAGAGAGGAGTGCTGTGGGTTTAGTGCTGGGTATGAGGCGTGCTGTGGGTTTAGGGCTGGGTATGAGGCGTGCTGTGGGTTTAGGGCTGTGTATGAGGTGTGCTGTGGGTTTAGGGGCTGAGTAGAGAGGAGTGCTGTGGGTTTAGGGCTTGGTAGAGAGGAGTGCTGTGGGTTTAGGGCTGGGTAGAGAGGAGTGCTGTGGGTTTAGGGCTTGGTAGAGAGGTGTGCTGTGGGTTTAGGGCTGGGTAGAGAGGAGTGCTGTGGGTTTAGGGCTGGGTAGAGAGGAGTGCTGTGGGTTTAGGGCTGGGTAGAGAGGAGTGCTGTGGGTTTAGGGCTGGGTAGAGAGGTGTGCTGTGGGGTTAGGGCTGGGTTGAGAGGAGTGCTGTGGGTTTAGGGGCTGAGTAGAGAGGAGTGCTGAGGGTTTAGGGCTGGGTAGAGAGGAGTGCTGTGGGTTTAGGGCTGGGTAGAGAGGAGTGCTGTGGGTTTAGGGGCTGGGTATGAGGCGTGCTGTGGGTTTAGGGCTGGGTATGAGGCGTGCTGTGGGTTTAGGGCTGGGTAGAGAGGAGTGCTGTGGGTTTAGGGCTGGGTAGAGAGGAGTGCTGTGGGTTTAGGGCTGGGTATGAGGTGTGCTGTGGGTTTAGGGCTGAGTAGAGAGGAGTGCTGTGGGTTTAGGGCTGGGTAGAGAGGAGTGCTGTGGGTTTAGGGCTGGGTAGAGAGTGCTGTGGGTTTAGAGCTGGGTATGAGGTGTGCTGTGGGTTTAGGGCTGGGTAGAGAGGAGTGCTGTGGGTTTAGGGCTGGGTAGAGAGGAGTGCTGTGGGTTTAGGGCTGGGTAGAGAGGTGTGCTGTGGGTTTAGGGCTGGGTAGAGAGGAGTGCTGTGGGTTTAGGGCTGGGTATGAGGCGTGCTGTGGGTTTAGGGCTTGGTATGAGGCGTGCTGTGGGTTTAGGGCTGAGTAGAGAGGAGTGCTGTGGGTTTAGGGGCTGGGTAGAGAGGAGTGCTGTGGGTTTATGGCTGGGTAGAGAGGAGTGCTGTGGGTTTAGTGCTGGGTATGAGGCGTGCTGTGGGTTTAGGGCTGGGTATGAGGCGTGCTGTGGGTTTAGGGCTGTGTATGAGGTGTGCTGTGGGTTTAGGGCTGAGTAGAGAGGAGTGCTGTGGGTTTAGGGCTTGGTAGAGAGGAGTGCTGTGGGTTTAGGGCTGGGTAGAGTGCTGTGGGTTTAGAGCTGGGTATGAGGTGTGCTGTGGGTTTAGGGCTGGGTAGAGAGGAGTGCTGTGGGTTTAGGGCTGGTTAGAGAGGAGTGCTGTGGGTTTAGGGCTGGGTAGAGAGGAGTGCTGTGGGTTTAGGGCTGGGTAGAGAGGAGTGCTGTGGGTTTAGGGCTGGGTAGAGAGGAGTGCTGTGGGTTTAGGGCTGGGTAGAGAGGAGTGCTGTGGGTTAAGGGCTGGGTAGAGAGAGGAGTGCTGTGGGTTTAGGGCTGGGTAGAGAGGTGTGCTGTGGGTTTAGTGCTGGGTAGAGAGGTGTGCTGTGGGTTTAGGGCTGGGCATGAGGCATGCTGTGGGTTTAGGGCTGGGTAGAGAGGAGTGCTGTGGGTTTAGGGCTGGGTAGAGAGGAGTGCTGTGGGTTTAGGGCTGGGTAGAGAGGTGTGCTGTGGGTTTAGGGCTGGGTAGAGAGGTGTGCTGTGGGTTTAGGGCTGGGTATCAGGAGTACTGTGGGTTTAGGGCTGGGTAGAGAGGTGTGCTGTGGGTTTAGGGCTGGGTAGAGAGGAGTGCTGTGGGTTTAGGGCTGGGTATGAGGCGTGCTGTTGGTTTAGGGCTTGGTATGAGGGCGTGCTGTGGGTTTAGGGGCTGAGTAGAGAGGAGTGCTGTGGGTTTAGGGCTGGGTAGAGAGGAGTGCTGTGGGTTTAGGGCTGGGTAGAGAGGAGTGCTGTGGGTTTAGTGCTGGGTATGAGGCGTGCTGTGGGTTTAGGGCTGGGTATGAGGCGTGCTGTGGGTTTAGGGCTGTGTATGAGGTGTGCTGTGGGTTTAGGGCTGAGTAGAGAGGAGTGCTGTGGGTTTAGGGCTGGGTAGAGAGGAGTGCTGTGGGTTTAGGGCTGGGTAGAGAGGAGTGCTGTGGGTTTATGGCTGGGTAGAGAGGAGTGCTGTGGGTTTAGTGCTGGGTATGAGGCGTGCTGTGGGTTTAGGGGCTGGGTATGAGGCGTGCTGTGGGTTTAGGGCTGTGTATGAGGTGTGCTGTGGGTTTAGGGCTGAGTAGAGAGGAGTGCTGTGGGTTTAGGGCTTGGTAGAGAGGAGTGCTGTGGGTTTAGGGCTGGGTAGAGTGCTGTGGGTTTAGAGCTGGGTATGAGGTGTGCTGTGGGTTTAGGGCTGGGTAGAGAGGAGTGCTGTGGGTTTAGGGCTGGTTAGAGAGGAGTGCTGTGGGTTTAGGGCTGGGTAGAGAGGAGTGCTGTGGGTTTAGGGGCTGGGTAGAGAGGGAGTGCTGTGGGTTTAGGGCTGGGTAGAGAGGAGTGCTGTGGGTTTAGGGCTGGGTAGAGAGGAGTGCTGTGGGTTAAGGGCTGGGTAGAGAGGAGTGCTGTGGGTTTAGGGCTGGGTAGAGAGGTGTGCTGTGGGTTTAGTGCTGGGTAGAGAGGTGTGCTGTGGGTTTAGGGCTGGGCATGAGGCATGCTGTGGGTTTAGGGCTGGGTAGAGAGGAGTGCTGTGGGTTTAGGGCTGGGTAGAGAGGAGTGCTGTGGGTTTAGGGCTGGGTAGAGAGGTGTGCTGTGGGTTTAGGGCTGGGTAGAGAGGTGTGCTGTGGGTTTAGGGCTGGGTATCAGGAGTACTGTGGGTTTAGGGCTGGGTAGAGAGGTGTGCTGTGGGTTTAGGGCTGGGTAGAGAGGAGTGCTGTGGGTTTAGGGCTGGGTATGAGGCGTGCTGTTGGTTTAGGGCTTGGTATGAGGCGTGCTGTGGGTTTAGGGCTGAGTAGAGAGGAGTGCTGTGGGTTTAGGGCTGGGTAGAGAGGAGTGCTGTGGGTTTAGGGCTGGGTAGAGAGGAGTGCTGTGGGTTTAGTGCTGGGTATGAGGCGTGCTGTGGGTTTAGGGCTGGGTATGAGGCGTGCTGTGGGTTTAGGGCTGTGTATGAGGTGTGCTGTGGGTTTAGGGCTGAGTAGAGAGGAGTGCTGTGGGTTTAGGGCTGGGTAGAGAGGAGTGCTGTGGGTTTAGGGCTGGGTAGAGAGTGCTGTGGGTTTAGAGCTGGGTATGAGGTGTGCTGTGGGTTTAGGGGCTGGGTAGAGAGGAGTGCTGTGGGTTTAGGGCTGGTTAGAGAGGAGTGCTGTGGGTTTAGGGCTGGGTAGAGAGGAGTGCTGTGGGTTTAGGGCTGGGTAGAGAGGAGTGCTGTGGGTTTAGGGCTGGGTAGAGAGGAGTGCTGTGGGTTTAGGGCTGGGTAGAGAGGAGTGCTGTGGGTTAAGGGCTGAGTAGAGAGGAGTGCTGTGGGTTTAGGGCTGGGTAGAGAGGAGTGCTGTGGGTTTAGGGCTGGGTAGAGAGGTGTGCTGTGGGTGTAGGGCTGGGCATGAGGCATGCTGTGGGTTTAGGGCTGGGTAGAGAGGAGTGCTGTGGGTTTAGGGCTGGGTAGAGAGGAGTGCTGTGTGTTTAGGGCTGGGTAGAGAGTGCTGTGGGTTTAGAGCTGGGTATGAGGGTGTGCTGTGGGTTTAGGGCTGGGTAGAGAGGAGTGCTGTGGGTTTAGGGCTGGGTAGAGAGGAGTGCTGTGGGTTTAGGGCTGGGTAGAGAGGTGTGCTGTGGGTTTTGGGCTGGGTAGAGAGGAGTGCTTTGGGTTTAAGGCTGGGTAGAGAGGAGTGCTGTAGGTTTAGGGCTGGGTAGAGAGGAGTGCTGTGGGTTTAGGGCTGGGTAGAGAGGAGTGCTGTGGGTTTAGGGCTGGGTAGAGAGGAGTGCTGTGGGTTTAGGGCTGGGTAGAGAGGAGTGCTGTGGGTTTAGGGCTGGGTAGGGATGAGTGCTGTGGGTTTAGGGCTGGGTAGAGAGGAGTGCTGTGGGTTTAGGGCTGGGTAGAGAGGAGTGCTGTGGGTTTAGGGCTGGGTAGAGAGGTGTGCTGTGGGTTTAGGGCTGGGTATGAGGCGTGCTGTGGGTTTAGGGCTGGGTAGAGAGGCGTGCTGTGGGTTTAGGGCTGGGTACAGAGGAGTGCTGTGGGTTTAGGGCTTGGTATGAGGCGTGCTGTGGGTTTAGGGCTGGGTAGAGAGGTGTGCTGTGGGTTTAGGGCTGGGCATGAGGCATGCTGTGGGTTTAGGGCTGGGTATCAGGAGTACTGTGGGTTTAGGGCTGGGTATCAGGAGTGCTGTGGGTTTAGGGCTGGGTAGAGAGGTGTGCTGTGGGTTTAGGGCTGGGTATCAGGAGTGCTGTGGGTTTAGGGCTGGGTAGAGAGGTGTGCTGTGGGTTTAGGGCTGGGTAGAGAGGAGTGCTGTGGGTTTAGGGCTGGGTAGAGAGGTGTGCTGTGGGTTTAGGGCTGGGTATCAGGAGTGCTGTGGGTTTAGGGCTGGGTAGAGAGGTGTGTTGTGGGTTTAGGGCTGGGTAGAGAGGTGTGCTGTGGGTTTAGGGCTGGGTAGAGAGTGGTGCTGTGGGTTTAGGGCTGGGTAGAGAGGTGTGCTGTGGGTTTAGGGCTGGGTAGAGATGTGTGCTTTGGGTTTAGGGCTGGGTAGAGAGGTGTGCTGTGGGTTTAGGGCTGGGTAGAGAGGTGTGCTGTGGGTTTAGGGCTGGGTAGAGAGGTGTGCTGTGGGTTTAGGGCTGGGTAGAGAGGAGTGCTGTGGGTTTAGGGCTGGGTATCAGGAGTGCTGTGGGTTTAGGGCTGGGTAGAGAGGTGTGCTGTTCGTTTAGGGCTGGGTAGAGAGGTGTGCTGTGGGTTTAGGGCTGGGTAGAGAGGAGTGCTGTGGGTTTAGGGCTGGTAGAGAGGAGTGCTGTGGGTTTAGTGCTGGGTATCAGTAGTGCTGTGGGTTTAGGGCTGGGTAGAGAGGTGTGCTGTGGGTTTAGGGCTGGGTAGAGAGGTGATCTGTGGGTTTAGGGCTGGGTAGAGAGGAGTGCTGTGGGTTTAGGGCTGGGTAGAGAGGAGTGCTGTGGGTTTAGGGCTGGGTAGAGAGGTGTGCTGTGGGTTTAGGGCTGGGTAGAGAGGAGTGCTGTGGGTTTAGGGCTGGGTATGAGGCGTGCTGTGGGTTTAGGGCTGGGTATGAGGCGTGCTGTGGGTTTAGGGCTGGGTAGAGAGGAGTGCTTTGGGTTTAGGGCTGGGTAGAGAGGAGTGCTGTGGGTTTAGGGCTGGGTATGAGGCGTGCTGTGGGTTTAGGGCTGTGTATGAGGTGTGCTGTGGGTTTAGGGCTGAGTAGAGAGGAGTGCTGTGGGTTTAGGGCTGGGTAGAGAGGAGTGCTGTGGGTTTAGGGCTGGGTAGAGAGTGCTGTGGGTTTAGAGCTGGGTATGAGGTGTGCTGTGGGTTTAGGGCTGGGTAGAGAGGAGTGCTGTGGGTTTAGGGCTGGGTAGAGAGGAGTGCTGTGGGTTTAGGGCTGGGTAGAGAGGTGTGCTGTGGGTTTAGGGCTGGGTAGAGAGGTGTGCTGTGGGTTTAGGGCTGGGTAGAGATGTGTGCTTTGGGTTTAGGGCTGGGTAGAGAGGTGTGCTGTGGGTTTAGGGCTGGGTAGAGAGGTGTGCTGTGGGTTTAGGGCTGGGTAGAGAGGTGTGCTGTGGGTTTAGGGCTGGGTAGAGAGGAGTGCTGTGGGTTTAGGGCTGGGTATCAGGAGTGCTGTGGGTTTAGGGCTGGGTAGAGAGGAGTGCTGTGGGTTTAGGGCTGGGTAGAGAGGAGTGCTGTGGGTTTAGTGCTGGGTATCAGTAGTGCTGTGGGTTTAGGGCTGGGTAGAGAGGTGTGCTGTGGGTTTAGGGCTGGGTAGAGAGGTGTGCTGTGGGTTTAGGGCTGGGTAGAGAGGAGTGCTGTGGGTTTAGGGCTGGGTAGAGCGGAGTGCTGTGGGTTTAGGGCTGGGTAGAGAGGTGTGCTGTGGGTTTAGGGCTGGGTAGAGAGGAGTGCTGTGGATTTAGGGCTGGGTATGAGGCGTGCTGTGGGTTTAGGGCCGGGTATGAGGCGTGCTGTGGGTTTAGGGCTGGGTAGAGAGGAGTGCTTTGGGTTTAGGGCTGGGTAGAGAGGAGTGCTGTGGGTTTAGGGCTGGGTATGAGGCGTGCTGTGGGTTTAGGGCTGTGTATGAGGTGTGCTGTGGGTTTAGGGCTGAGTAGAGAGGAGTGCTGTGGGTTTAGGGCTGGGTAGAGAGGAGTGTTGTGGGTTTAGGGCTGGGTAGAGAGTGCTGTGGGTTTAGAGCTGGGTATGAGGTGTGCTGTGGGTTTAGGGCTGGGTAGAGAGGAGTGCTGTGGGTTTAGGGCTGGGTAGAGAGGAGTGCTGTGGGTTTAGGGCTGGGTAGAGAGGTGTGCTGTGGGTTTAGGGCTGGGTAGAGAGGAGTGCTGTGGGTTTAGGGCTGGGTATGAGGCGTGCTGTGGGTTTAGGGCTTGGTATGAGGCGTGCTGTGGGTTTAGGGCTGAGTAGAGAGGAGTGCTGTGGGTTTAGGGCTGGGTAGAGAGGAGTGCTGTGGGTTTAGGGCTGGGTAGAGAGGAGTGCTGTGGGTTTAGTGCTGGGTATGAGGCGTGCTGTGGGTTTAGGGCTGGGTATGAGGCGTGCTGTGGGTTTAGGGCCGGGTAGCGAGGAGTGCTGTGGGTTTAGGGCTGGGTAGAGATGAGTGCTGTGGGTTTAGGGCTGGGTATGAGGCATGCTGTGGGTTTAGGGCTGGGTATGAGGCGTGCTGTGGGTTTAGGGCTGTGTATGAGGTGTGCTGTGGGTTTAGGGCTGAGTAGAGAGGAGTGCTGTGGGTTTAGGGCTGGGTAGAGAGGAGTGCTGTGGGTTTAGGGCTGGGTAGAGAGTGCTGTGGGTTTAGAGCTGGGTATGAGGTGTGCTGTGGGTTTAGGGCTGGGTAGAGAGGAGTGCTGTGGGTTTAGGGCTGGTTAGAGAGGAGTGCTGTGGGTTTAGGGCTGGGTAGAGAGGTGTGCTGTGGGTTTAGGGCTGTGTAGAGAGGAGTGCTGTGGGTTTAGGGCTGGGTAGAGAGGAGTGCTGTGGGTTTAGGGCTGGGTAGAGAGGAGTGCTGTGGGTTTAGGGCTGGGTAGAGAGGAGTGCTGTGGGTTTAGGGCTGGGTAGAGAGGAGTGCTGTGGGTTTAGGGCTGGGTAGAGAGGAGTGCTGTGGGTTTAGGGCTGGGTAGAGAGGAGTGCTGTGGGTTTAGGGCTGGGTAGAGAGGTGTGCTGTGGGTTTAGGGCTGGTAGAGAGGAGTGCTGTGGGTTTAGGGCTGGGTATGAGGCGTGCTGTGGGTTTAGGGCTTGGTATGAGGCGTGCTGTGGGTTTAGGACTGAGTAGAGAGGAGTGCTGTGGGTTTAGGGCTGGGTAGAGAGGAGTGCTGTGGGTTTAGGGGCTGGGTAGAGAGGAGTGCTGTGGGTTTAGTGCTGGGTATGAGGCGTGCTGTGGGTTTAGGGCTGGGTATGAGGCGTGCTGTGGGTTTATGGCCGGGTAGAGAGGAGTGCTGTGGGTTTAGGGCTGGGTAGAGAGGAGTGCTGTGGGTTTAGGGCTGGGTAGAGATGAGTGCTGTGGGTTTAGGGCTGGGTATGAGGCATGCTGTGGGTTTAGGGCTGGGTATGAGGCGTGATGTGGGTTTAGGGCTGTGTATGAGGTGTGCTGTGGGTTTAGGGCTGAGTAGAGAGGAGTGCTGTGGGTTTAGGGCTGGGTAGAGAGGGAGTGCTGTGGGTTTAGGGCTGGGTAGAGAGTGCTGTGGGTTTAGAGCTGGGTATGAGGTGTGCTGTGGGTTTAGGGGCTGGGTAGAGAGGAGTGCTGTGGGTTTAGGGCTGGTTAGAGAGGAGTGCTGTGGGTTTAGGGCTGGGTAGAGAGGTGTGCTGTGGGTTTAGGGCTGGGTAGAGAGGAGTGCTGTGGGTTTAGGGCTGGGTAGAGAGGAGTGCTGTGGGTTTAGGGCTGGATAGAGAGGAGTGCTGTGGGTTTAGGGCTGGGTAGAGAGGAGTGCTGTGGGTTTAGGGCTGGGTAGAGAGGTGTGCTGTGGGTTTAGGGCTGGGCATGAGGCGTGCTGTGGGTTTAGGGCTGGGTAGAGAGGAGTGCTGTGGGTTTAGGGCTGGGTAGAGAGGAGTGCTGTGGGTTTAGGGCTGGGTAGAGAGGAGTGCTGTGGGTTTAGGGCTGGGTATCAGGAGTGCTGTGGGTTTAGGGCTGGCTAGAGAGGTGTGTTGTGGGTTTAGGGCTGGGTAGAGAGGTGTGCTGTGGGTTTAGGGCTGGGTAGAGAGGTGTGCTGTGGGTTTAGGGCTAGGTAGAGATGTGTGCTGTGGGTTTAGGGCTGGGTAGAGAGGAGTGCTGTGGGTTTAGGGCTGGGTAGAGAGGTGTGCTGTGGGTTTAGGGCTGGGTAGAGAGGTGTGCTGTGGGTTTAGGGCTGGGTAGAGATGTGTGCTGTGGGTTTAGGGCTGGGTAGAGAGGAGTGCTGTGGGTTTAGGGCTGGGTATCAGGAGTGCTGTGGGTTTAGGGCTGGGTAGAGAGGTGTGCTGTGGGTTTAGGGCTGGGTAGAGAGGTGTGCTGTTGGTTTAGGGCTGGGTAGAGAGGTGTGCTGTGGGTTTAGGGCTGGGTAGAGAGGTGTGCTGTGGGTTTAGGGCTGGGTAGAGATGTGTGCTGTGGGTTTAGGGCTGGGTAGAGAGGAGTGCTGTGGGTTTAGGGCTGGGTATCAGTAGTGCTGTGGGTTTAGGGCTGGGTATCAGGAGTGCTGTGGGTTTAGGGCTGGGTAGAGAGGTGTGCTGTGGGTTTAGGGCTGGGTAGAGAGGTGTGCTGTGGGTTTAGGGCTGGGTAGAGAGGAGTGCTGTGGGTTTAGGGCTGGGTAGAGAGGAGTGCTGTGGGTTTAGGGCTGGGTAGAGAGGAGTGCTGTGGGTTTAGGGCTGGGTAGAGAGGTGTGCTGTGGGTTTAGGGCTGGGTAGAGAGGAGTGCTGTGGGTTTAGGGCTGGGTAGAAAGGTGTGCTGTGGGTTTAGGGCTGGGTAGAGAGGTGTGCTGTGGGTTTAG
The DNA here is from genome assembly GCF_020615455.1 of Coregonus clupeaformis. Classification (NCBI taxonomy): domain Eukaryota; kingdom Metazoa; phylum Chordata; class Actinopteri; order Salmoniformes; family Salmonidae; genus Coregonus; species Coregonus clupeaformis. The sequence goes on from NC_059196.1 coordinate 6,579,321, forward strand.
GGCTGGGTAGAGAGGTGTGCTGTGGGTTTAGGGCTGGGTAGAGAGGTGTGCTGTGGGTTTAGGGCTGGGTAGAGAGGAGTGCTGTGGGTTTAGGGCTGGGTAGAGAGGTGTGCTGTGGGTTTAGGGCTGGGTAGAGAGGTGTGCTGTGGGTTTAGGGCTGGGTAGAGAGGTGTGCTGTGGGTTTAGGGCTGGGTAGAGAGGTGTGCTGTGGGTTTAGGGCTGGGTAGAGAGGTGTGCTGTGGGTTTAGGGCTGGGTAGAGAGGTGTGCTGTGGGTTTAGGGCTGGGTAGAGAGGTGTGCTGTGGGTTTAGGGCTGGGTATCAGGAGTGTGGAGGAGAATATAGAGTAGAGCAGAAACATAAAGACTGATCCCTTAAATCTTTCTAAGCTCCCTGAAAAATAGAAAGCAAATCCAGGGTGAGAACGGTGTTGCCAATCCTAATCTGACGCTTGTTTAAAAATGTATATTTTAAGACTCTCTTCATGTCTCTTTTGATAAGGTTGATTTAGAAGAAAAAAACCAAAATAAATAAATAATAATAATAATAATAATAATAATAATATATACATATATATATATATATATATATATATATATAACACACACACACACTTGCCCATGCACACTCATACACACACATCTCTAATTTCCCTTTTTTAGTCTACCCTCCAATACAAATCTGGGTCGGGCAATCAAAAACTTTCGAGCAGACTGATTTGTCTATTTGTAGTCTATCTGACCCTGTCCATATAAGACAGCATCTCAGGTAGTTGACAGAGTATTACCTCTCATTGGAGAGTTGAGGCTCAAGCATTACACTGCTATGCTACACACCTCTGACTCTGACAGTGCATGCCAAACAGCTTATTTAGCAAAAGGAGATTCATCCAATCATATGGCCAGTTACTGAGTGGCCGATACATGATGGTGTTACCATGGTAGCCTCTGGTACTATTCAACAACATGACACAACAGAGGATGACAAATAATTACAGAGAGAGTGTGAGTGTGTTTGTGTGTTTGTGACGATAGCAGCTCTGACCGGTATGCATGTCACTTATTTCATGAACTGTTGATACTCTGGAAGCCATTTTCGCGCTTCCCTGTTAACCATTTCACACCAAATTAGGGCAGAGGGCTCTGCATGGCTTCCAAAAGTGGATGTTCTATTTCTACAGTATGAAGTCAAACACTCTACTATTAATGCAGTCTAAAGAGTTATGTTGAATGATTTAATCCACAGTATATTTTAACTGGGAGCAGAAGTGGAAAACAAATCTACAAAATTCTCCCCTATCTCAGTTTGCCGTTTAGATTCACCTGAGTCTTCAGTAAACATCATTTCCCCGCCTTTGTAATGGAAATGTGATGCAGGGTCAGGCATTAGCAGATATAATGAGGTGAAAGAGTCAAGCAACCTAAGCCCTGTTGGTTTTTGGAATATTCATAATTAATTTCTGATTAAGTGGCTACTTGGAGTTTAAAGGTCAATGTCAATGGGCATGCCATAGATCTTATGAGACAGGGGAGAGGAGGGGAGGTAGATAGACGGGAGAGAAGGGAGGGTCAGAGGAAAAGGAGGAGACAGCCCAGTAGGCAGTTGACAGTAATCCCAGGTGTTCTCCTGTTACTCTGACTGCTCTTCCCATACTGAGCCCAATTCCCCAGGCGACATCACCTTTGTGTGCTGAGGACAGAGATCAGGCACAGCAGCTCCCCTCCGGCCCGAGGCGTCTGTCTGCCCTTTTGGCATTGAGACTTAGCACTTCCACAACACGAGGGAAAGGCTCATCACCAGGGAAAGATGAGGAGGTGGGGGGTTTGGATTCACCTTGCGGGGTTTGAAACCTATAGTGACAAGATAGAGACATGCAGAATGCTTACATAATACACACCACACACAGATATGCACACAAACCTCGTACAGTGTGTGACATTCACTGAGTACTGATTGTGACTCCTCACATCAATTTATCTTGTTTATTTTTTATTTATTTATTTATTTTAATCTTTATTTAACTAGGCAAGTCAGTTAAGAACAAATTCTTATTTACAATGATGGCCTACACCGGCCAAACCCGGACGACACTGGGCCAATTGTGCGCCACCCAATGGGACTCCCAATCACGTCCGGTTGTGATACAGCCTGGAATCGAACCAGGGGGTCTGTAGTGACGCCTCAAGCACTGAGATGCAGTGCCTTAGACCGCTGCGCCACTCAGGTTTATTATGCCTCTGGTTAATCTCCCACTCCATCCATGTCACATTCTGACCTCATTTATCCCCAGATGGTTGACTTGAAAACAATGGGCTAATTCAGTCTCCAGTGGTAGGCTACTGTATTGGATGCAGTAATTCAATTTCACGATGGCTCCAAAAGGATAGTTTCTATACTGGGATTCTTGGTGAAATTAAAAACAGTCAGCAGGGAATTCGAACCATGAAAACACAAACCAATCTTCTAAATGCAGAAACTACTCTCCCCTCCTCTCCTTTCCTCCTCTCCTCTCCTAGCCCTCTCTCTGACTACACCCACCTACTCTCTAACTCAAATAACTCTCGTCTCCCCCGTACTTCCCTTCCCTTAATGAGGCAGGGTGCTGTGACAGGCCTGTCTGAGTCTGAGTGGCTGTAAAGTGCGGTGTGAATATGTTAGGAGGAGTGTTATATGTGTTCTTACCTCTGTGGGGGCCCCGGCTGTGGCTGTGAGGGGCCGGTGGGTGTTCAGCTCAATGAAGGGCCCCAGCCTGTGCAGATTAACAGTGCTGCTGTAATGTATTCACAGAGTGGCTTATCATACTGCTGTTATACAGCGCTCTCTCTCTCCATACGCACTCCCACTCAAGCCTCCAACTGGGAGAACGGGCATCAAAATGAGTAGAGATGATTACTTGTGGGATACCAATTTGAATCCTGTTTGGGCTCTTGTCCGGTTCTATGACTAAAACTTAATGAGTTGGCGGGTTTGTTTTAAAGAGAGTGTGGTTTGATGTCAGGTACAGAATAGAATGAATGTTCTTGGACTGCAGCAGAAAAGTGTTTTCTTCATGTGGTTAATATTTGAAGAGAGGAATGATGAGATACAGGCTCCAGATGCTGTCTCAAATGCTGTCTCAGATGCTGTCTCAGATGCTGTCTCAGATGCTGTCTAAGATGCTGTCTCAGATGCTGTCTCAGATGCTGTCTCGGATGCTGTCTAAGATGCTGTCTCAGATGCTGTCTAAGATGCTGTCTCAGATGCTGTCTTGGATGCTGTCTCGGATGCTGTCTCAGATGCTGTCCCAGATGCTGTCCCAGATGCTGTCTCAGATGCTGTCTCAGATGCTGTCTCAGATGCTGTCTTGCATAATGGCTTGAGGAGGACAAGCGGATTGTTTGTAGTTGTACACCAGAGAGTTAACTAGGGAGAGGAATAAGTAGTATGTTAAGGACAGGGCATTGGGGCAGATGGAATAGTAGTCATTACAGAATATGGGCCAAAGTCTGTTCTCTCTAGTCCCAAATCCTTTCTGTATTTAAATCCCCCCAATTGTTTTAGAGCAGGTCTTAGATTCAGTAATGTAGCACAATGTCTTTGTTGACCTTAACCTTGACTATGGAGACAGAACGACATGGAATCACCCATCTTAATTGACCTCTACACATATTCTCACATCTGGCCTGTATCACACAGAATGTGGGTTGCTAGCTTCGAGCACTTCTCAATGTGCTTTTAAGTAATCCAACATTGGAGTTAAATCTATTTCTGGCACAGAGACTCTCTGCATGCGTATATACTCTGAATGGGAAGTGGGTCCTTGACATTTGCCCGTGTTTTCCTCTTCTAACAAGCCTTGCACTTCAGTGCTGGCAGGCACTAACATTGGTCCAATAGGCGCCTGTTTGAGAGTGGTTGATTAAGACCTTGACATCGCCAACACTGGGTGGCACACACACAATGGAGGTGCCAGGTGCTGTTTTGTGCGGCTGAAGATAAGGGTGTGAATTAGGCCTGTATTTGGTAAATAACACAGGAGCCATGGCTGGGATAGGCTGGGATGTGGCTGAGATAGGCTGGGTGTGGCTGAGATGCCCTACACTGGGATGTCGCTGAGATGGGCTACCTGGGGTGTGGCTGAGCGGGATGTGGCTGGGATGGGCTACTTGGGATGTGGCTGAGCAGGATGTGGCTGGGATGGGCTACCTGGAATGTGGCTGAGCGGGTTGTGGCTGGGATGGGCTACTTGGGATGTGGCTGAGCGGGATGTGGCTGGGATGGGCTACTTGGGATGTGGCTGAGCGGGATGTGGCTGGGATGGGCTACTTGGGATGTGGCTGAGCGGAATGTGGCTGGGATGTGGCAGAGCGGAACAGCTTCCTAATATTGAGTTGCACCCCCTTTTGCCCTCAGAACAGCCTCAATTCATCGGGGCATGGACTCTACAAGGTGTCGAAAGCATTCCACAGGGATGCTGGCCCATGTTGACTCCAATGCTGGCCTATGTTGACTCCAATGTCAAGTTGGCTAGATATCCATTGGGTGGTGGACCATTCTTGACACACGGGAAACTTTTGAGCGTGAAAAACCCATGAGCGTTGCAGTTCTTGACACAAACCGGTGCGCCTGGAACCTACTACAATACCCGGTTCAAAGGCACTTAAATATTTTGTCTTGCCCATTCACCCTCTGAATGGCACACATGCACCATCCATGTCTCAATTGTCTCAAGGTTTAAAAATCCTTCTTTATCCTGTCTCCTCCCCTTCATCTACACTGATAGAAGTGGATTAACAGGTGACATCAATAAGGGATCATAGCTTTCACCTGGATTCACCTGGTCAGTCTATGTCATACACTCAGTGCATGTGCTGAATGGACAGACATCACAGCATTGCAGAGAGGGAGCAAGGCAAAGGCCATAAAACACCAGTTATGGATTTTTCTCTGGGTATCTAGAGCGGAGCAGGGTTTTTGTTGGCGTTTTAATGGGGGGGATAGAGACCAGCTCTGAGCAGTTTTTATTCCTTCTACCCATATACAGCGCCAGAATGCTGGCAGCAGGGGACCTTAAAAAAGAGGGCTGCATCCCGACTTGCCTCCAATCAAAAACGGGAAAGAGAAGTGAGAAATACGTGTCAGGCTAATGGATAGTCAGTAGTATACAGTCTCTGTCTCCTAGCTGCTGCTCCCAGTCAAGGCCCCAATCACACAGCCCTCTGTTCCCCTGGAGAGAGGAGAGGAGAGTGGGGGAAAAAACAGATACTGCATTCCAAATGGCACCCTATTCCCTATATAGTGCAATACTTTTGACCAGGGCCCATAGGGTCTGGTCCGTAGGGAGACGTCAACAGTCTGACAGAACACACTGCTGCTACATGGCTCTGCCCCAACACCCCCAATATAGGATCACAGTCACTATAGAGCCACGGCTGACAGCTTTAATAGCTTTAACTCTGACTAAAATACAAGTCTCTTAGTTATAACTCTCAGCATGGATGTTAGCAAGTCTCTTAGTTTCAACTCCCTCCATGGAAGTTAGCCACAGCCAGAGATCCTTCTCCTTAGAAAGCAGGTTAATATGCCCTGAGACGTGATTCACAGGCCTGACATTAAAGCGCAGTTTGTAAATGTAACTTCATCTAGAGGGTAAATACGGCAGATGTCATCCTCTTTTGCCTGTACGCAGAAACAATAAACAGAACATGTCGACAGAATGGACTTGTTATATCGCTGAGCCGAGTGGGGGTTACATAAGATTTATGAAGTGTCAGCGCCGTAACGATTCTATATAGCTGGGGGATTGATAGCAGTTTGGTGCTCAAGCACTTATGGCTGAGATATTAGTTCAGCAGATTTGTCCCTGTCTTCACTAGCACAGCCTTGTCAATGATTTAAAAGAGCAAAACAACAGCCCAGAAAAAGACAGCATCACTTTGTGTTTGGAGCGTCGTCTGATTTACACATCTAGATTCCCAGGGGAGCGATCGTACGTTAAGGCCATAATAAAAGCCTGTGTTGTGCAAATTTTTTATAAAAAAAAAAAAGTCATTTAGCAGACGCTCTTATCCAGAGCAATTAGGGTTAAGTGCCTTGCTCAAGGGCACATCGACAGATTTTCCACCTAGTCGGCTCAGGGATTAGAACCAGCGACCTTTCGGTTACTGGCACAACGCTCTTAACCACTAAGCTACCTGCCACCCTGTGTGTTGTGTGAGTTCCCTCCATCTCACAGAGGAGAGGAGCGAGGGAGGAACAAAGAAGAGCACACTGAGGATGGTAACAAAAAGGATTCGTAGAATTGTTTTTGTTGTGTACATTCTATATTGTCAGTGTAGAGGAAGAGAGGACAATACGGGTTTGGAGTGGAGAGGAGAGAGACAGGGGAAAGAGAGAGCTGAGAGAGAGGGAGAGAGACAGGGGAAAGAGAGCTGAGAGAGAGGGAGAGAGACAGGTGAAAGAGAGAGCTGAGAGAGAGGTAGAGAGACAGGTGAAAGAGAGAGCTGAGAGAGAGGGAGAGAGGGAGAGCGAGCGAGCAAGATCGAGAAATGGCAAGAGAGAGAGACACAGAGAGAGAAAGAGAGAAACAGAGAGAGGGAGAGGTGGAGGGAGAGAGAGACTGCAAAGACAGGCATTAGGCTCTGTCAGAGCTCTAATGGAAGAAGCAGGTTCTCTGTATCACGCCTGCTACTATGCTCTGATGGATGGGGAGGTTAACTGTCGCTGTGAGTTAGCTACACATGGAGCCTCCAGAGCCATGTTCCCCCTGTGGCACAGGATCAGTAGGAGCCAGCCAATCACACCAGCCACAATCACAGGATCAGTGGGACCTGTCCAATCACACCAGCCACAAGCACAGGATCAGTGGGACCTGTCCAATCACACCAGCCACAATCACAGGATCAGTGGGACCTGTCCAATCACAGGACCCAATGGCTATATATACACATGTCCCAAATGGTACCCTATTCACTATGTAGTGTAGTGCACTATGTAGTGAATAGGGTGCCATTTGGGACACAACCTCTGACTCTTCCCTGAGACCACCTTCTTACCTGGGGTTTGACTGTACTTAACCCAACTACCTGTCACCGTGGGAACGGGGTGAGGCCTGATGTATCACCCTTTGAAGATGAAAAGGTGTGTTGGTAATGTTTGGAAGGTGATGGTTTACTGTAAACAGGGTTAAATCAAGTCTACTCACATCACACTTTTGTATCCTCAGTGTGAACAAGCTCCCTCGAGAATATACATATATATTTTCTACTTTAGAAGATGGTAGTTTAGTTTCCTTATGGCTCCCAATAGCATCACATTTGAAACCACATTTCCATCAATGATACCTCAATCTCCTGCAGAGGAGGGTGTTTGCAGTGTGAAGGAGCTGTAGCACGGTGGTGAAGGGGAAGTTAATAGATTCAGTGACATTGTCAGGGACAGTTTTTAATAAAGCAAGTACAAAGTGAGTGAGAGAGAGAGAGAGAGAGAGAGAGAGAGAGAGAGAGAGAGAGAGAGAGAGAGAGAGAGAGAGAGAGAGAGAGAGAGAGAGGAGTGGGCTGTAATCATGGTAGTGTTCACTGGGTGATTAAGAGGGGGACTAATGAGGAGAGAGAGTGAGAGAGTGTGGCTAGATGATTAGTGGCTCAGTGCGCTGGGGGTTGTGTCATTGTTAAGAGACACAGGAAGTGCAGTGACCCCTGGGATTGCTGGTGTACTCTATACGTCACAGAGATGAAACTAGCCTCCCTTCTGGAAAGAGCTCCATCACACAGACACACAAAATGCACTTAGGCGTGAACACACACACAGACACGCACTTAAAACACATGCACATAAAATGCACACACACAGAAACACACACACAACAAACAGTCATGCATACACACACACACACAACGAGCTCTGTCATGCATGACGGGGAAGTAGAGGGGTGTCTGAGGGATGAATGTTTCATAGTTAGAAATGAGTAACAGCAGATGAGAACTTAGCTGCAGGAAAGACAAGCACAAGGTGTAGGTTTTTTTTCTCCCTTGACTTTCTAGGCCAAGGTTATATCTCAAATAACTTCATTATTTATGTTTCTCTTCTCTTGCTCTGCCTGAGGGTTCACTGTAAAATAGTCTGTGAACAGATAATAAAGATTCATCCAGTTAAACAAAAATAATACTAGTTTTTTTTTATATTACAAGTAAAGCGTGTTAGAGTCTGTAGCTGTACATACAGTGCATTCGGAAAGTATTCAGATCCCTTGACTTTTTGTTACGTTACAGTCTTATTCTAAAATTGATTAAATATTTTTTTCCCTCATAAATCTACACACAATACCCCATAATGATAAAGCAAATGTATTAAAAATAAAAAACAGAAATACCTTATTTACATAAGTATTCAGACCCTGTGCTATGAGACCCAAAATTGAGCTCAGGTGCATCCTGTTTCCATTGATCATCCTTGAGATGTTTCTACAACTTGATTGGAGTCAACCTGTGGTAAATTAAATTGATTGGACATGATTTGGAAAGGTACACACCTGTATATATAAGGTCCCACAGTAGACAGTGCATGTTAGAGCAAAAACCAAGCCATGAGGTCGAAGAAATTGTCCGTAGAGCTCTGAGACAGGATTCTGTCGAGGCACAGATCTGGGGAAGGGTACAAAAACATTTCTGCAGCATTGAAGGTCCCCAAGAAGTTTGGAACCACCAAGACTCTTCCTAGAGCTGGCAGCCCGGCCAAACTGAGCAATCGGGGGAGAAGGGCCTTGGTCAGGGAGGTGACCAAGAACCCATGAGAAATAAGATTCTCTGGTCTGATGAAACCAAGATTGAACTCTTTGGCCTGAATGCCAAGCTTCACGTCTGGAGGAAACCTGGCACCATCCCTATTGTGAAGCATGGTGGTGGCAGCGTCATGCTGTGGGGATGTTTTTCAGCGGCAGGGACTGGGACACTAGTCAGGATCGAGGGAAAGATGAATGGAGCAAAGTACAGAGAGATCCTTGGTGAAAACCTGCTCCAGAGCACTCAGGACCTCAGACTGGGTCGAAGGTTCACCTTCCAACAGGACAACAACCCTAAGCACACAGCAAAGACAACGCAGGAGTGACTTCGGGACAAGTCTCTGAATGTCCTTGAGTGGCCCAGCCAGAGACCTGAAAATAGCTGTGCAGCGACGCTCCCCATCCAACCTGAAAGAACTTGAGAGGATCTGCAGAGACGAATGAGAGAAACTCCCCAATTACAGGTGTACCTTCAATACCTTCAGCTCCAATCAATGGAAAGCATTGTTGGTGGACGTCACCTACCATTAATCAGTGAAGCACTCCAGTTAGACAGATAGGACCATTATCGCAGTGTGTGTGTGAGAGAGAGAGAGAGACAGAGAAATGTCGATGGACCCCCTTGGGGACAGATCAGTGTTTCCCTTATATTAATTTAGCAGCGGCGCAACTTGAGACATCTGTGGCATTGTGTTGTGTGGCGTTTTATTGTCCCCAGCACAAGGTGCTGTGTAATGATCATGCTGTTTAATCAGCTTCTTGATATGTCACACCTGTCAGGTGGATGGATTATCCTGGCAAAGGAGAAATGCTCACTAACAGGGATATAAACAAATTTGTGCAAAACATTTGAGAGATATAAGCTTTTTGTGCGTGTGGAATATTTCTGGGATCTTTTATTTCAGCTCATGAAACATGGGACCAACACTTTACATGTTGCATTTATATTTTTGTTCAGTGTAGTATGCTGCATGGCCTGCATAAATTACAGGTTGCAGATGACTGCAATACTCGTTGTTGAGGAAAGTAGAACCTTTTAGCACAGTTTACTTGTAACAAATGTATTGAATCAGGTCTTTAAGCTTTTTAAATCCCCTGTTCAAACAAATGACTCAAACACAAATGCTGTTAAAACAGTATCTGTATTGGTATGACAACTGAATATATGAATGGTGTGCTAGTTTGTAGACTTCTGAGCCCTCGCTGCAGTGGGGTTACTTTAGCATTATTTACAATGTTTCAGCTTATCCTCCAAGTGAAACAACATGTGCTGACTGAGGTAGGAAGACTGACTGAAGGCTGGCTGGCTATATTAAGAAGTCCCTTTTAGCATGCCACGTGTCACTGCTGCTCATGTCACACAAGCCAAAAATGCATGTTCACAGAAAACATCTGTCATTCAGGATAGTTCATTATTCCGTAATTTAGCCTTGAAGGTGACGCCTGAGTTAGGTACCACTCACTGTCCCTGGAGATTCTGGAGATGGGGCTAAACTGCAGATGTACAGCTAGAAGACTTGTGTGTCAAGAAAATTTGCCAAGAGAAAAAAATACTTTACTGACTAGGAAGAAAATAAAGTGTAGGGCTGCATTCTAGTGTACCGACACAAGGTGTTACCAATATTTAGTTAAGGAATTTGGTTATGTTCAAAAGAAAGGCCCCAGATTGACATGGGTTAAATAGAAAACAATGAAAGCCCGTTGGAAATCAGACCGACCAAAGACTGAGCAGACAGAATGATGAGTGTTAAAGATTTTAAGTGTCAATATCCCTCCAGACTCTCATGTACATCACAGCAATACCAATGAAAGCTCTACTGGTGCCATCCCAGAAAAGACAAGATCTAATGTTTCTAAAATATGTGCTGTGGTAAAAAAAACAAGTTAAACAAAGAAATCCTTACTTTGCCTAATGTGGAATTATATTCAACAAATTAGCTTTAATTAGGAATTATACAGATTTCTTTTGGAGTCTAAAGACGGTTTGCATATTTTTGCATACCTATGTGGAGATAATCCGAATAATTTGCCGTGGGTGAGTGCACAAATTAGACTCACATTTAGACAAGCATCAAATGTGTTCTCATCTGGGTGCTCTGCGTTGGTCCATCTCCAAAACCAGCCCCTCTACGGTCGGCACACCTTCTGTTTGAAAAGAGGCCTGCTGTATGCGTTCCAGCTTTCTCACCAGCACCTTGGCGCTAATGCAGTGTGTGTGTGTGTGTGTGTGTCTGTCTGTGTGTGTGTGTGTGTGTGTGTGTGTGTGTGTGTGTGTGCATGCATGCGTGCCTACCTACCTACCTACCTACCTGTCTGTCTGTCTGTCTGCGTGTGTGTGTGTATGTATGTTAAATTGGGAAAGGTTTTCCCTGGAGATTGTGTCTGGACAGAAAGGTTGCGACCCTGTAGCATTGCCCCCGGTGACCTGTTGGCTCAGCATGTTCAGCCCCTGCAGCTTTGTAAACAGACAAAGGCCAAGTTCAACTACAACCCCACCAACAAACAAGAGACACTTGAAAGGAGAGAGGAGAATTAACAGTGGGATAACTACTGTGTATTCCCCTAGTGGGATCCCATCCAAGGCCTCTGTTGAGACTATTCATCATACAGATCACTGTTGTTTCATGCTAAGTGTTGAATAAACAAGACAATCGTAATGCAACACACAGTGGTGCAGAGTCAGACAGAGTGATGGATTGTGCACAGACAGACAGACAGACAGAATAGCCTCACAGAAACAATCAGATGTATAAGCACTATATAAGACCTTTGTATTATTATTATTCGATTCCAGACCGAAAGAACAATTTGTACACAGACAGACAAAACCCACCGCAGCACTTCCTCTCGTTCAAGGCCTTCTGGCTAGGATGGTGGTGTGTGTGTGTGTGTGTTTGTGTGTGTGTGTGTGTGTGTGCTTGCGACCTCAGAATAAATAATTCATGTATGGAAATTGTTAGCAAGAGCGACATAATCACAGGGACTCTGACTAATTGGGAAGTGTTTTTCACTCTCTACAACTACCTTGTTGCCAGTGGTGAGTAACCCAAGGAGATGTGGTGAGGGGCAAGATTGGGGAGCAACAGGAACACCTCGAGGATTGATCTGTCTGCAACAAAATTCAATTAGAACATAGAATTTAACTCTCCATTAAAAGAAAAAGCATTGTCAGAAAAGGTGAACAGGAAGAGCTACCCGGACAAATTAAAAAATCGAATGGAAGATAATTGTACCAGAGTCTAATTTACTTTCTTGTTTTAAAAGTGTTCTGAGGAGAGAGAGCAGATGGTTATGGCACCGTCCATGGTGGGTAGTTTGATTAGATTACTTTACCGTAAAATTGCCTGTACATTTTTCAGTTAGTCAGTCAATAATAACAACCCTCTCATCCTAGATAGACCATCTCTGGGAAATAAGAATAAAAAAAACTTCAGCCAAATAGATAGAGAGAAGTTGCCAACCACGGCTCACCTTTAGCACCTCCATAATGGCTTCCCATAATGACTTGCTAGTTGAATGCTGATATCTATTACAGACTTTACAGTACTGAACACACATAATCTAAAAGCAGGCCTGAACAATTATTCAGCGGTTTCACCTCACTATACAGAGAGTGCTGTAGGATTCTTCTCCTCTCTGTCATTTCCTCAGCCTCCTCTCCTCGCCTGCTGCAGAATTTTCTCTCCTCTATTCAAACTGAATTATTAAAAGTGTTTTGATTCCCAGTATGATTGTGAATTTAGGGCTGCATATCTCTCTCTCTCTCTCTCTCTCTCTCGCTCATTTGCTTGTTTTTCTTCCTCTTCACAGTGTTCTCTCTGTCTGTTCTCTTACTCTCTCACATGTCCAGGCATGATTTAGCAAATGAAAGTCTCACCTGGCAGTCTGCAGGGGAAAGAAGCGATTTTAGAGAATTAGAGTTTTTCTCGATTGCTAAGACACATTTCTTGATACCTTCACCCATTTTCTCAAAACTTTAAACACAAAACCAAATCTTCAAACTACATTCACAAAACCCCTGACTCTTCTGGCAAAATCAAACAATCGCCTCAAAACCATTTAATCTGTGCTCAAAATGCTTTCAGATCATACACACAGCCAGTCAATATATAAACACTACAGAGCGTTCATTAGACACTTCATCAAAAAATGGAGAACACAGCGTCCAGGGCATGTAGTTACAGATTTGTATTTATTTATTGTATATAGTAAACGCATTTTGCAATTAAAACAAAAAGTATAGTAATCACAACTTAGTACAGTGAATATACAGTGAGGGAAAAAAGTATTTGATCCCCTGCTGATTTTTTACGTTTGCACACTGACAAAGAAATGATCAGTCTATACTTTTACAGTTTTTTTTGATTGCTTACAGTTTTTTTTGATTGCTTAAGCACGATTTTCAAAACAGGGCCCGTGTTTTCAAAACACTACACACAATTAGCACAACCACACACCCAATTAGCAAAACACTACAGATCCTTTGCAAAATTAAACACTCTTGTAAAAACTATACACTTCTTTTTAAAAACCACACTTTGTTACCATATGAAACACACACGTTTCACATTACTATACTCTGTTTGCACGAGTTACACTCTGCTGTGATAAACCTAAAACACTTTTAGCACTTCTACTTCCCTATGATTAGAGTAGGCTACTCTCAACAAAGTACAAATATAATGTAAATTCACCAAACACTACACAAGACCAATGTTGCAGACTGAAGAAACTCATTTATTTCTCAACACGCCCAAAATGTTGACATGGAGATTCATAATACTGTAACCAAACGTCACTTTACGTATTGTAAGTTTTAAAAAAATTTAAAAAAATAACTAGACATTGTCTCTTCGCCTAGCTGGATCTGGCCAGAGAATTTCATCAACATCGCAGGCAATGTTGTCATTAGCAAGACACCTTGGAAAGAAACGTCTTGAATGACGAATCCATCCTTGCATTGCTGCTACCTCCATCTGGTCACAGGCCTCCTCCATGGCTTGGATGAGGGGTACCTCAGCCTGGAGACGGAGATCATATACCTTCCACCGCCATGCCGAGAAAAACTCTTCTATAGGGTTGAGGAATGGAGAGTATGGTGGAAGATATAGGACGGTGAAATGTGGATGTTGCTGAAACCAGTTCTGAACCAGAGCAGAGCGGTGGAAAGACACATTGTCCCAGACAACAATGTATTGCATATGATCGATTTGATTTGCTGCTGTTATGTTGTGCAATTGGTCCAAGAATGTAAGTATGAGTGCTGTGTTGTAAGGGCCCATATGGGCATGGCGGTGGAGGACCCCATTCTGTGTAATGGCTGCACAGAGTGTTATATTACCCCCACGTTGCCCTGGGACATTGACTATAGCCCTGTGGCCAATGATGTTTCTTCCCCTCCTTCGTGTTCTCGTCAGGTTGAACCCAGCCTCATCTACGTAAATGAACTCATGCTGGATCTCCTCTCCATCCATTCGTAAAACTCTCTGAAAAACAGTGTCAGGCAAAATTGTGTAGTTCAGTGTAGATCTAGTATACATATTACAGTACAGTAAAATATTATGAGACAGTATGCAAGATCACACTGCTAAAGTGAATACATACCTCTGCATAATCATGCCGCAGTCGTTTCACCCTTTCGAATTGCGCTCGAAAGGCACTCGATAAATTTGCTTCATTTGAATATGTTATTTTTTTAGGATGCGTGCCAGTGTTGATGTTGAGACCTGATGGATATCGTTGAAAATGGCGTGGTTATTGACAATGTTAGCTTGGAGCTGCTTGAGTGTTATAGCATTGTTGGCCAAAACCATGTTTACTATCTCCCTCTCTTGCTGTTCTGTGAACATAGGAGGCCTTCCCCCTTGTCGTCCCTGACCCTCAATCCTATGTAGAAAAAAAACAGTATACAATAGTACAGTAATTTCACAGGAAAAGGTAACAGAAGTGCTGATAGTGCATAGAATATAGTACTGTAAGCAGTTACTGAAACCGTGCAGATGTTTTTGATGATATTTTTACAATACCTATTTTCCAGTCGAAATGTTCTCATCACACTTGCCACTGTATATCGGCTTAGATTTGGCTGTACTCGCAGTCCAGCCTCCCTCAGCGTCAGGCCGTGGTTGACAATGTGGTCAACCAGTGTTGCGCGGATCTCATTTGTCAGATTCGGTCCTCTTTGAGCACCTTCTTGTCTTCCTCTTCCTCTTCCTCTTCCTCTTCCTCCCCTTCCTCCTCCTCCTCGTCCTCCTCGTTCTCCTCCTCGTCCTCCTCGTTCTCTTCGTCCTCCTCGTCCTCCTCGTTCTCCTCGTCCTCCTCGTCTCTCCTCGTCCTCCTCGTCCTCCCTCGTTCTCCTCGTCCCTCCTCGTTCTCCTCGTTCTCCTCGTCCTCCTCCTCGTCTCCTCGCTCCTCCTCCTCCTCCTCGTCTTACTCTTTCTCTGACTCTTTCCATTGTGCTTGAAGACCGATGAACTCACCTGCTGCTTTTTATAGTGCTTATACACCTGATTGGTGTGTCTACAATTAAGCAAACGAGTGTTTGCACACCTGATGACTGTGTTGAACCAATTGGTTGGACGGTGTGGTAATTTGACAGTCAGTGCTTTGGTATTGCAAGGACGTGACTTCATGATAGATTTTTGTGTGTAATGTATGTTAAGTGTGTTTAGTGTTTTGCAAATCACTGTGTGTAGAGTTTTGCAACAAGTGTAAGGTTGACAATGTGCTTATAGTTGTGCAAATATGGGCTGATGTTTTGCTTCTTGAGTGTAAGGTTTTGCTAATAGTGTACTACTTTTAATTTTAGTGTGTAAGCAATCCAAAAAAACTGTAAAATTTTTTAAAAAAAATAACTAGACATTGTCTCTTCGCCTAGCTGGATCTGGCCAGAGAATTTCATCAACATCGCAGGCAATGTTGTCATTAGCAAGACACCTTGGAAAGAAACGTCTTGAATGACGAATCCATCCTTGCATTGCTGCTACCTCCATCTGGTCACAGGCCTCCTCCATGGCTTGGATGAGGGGTACCTCAGCCTGGAGACGGAGATCATATACCTTCCACCGCCATGCCGAGAAAAACTCTTCTATAGGGTTGAGGAATGGAGAGTATGGTGGAAGATATAGGACGGTGAAATGTGGATGTTGCTGAAACCAGTTCTGAACCAGAGCAGAGCGGTGGAAAGACACATTGTCCCAGACAACAATGTATTGCATATGATCGATTTGATTTGCTGCTGTTATGTTGTGCAATTGGTCCAAGAATGTAAGTATGAGTGCTGTGTTGTAAGGGCCCATATGGGCATGGCGGTGGAGGACCCCATTCTGTGTAATGGCTGCACAGAGTGTTATATTACCCCCACGTTGCCCTGGGACATTGACTATAGCCCTGTGGCCAATGATGTTTCTTCCCCTCCTTCGTGTTCTCGTCAGGTTGAACCCAGCCTCATCTACGTAAATGAACTCATGCTGGATCTCCTCTCCATCCATTCGTAAAACTCTCTGAAAAACAGTGTCAGGCAAAATTGTGTAGTTCAGTGTAGATCTAGTATACATATTACAGTACAGTAAAATATTATGAGACAGTATGCAAGATCACACTGCTAAAGTGAATACATACCTCTGCATAATCATGCCGCAGTCGTTTCACCCTTTCGGAATTGCGCTCGAAAGGCACTCGATAAAATTGCTTCATTTGAATATGTTTTTTTTTTAGGATGCGTGCCAGTGTTGATGTTGAGACCTGATGGATATCGTTGAAAATGGCGTGGTTATTGACAATGTTAGCTTGGAGCTGCTTGAGTGTTATAGCATTGTTGGCCAAAACCATGTTTACTATCTCCCTCTCTTGCTGTTCTGTGAACATAGGAGGCCTTCCCCCTTGTCGTCCCTGACCCTCAATCCTATGTAGAAAAAAAAACAGTATACAATAGTACAGTAATTTCACAGGAAAAGGTAACAGAAGTGCTGATAGTGCATAGAATATAGTACTGTAAGCAGTTACTGAAACCGTGCAGATGTTTTTGATATGATGATATTTTTACAATACCTATTTTCCAGTCGAAATGTTCTCATCACACTTGCCACTGTATATCGGCTTAGATTTGGCTGTACTCGCAGTCCAGCCTCCCTCAGCGTCAGGCCGTGGTTGACAATGTGGTCAACCAGTGTTGCGCGTATCTCATTTGTCAGATTCCGTCCTCTTTGAGCACCTTCTTGTCTTCCTCTTCCTCTTCCTCTTCCTCCCCTTCCTCCTCCTCCTCCTCCTCCTCGTTCTCCTCCTCGTCCTCCTCGTTCTCCTCGTCCTCCTCGTCCTCCTCGTTCTCCTCGTCCTCCTCGTCCTCCTCGTCCTCCTCGTTCTCCTCGTTCTCCTCGTCCTCCTCCTCGTTCTCCTCGTCGTCCTCCTCCTCCTCCTCCTCCTCCTCGTCTTACTCTTTCTCTGACTCTTTCCATTGTGCTTGAAGACCGATGAACTCACCTGCTGCTTTTTATAGTGCTTATACACCTGATTGGTGTGTCTACAATTAAGCAAACGAGTGTTTGCACACCTGATGACTGTGTTGAACCAATTGGTTGGACGGTGTGGTAATTTGACAGTCAGTGCTTTGGTATTGCAAGGACGTGACTTCATGATAGATTTTTGTGTGTAATGTATGTTAAGTGTGTTTAGTGTTTTGCAAATCACTGTGTGTAGAGTTTTGCAACAAGTGTAAGGTTGACAATGTGCTTATAGTTGTGCAAATATGGGCTGATGTTTTGCTTCTTGAGTGTAAGGTTTTGCTAATAGTGTACTACTTTTAATTTTAGTGTGTAAGCAATCCAATAAAACTGTAATGGGAGGTTTATTTGAACAGTGAGAGACAGAATAACAACAAAAAAAAATCCAGAAAAACACATGTCAAAAGTGTTATAAATTGATTTGCATTTTATTGAGGGAAATAAGTATTTGACCCCTCTGCAAAATATGACTTAGTACTTGGTGGCAAAACCCTTGTTGGCAATCACAGAGGTCAGACGTTTCTTGTAGTTGGCCACCAGGTTTGCACACATCTCAGGAGGGATTTTGTCCCACTACTCTTTGCAGATCTTCTCCAAGTCATTAAGGTTTCGAGGCTGACGTTTGGCAACTCGAACCTTCAGCTCCCTCTGCAGATTTTCTATGGGATTAAGGTCTGGAGACTGGCATGGCCACTCCAGGACCTTAATGTGCTTCTTCTTGAGCCACTCCTTTGTTGCCTTGGCCGTGTGTTTTGGGTCATTGTCATGCTGGAATACCCAATCACGACCCATTTTCAATGCCCTGGCTGAGGGAAGGAGGTTCTCACCCAAGATTTGACGGTACATGGCCCCGTCCATCGTCCCTTTGATGCGGTGAAGTTGTCCTGTCCCCTTAGCAGAAAAACACCCCCAAAGCATAATGTTTCCACCTCCATGTTTGACGGTGGGGATGGTGTTCTTGGGGTCATAGGCAGCATTCCTCCTCCTCCAAACACGGCGAGTTGAGTTGATGCCAAAGAGCTCGATTTTGGTCTCATCTGACCACAACACTTTCACCCAGTTCTCCTCTGAATCATTCAGATGTTCATTGGCAAACTTCAGACAGAATGAGAATGTGTTTAGAGTATTGCAAAAAGAGTGATTGATTCGACAAATGGGTTTAGGCCACTGAGCATTTGGTTCAGAGAATGGGGTTTAGTGTTTTAGCAATTCAGAAAAACTGTAATAGTGAAAAAGTTATGGATACCCTTCTCTACTATACACTGTGTGTTATTCCAGATAATCTGTATTCAGGTCAGGGTTCTGTTCACTGAGGAGGAGGAGAGAGGGATCTTTTTCCTTCCCATCATGCACCAGCAGCAGGGCCCAAATTGGCACAGGGGGTCGAGCTGTCTCTCCTGGGATAGAGATCCTGTCTCTCGCTTCACTCTCTCATAGGGAAACCTGCCAAGGACACACACACACGTTCTCTTCTCACACGACCAAACACCCAAAAGATGGCCACAGCTGACCAGTCACCCCTACCAACCCCCGCCCCCTGTCCTCGCTTCTCCTCCCATTCACACACATATTCCCATGGAAGTCAGGCCTGACATGCCAACAATACAGTCCCTCCCTGGCACCACTGCAGAGCCCAGAGACCACAGTGGCTGCTGCCCTCAGAAAGGGTTACGAAAACAGCTGCTGGCGGAGGAAACATTCCTGCAGCATTACAATATTATTTGAGTAACCTCACCTCAGTGTCTCAGTGTCTCTCTGCCTGATGTACAGATGATAGGTCAGTCAGTCACTAGCAGCGGGCGGAGGGAGCGCATGGGTCCAGGCTCTCGTTTCTCTCTGATCTGTGGGAGAATATTAATGCAGAGCCGCCGTCTGAGGAGGATCAAAACTCTCAGTTAAAAGAGCAGATCTTTATCTGTCCACAAGCAGAGGGAGGTTTTTATGTGGTGCTGGCTGAGTGTGCAGGAACATCAGACCCATGAGACCTTCAAATGAGACACACAGGCTGGAGAAGAACCTCTTGTTGTGTGTGGCTGAGCTGAGCTACTGTTACCATAGAAGTGATTCTAAAGCTGCATCCCAAATGGCACCCTATTCCCGGCCTATACTTTTGGGACACATTGGCTGCGTTTAGACAGTCAGCCCAATTCCGATATTTTTTTCACTAATTGTTCTTTTGACCAATCAGATCAGCTCTGGAAAGAAAATTCACGTGAAAAGATCTGATGTGATTGGTCAAAAGACCAAAGGGAAAAAGCATCTAGAGAAATGCTTAACGGTGGTCATTCTCCTTGGAATGCCAAGTGCCATCTGGGACCATAGACTGTGGTATTAGCACTTGTCTGTTTTAAATGGCCCATGATGCCAAACTCTCCAGCACCAGGTTGATGTGGTGGGACTGACTGTGTCAGCAGCCCAGAGCGGAGCGGAGCAGCAGTCCCTTACTCTCTCCGATCAATGTATGGTAATGAAAGAGCGACAGAGGTCGTCCTCAAGAAAGGGATTTGAAAATGAGCGCAGGGATACAGAGATACAGGAAAGGAATTGACAGCATAATGATAGGTCTTTTGAATAAGCACCCACAGAGACTCAGGGTCCTCGCTCCAGAAAGTACTACCAGCAGGGGCATTATTCATTGTAATAGTGTGTGCTGCTTCCCTACAGGAGAATTATGGAGGAGAATGTTCCGACCATGTGTAAGCCCATTATACAGCACATAACTGTATTGCTTTAGGGATAGCATGTGGCTTCCATGCAGCGAGTCCCCAATCAACCAGTGGTTCATCCTCCGCCGTGCGGAGTAAGAGTATGTGTTGCATGTATTTATTTATAATGCCCCCATACATCCGTACACTGAACATTCAACCCTTTTCCTGTTTGATGAAAAGACACTATGTGATTGTGATTCCGTCTAGCCGACCACTCATGTCCTGGCCAGTGCTAGATAATATTGAGCTGTGATTATGAGAGGGGGATCAGAGGCAGCTGCTCCAGAGGTCTCTCCTCCCCAGGGCGTCTACAGGCTTACAGGCCTGGCTACTGGAAGTGTCCAGGGAGAGGCTCTCTGTGATCAGGCCTGGTTCAGAAGCTGTGCCCAGGCCCCAGAGAGACCCCAGACAGGGATGTTCTCTGGTTGTGGTGGGGGTGATTTGTAGCAGGGTGTGTCATGGTGGCGTGGCGAGGAATGGACATCGCAACATCAGAGTCTGACCTATGGGCCATGCTGCTGCTGCTGTCTGGGACTGTAGGAGTGGTGAGTCACTCTGCAGAGCACAGTCTGAAGGAGCAGTCTCACTTTCTGTTGTTTACTCTGTCTGTGTTGATCTGTTTTGGTGGAAGGCCTCCCCCCTCCATCCTCCCTCCTCCCTCCTCCCTCCCCCCCGCTGGGTTGGATCTGATCTGGCTCCCTTTTCTCCTGTTCTCCCCTCCATTCCACCTGCCTCAGACAGAGACAGAGGCCTCAATCACTCAAAATGCTGGAAACAACACCTGTTTTGACATCTTACAAGAGCTATGATAACAGAGCTATGACAACAGAGCTACGATACCATATCTATAATAACAGATCTATGATAACAGAGCTACGATACCATATCTATAATAACAGATCTATGGTGGTCTCCCGAGTGGCGCAGTGGTCTAAGGCACTGCATCGCAGTGCTAGCTGTGCCACTAGAGATCCTGGTTCGAATCCAGGCTCTGCTGTAGCCGGCCGCAACCGGGAGACCAATGGGGCGGCACACAAGTCGTCCAGGGTAGGGGAGGGAATGGCCGGCAGGGAGGTAGCTCAGTTGGTAGAGCATGGCGTTTGCAACGCCAGGGTTGTGGGTTCGATTCCCACGGGGGGCCAGTATGAAAATAAAAAAGAATAATGTATGCACTAACTGTAAGTCGCTCTGGATAAGAGAGTCTGCTAAATTACATTTACATTTATAACAGAGCTATGATAACCAACTAAATGTCAGATCTCTGGGATAAAGGGCTCTGCTCTGTCTGCAGAGATGTGTTTTTATATGTTTTTGTGTGTGTGCGTGCGGTGTGTGTGTGTACAGTATATGCGTAGGTGGATCTAGTCTACAAGTAGCATCTTGTTGAAAGAGACAACTAGACAGTTCTGATTTACAGGATGAGTCTCACATTCATGTTGCCTTCTCTGTTGACTCTCATGCAAATGCAGTGTTCAACATGAAATAATGAAATAATATAATCAAAAATAACTTTATTGTGAGTGTCATAAACTGGAGCTTTATACAAGGATAATAGCCTTTTCAAATTCACACCCTTTGATGTTTCCAGAGAGAGTTTAATAGGAGAGACTGGCTGTTGAATACATGATTTAATTTAAGTTTGAATTAGCCGCACGTAAACATATGTCCTGCATGCCATTAAACTGCCAGACAGATTGGCTGATCACAGAAGCCTTAGCCCTGCGGAATGGATGACACTAATGGAAAAGAGAGAGACTGTGTTTGACTTGGAAATGACCCGAGCCACTCCATGCAGGATTAATGCAGGCCCATACGTCATGGCTAGCTACAGTAATGGAGGGCAGCTTAGCTTGATCATTAGTAATGGGGAGTCATAACAGCCTGTGGTTATCGGTTCTCTCCAGCTCTGTCCAGGAGTACATCTCTAATGACACACTATTCACCAGATGAAACTAGACAATGGGGGGGGGGGGGCATATTTATGGTATAGAATCCAAGCTACTTAGTATACAGTGCCTTCGGAGAGTATTCACACCACTTGACTTTTTCCACATTATGTTAGGTTACAGCCTTATTCTAAAATTGATTAAATATATTTTTCCCTCATCAATCTACACACAATACACCATAATGACAAAGCATTTTTTTGTGCTAATTTATAAAATAAAATAAACTGAAATATCACATTTACATAAGTATTCAGACCCTTTACTCAGTACTTTGTTGAAGCGCCTTTGGCAGTGATTACAGCTTAGAGTCTTATTGGGTATGACGCTACAAGCTTGACACACCAGTATTTGTGGAGTTTCTCCCATTCTTCTCTGCATATCCTCTCACGTTCTGTCAGGTTGGATGGGGAGCGTTGCTACACAGCTATTTTCAGGTCTCTCCAGAGATGTTCGATCGGGTTCAAGTCCGGGCTCTGGCTGGGCCACTCAAGTACATTCAGAGACTTGTCCCGAAGCCACTCCTGCATTGTCTTGGCTGTGTGCTCAGGATTGTTGTCCTGTTGGAAGGTGAACCTTCCCCCCGGTCTGAGGTCCTGAGCACTGGAGCAGGTTTTCATCAAGGATCTCTCTGTACTTTGCTCCGTTCATCTTTGCCTAGATCCTGACTAGTCTCCCATTCCCTGCCGCTGAAAAACATCCCCACAGCATGATGCTCCCACCACCATGCTTCACCGTAGGGATGGTGCCAGGTTTCCTCCATAAGTGACGCTTGGCATTCAGGCCAAAGAGTTCAATCTTGGTTTCATCAGACCAGAGAATCTTGTTTAGGTGCCTTTTGGCAAACTCCAAGCGGACTGTCATGTGCCTTTTACTGAAGAGTGGCTTCCGTCTTGCCACTCTACCATAAAGGCATGATTGGTGGAGTGCTGCAGAGATGGTTGTCCTTCTGGGAGGTTCTCCCATCTCCACAGAGGAAGTCTAGAGCTCTGTGAGACTGACCATCGGGTTCTTGGTCACCTCCCTGACCAAGGCCCTTCTCCCCCGATTGCTCAGTTTGGCCGGGCGGCCAGCTCTAAGAAGAGTCTTGGTGGTTCCAAACTTCTTCCATTTAAGAATGATGGAGGCCACTGTCTTCTTGGGGACCTTCAATGCTGCAGAAATGTTTTGGTACCCTTCCCCAGATCTGTGCCTCGACACAATCCTGTCTCGGAGCTCTACGGACAATTCCTTCGACCTCATGGCTTGGTTTTTGCTCTGACATGCACTGTCAACTGTGGAACCTTACATAGACAAGTGTGTGCCTTTCCAAATCATGTCCAATCAATTGAATTTACCACAGGTGGACTCCAATCAAGTTGTAGAAACATCTCAAGGATGCACCTTAGCTCAATTTCGAGTCTCATAGCAAAGGGTCTGAATACTTTTGCAAATAAGGTATTTGTTTTAAACTTTTAATACATTTGCAAAAATGTCTAATAACCTGTTTTCACTTTGTCATTATGGGGTATTGTATGTAGATTGCTAATATTTTTATATATTTTTTATCCATTTTAGAATAAGGCTGTAACGTAACAAAATGTGGAAAAAAGTCAAGGGGTCTGAATACTTTCCGAAGGCACTGTATATCTAAAGAGATGACTTACTGGTGTTTGACTTCAATACCTATGTGCTTGATTTCAGTATCTAGGTCAGGGATGGGCAACTGGCGGCCCACGGCCCGCGGATCAATTATTCTTATTTTAAGGAACTCAGTCGGGTTCTCAACTTAATGTTGAGAGTTAGAATAGTAGAATACACAAGGTGCAACTTCAAAATGTGGTTGTGCATCAGTAGTTTCTCTCTTGTTATGTCAGTTGCTGACAGTCACTCAATTAGCCCATGGGCTATTGGCACGCAGACCCGCGAGCCACTGTGGCCCCTCATGATGAATTCAGATTTTTTGTGGCCCCCACCCCATCAAAGTTGCCCATCCCTGATCTAGGTGCTGATGGAAACATACAGGTAATTTCCCTTTAAATTCACCCCCATCAATTCTGGTTCACATCTGTGAACTGCCTAATTCCCCTAGGGTGGATAGAGGTACCCACCTGCTGTTTCCCCTAGGGTGGATAGAGGTACCCACCTGCTGTTTCCTCCAGGGTGGATAGAGTAAACTACCTGCTGTTTCCTTCATATTACACCAGGGTTTTGGGAGCTGGGAGGGTGAAAGGGAAGGCTCAGGCAGAGAGGAAGACACAAAGCGAGAGGGTTTACTCTGCCTAAAATCTGTCCACAAAAATAATACCACAAAGTGAGACATATTTGTATGGAGGTCAATGAGAGTGTCAAATTTGGAAAACAAAAAATGTAATTGCTAATTTGCTACGTGAGGCTTATTTGATCGAATAGAAGTTTAGTAATGTTAGGTTGTAACAAATGCACTGATATAAGTGGACGCACGTGGCATTTCGGCAACTTTGGGGTAAAAAATACTTTATATCAGAGTTGTGCCTGTTGTTCTGCCCTCTCATTGGTCCCACCTGATCTCGCCTTCTCCCACTTGCCATACATCGTTGAGGACATGTATTTCCACTCTTAGAGCAGTCACTCGACCATCTTGTCAATATAGTAGATCATCTTTGGCTCAGGAGAGGAAAGGTTGTGTCAGATGCGTATGCTAGGCACACCACACCTCTATTTTTACTCCAGCAACAGCTGCTATTAAAAAAAAAAAAGGGAAAGGGGGAAATAAAATAAAAACTCTATTGTAACAAGAGAACAGCGGTGGCTGGGGTGCAAAGAGCCTTGGCCAGAGTGCGAACAGCCTTGGCGTGACCCTGGACAACACTCTGTCGTTCTCCGCTAACATCAAGGCGGTGACCCGATCCTGTAGGTTCATGCTCTACAACATTCGGAGAGTACGACCCTGCCTTACACAGGAAGCGGCACAGGTCCTAATCCAGGCACTTGTCATCTCCCGTCTGGATTACTGCAACTCGCTGTTGGCTGGGCTCCCTGCCTGTGCCATTAAACCCCTACAACTCATCCAGAATGCCGCAGCCCGTCTGGTGTTCAACCTTCCCAAGTTCTGTCACGTCACCCCGCTCCTCCGCACACTCCACTGGCTTCCAGTTGAAGCTCGCATCTGCTACAAGACCATGGTGCTTGCCTACGGAGCTGTGAGGGGAACGGCACCTCCGTACCTTCAGGCTCTGATCAGTCCCTACACCCAAACGAGGGCATTGCGTTCATCCACCTCTGGCCTGCTGGCTCCCCTACCTCTGCGGAAGCATAGTTCCCGCTCAGCCCAGTCAAAACTGTTCGCTGCTCTGGCACCCCAATGGTGGAACAAGCTCCCTCACGACGCCAGGACAGCGGAGTCACTCACCACCTTCCGGAGACATTTGAAACCCCACCCCTTTAAGGAATACCTGGGATAGGATAAAGTAATCCTTCTACCCCCCCTTACCCCAACCCAAACCCCAACCCCCAAAAAAAAAAACTTTGTAAAGTGGTGATCCCATATAAGGTGAATGCACCTATTTGTAAGTCGCTCTGGATAAGAGCGTCTGCTAAATGACGTAAATGTAAATGTAAATGTTAAGGAATACTCAGTGCAAACATAGTAGTGTACTCCTGAGAGGGATGAAAGACCCCTTGAGCTTGGATACACAAAATCACACATTTAGAACTTTCTAAAAGACCCCTAGAGCATGACCACACATTTAGATCTGGCTGCACAGACAGGAAAAACATAACAGCCATGGGCAGAAGACTTAAAATAATGTAGGTCTGTGAGAAATGTCAGGACACTATTAAACTGGCCCAAATACATACATATTTGGGCCAGTGCTGGCTAGCCCACTGGTCAGCTGGGCTAGCCAGCACCTAGGCCAGCTGACCACTGCTCTCTGATGACTCACCCACGCAGGGTTGAATCAGCTTTTCTGAGACCATGGTTCTCTGCTCTGACAAGATGGGTGATTACAGCACATCATTTCCTGTCTGAGCCCAGATTGAGGGTGTGTCCCAAATGGCACCTGCTCATCTACAGGAAGGGATGGGTATGGGAGGGCAGCAGATGGCAAGAGCGGCGGCCAAGTCCGTGTCCACCTGTCACAGCGGGGGATGGCCGCACAACACCGAGGTGAAGACGAGGAGGGAGGGAAGGAAGGGTGTTGGCCACACAGGTATTTCTCAAGGAGAGAGAGAGAGAGAGAGCGAGAGAGAGAGAGAGAGAGAGAGAGAGAGAGAGAGAGAGAGAGAGAGAGAGAAAGAGAGAGAGACAGACAGACAGACAGACAGACAGACAGACAGACAGACAGACAGACAGACAGACAGACAGACAGACAGACAGACAGACAGACAGACAGACAGACAGAGAAAGAGACAGACAGACAGAGAGAGAGAGAGAGAGAGAGAGAGAGAGAGAGACACAGAGAGAGAGAAAGAGACAGACAGACAGACAGACAGAGAGAGAGAGAGAGAGAGAGAGAGAGAGAGAGACTATGTGTTCATTCCAAAACTGACTTGGCTTCCTCTGACTTCTCCTCCAGTTGTTGCTGGTGAATATCAAATCAAATCAAATTTTATTTGTCACATACACGTGTTTAGCAGATGTTATAGCGGGTGTAGCGAAATGCTTGTGCTTCTAGCTCCGACAGTGCAGTAATATCTAACAAGTAATATCTAACAATTTCACAACATATACCCAATACACACAAAACTAGTAAGGAATGGGATTTAACTATATATATAGTGGTTGAGCCACATGTTATGTGTGTATCAGGCCCAGTGGCAGAGTGTTGTTGTGTTAGTGACACAGAGGAGGAAGTGAAACATGGAGGCCTACAGTGTGCTGCTGCTGTCTCTGTTGTCTAATCAGGCTTGTGTACTGCTAATGCACATCAATCCCTCCCACATACACACACTCCTCACCCCAATCCACCAGACTGCTCCTGCAACTTGACAGCATAGAACAGTGACAGACATTCAGCTCTCTCAGGACCTCTCCCAGGACCTCTCCCAGGACCTCTCCCAGGACCTCTCCCAGGACCTCTCTTAGGACTCCCAGGAACTATAGACATTCAGGATGTCTGTACAGAAGAAGGTGGAAGGTGGAAAGCTTCAAGTTCCTCGGCGTACACATCACTGACAAACTGAACAACAAACGCAACAGAGCCTCTTCAACCTCAGGAGGCTGAAGAAATTTGGCTTGGCACTCAAAGTTTTACAGATCCACAATTGAGAGCATCCTGTCGGGCTGTATCACCGCCTGGTACGGCAACTGCACCGCCCGCAACCGCAGGGCTCTCCAGAGGGTGGTGCGGTCTGCCCAACTCATCACCGGGGGCAAACTACCAGTCCTCCAGGACACCTACTGTACCTGATGTCACAGGAAGGCCAAAAAGATCATCAAGGACAACAACCACCCGAGCCACTTCCTGTTCACCCCGCTATCATCCAGAAGGCGAGTTCAGTACAGGTGCATCAAAGCTGGGACCGAGAGACTGAAAAACAGCTTCTATCTCAAGGCCATCAGACTGTTAAACAGCCTTCACTAACACATTAGAGGCTGCTGCCACTTTAATAAATGGAACACTAGTCACTTTAATAATGTTTACATATCTTGCATTACTCATCTCATATGTATATATTGTATTCTATACTATTCTACTGTATCTTAGTATATGCTGCTCTGACATTGCTCATCCATATATTTATTTATATATTCTTAATTCCATTGCTTTACTTAGATTTGTGTGTATTGGGTATATGTTGTGAAATTGTTAGATATTACTTGTTAGATATTACTGCACTGTCGGAGCTAGAAGCACAAGCATTTCACTACACCCGCAATAACATCTGCTAAACACGTGTATCTGACCAATAACATTTGATTAGATTTTTACATATCATTCCATTCAAGTCATTGAACTAAGAACATGGCTAGATGAAGAGGAGTGTGAGGTGAGCGTGTGCGATACAGCCCACAACAGCTTGTGTGAAAAGGCCAAGCCAGCGGGAAGTTATGGTTTATTACTGGCTCCCAGTTCATCCATACACGGCGGCAGGTAGCTTAGTGGTTAAGAGCGATGTGCCAGTAACCGAAAGGTCCCTGGTTCTAATCCCCGAGCCGACTAGGTGAAAAATCTGTCGATGTGCCCTTGAGCAAGGCACTTAACCCTAATTGCTCCTGTAAGTCGCTCTGGATAAGAGCGTCTGCTAAATGACAAAAAATTAGCCTGGAGGATACAGGGAAATCGCATTGCACGGGTTAGGATCCTGTTGGTCGGGGCTGCTGTAGTGAAAACAGAGCCTCCTGCCACTCCAGTCATCACTGGGCGTGAGAGTCTACTATGCTACCCATCCAGCAGCCATGGCTGGGAAGAAGATGGAGACAGAGGAGTAGAGAGGAGAGAAGCCATGATTGACAAATCCAGAAAACAGAATCATACACACAAGCATACTCAAAGACCAACATATGTACTGTATGTGTAAACAGATATATGCACGCATGAGAAATAGATAGGGATGGAAGGAGGGAGAGGGAGAGAGTGAGGCAGAAAGGTCATCAAAGCATGCACTTCAAACAAGCACTTGTTATTATTTGTGAGCTTATTTTCATCTGTTTGCTTGAAACTAGCAGGGCATTGAAATGATTCGCCTTCATCACCAAAGGCGATTCTCTCAACATTCCCTTTTCTTATTCAACAGCTCTCCCCCTCGCTCTCTCCCACTATCTCTCCCCCCTCTCTCTCCCCTCTCTCTCCCACTCTCTTTCTCCCCCTCTCTCTCTCCTATCTCTCTCCCCCTCTCTCTCTCCCTCCCCCCCTCTCTCTCCCTCTCTCTCTCTCTCCTCTCTCTCTCTCTCGCACTCTCTCTCCCCCTCTCTCTCTCCCCCTCTCTCTCTCCCACTCTCTCTCTCCTCTCTCTCTCTCCCTCGCACTCTCTCTCCCCCTCTCTCTCTCCCCTCTCTCTCTCCCATGCTGTCTCTCTCCCCCGCTGTCTCTCTCTCCCACTCTCTCTCTCCTCTCTCTCTCCCCCCTCTCACTCCCCCCCCTCCCCCTCTCTCTCCCCCTCTCTCTTTCCCTCTCCCCCTCTCTCTCTCCCCTCTCTCTCTCTCTCTCTCTCTCTCTCTCTCTTCCTCTCTCTCCCTCTCTCGCTCCCCCTCTCTCTCCCCTGCTGTCTCTCTCCCCCTCTCTCTCTCCATTTCTCTCTCTCTCTCCCCCTCTCTCTTTCTCATGCTCTCTCCATTTCTCTCTTCCTCACACCCCTCCCCTTCTCTTTGTATGCCAGTCTCTCGCTCTTTTTCACACAAATATCCCCAGCAACCAGATTCAATACCTGGGTCTGACAATACACCACAGCAACACATGGGCAGAGACTGAAAGGGTTTGTGATGTCAGCATGAGCCTCAGCAGTAATTTATCTGACAATCAAAGGTAATCAGCAGGGTGGAGTGCACAGAAAAACATGACATGAATGCACCACTTGACCTGAGGGCCCAGCGCGTCAATGCTATTCAGCAGGGCCATTCTTCTGACTGACAGCTCCTTTATTTATGAATGTTACAGCTATTATTTTGGTACAGCCTATTAGACTGCCCTGTTCCACACACACACACACATACACACACATACACACACACTGCACATCTTTCTCTTGCTACATCCCAATTACACCGACTAAAGCCATTCACAAGACACCCAAGCAACAGTACCCTACCATTTTTTATTTCCTAGCACGCCATAGATGTCTCTCTGTGCTACCAGTTAGAAGTATGCTTTTCACCAGTCTGTAATGGCCAAAGCTGTGCTATAATAAAACACTTATTTTTCTCTCTACAAAGCCATCTAAGGATCGTTATTGCTCTCTTCCTTCTACTGTAACTCTTCTACTGTGACACTAAGAGGAGGAAAAATGACTACCCCTCCCTCCTCTTCCTCCTCACCCTCGCCCTCGCCCTCTCGCCCCTTCCTTTGCAACCAGCCACTTAAGTGCAGTTTTAGGAAATGGAAAAGAAAACCAATTAATTTCAAAGCGAAAAATACAGGCACTCACCATTCTTGATCTGTGTCCAAATGATTGAACAAGTCTGGCAGCAAAGAGCTCCCCCCACAGAGCTGACCTCGGGACACAAGCACTCTGAACCGCACTAAGCCTTCATCCACCAACTCAACTGGAGCTGGAGCTGCTCTCACTCTTTCACTTTTTAATGGCAGCTCATCATACAGTGCAGCTCGCAACAGTTTGCCAGAGGTGCCGGTTCCCTGCATCTGTCTTCTGAAGATAAAAGCTCAGCACAGGAAGAAGTAAATATGCGCTTTGCTGAGAAAAATGCCCTGAACAGAAGTTTTCAGAAATATAGAAAATGTTATTTGTCACATGCTTCATAAACAACAGGTGGAGACCCCTCCCCACCCGCCGGCAGTCCAGGATCCGGTCCACCGTAAAAGCCGGCTGTGAGGTGGCGACGGGCTTGAGGAGAGACACATGGAATGTGGGATGCACCCGCATGGTGGGGGGGGAAGTTGCAGGCGGTAGGCCACTGAGTTGACTCGCCGGACCACTCTGAATGGCCCAACGAACCGGGGGGACAGCTTCCTGGACTCCACGCGGAGGGGAAGATCCCGCGTGGAGATCCACAAACTCTGTCCCGGGCGAAAAACCGGGGCCGGGCGACGCCTGTGGTTGGCCTGATGTTGAGACCTGACCGAGGCCCACTTAAGCGCCGCCCGTACCTGACTCCAGGTGCGGCAAAAGCGACTGATGTGGGCCTGGACCGATGGGACCGCCACCTCCTCCTCTGGGAATAGGGGGGGTTGGTACCCATATTGGCACAGGAAGGGGGACAGGCTGGTGGACGAGCAGAGAAGGGTGTTGTGGGCGTACTCTGCCCACGCCAGTCGCTGACTCGACGTAGCTGGGTTGCTGGAGGCGTAGCACCTCAGCACCCCTCCAGATCTTGGTTGACGCGCTCCGTCTGCCCGTTCGACTGGGGATGGAAGCCAGAAGACAAGCTGACGAAGGCGCCAAGGCAGGGGGCGAACGCCTTCCAGAACCTGGAGGCGAACTGAGGGTCCCAATCCGACACTACATCTTGGGGAAAAACGTGCTGCACTCCCGGAAAACGTGCTGCACCGCCAATTTAGCCATCTCCCGGGCCGACAGGAGTTTGGGAAGGGGAATGAAGTGGACAGCCTTCGAGAACCTGTCCACCACAACCAAGATGACTGTGTATCCATCCGAGGGGGGTAGGTCGGAAATTAAATCCAGCGAGATGTGGGACCAGGGGCGCTTGGGGATAGGCAGGGGTCGGAGCAGCCCTGTTGCGGGCTGACGTGAGCTCTTCATGCGTGCGCACATCGGGTAAGCAGCCACGAAGGCGCGCGTATCCCCCTCAGCAGATGGCCACCATTTAAAAATTTAAAAATTTTAGTCATTTAGCAGACACTCTTATCCAGAGTGACTTACAGTTAGTGAGTGCATGCATTTTTTCATACTGGCCCCCCGTGGGAATCGAACCCACAACCCTGGGGGGAGAGAGAGAGCGAGGGAGAGAGAGAGGGGAGAGAGAGAGGGGGAACTCCAACGTTCTGGCGCCCCCCGGATGGCTGGTGAGGTCGGACGCTTGCGCTCACAGAAGCAGTCGCGAGCGCACAACCTTGGGTACGTACATCCTCCCCGATGGACCTCCGCCCGGATCGGACTCCCGCCCTAGCGCTGCTCTGACCAACCTATCGATTCCCCACGAAACTGGGGCAGCAATCAGGGCATTGGGGACAATGGGGTCGTCCCTCTCCACCAGGTCTACCGTCTGGGGTCGAAGAACACCAAGCCTGACGCGCTCTCCCGGCAGTTCGACCCCGAACGGTATGAGATGGTGAACCGGAACCTGGTGAAGAACAACGCCCACCTGGCCTAGCGCGAGTTGAGCCTCTTGGCCCCCCTAAGTTCTTATGGTCAGTCCATACGACGAATGGATGGGCGGCCCCTCTAGCCAGCACCTCCACTCCCCCAGGGCGAGCTTGACCGCTAGCAACTCACGGTTCCCCACGTCTTAATTCCGCTCCGCCGGGGACAGCCGACGGGAGAAAAACACGCAGGGATGAATCTTATCATCCGTGAGGAACCGCTGGGACAGGATTGCTCCCACCGCAACGTCTGAAGTATCCACCTCCACAATGAACGGCAGGGACAGATCAGGATGCCCTAGGACCGGGGCTGATGTAAAGCGCCGCTTAAGTGCATCAAATGTGTTCCCCGCTTCCGTGGTTCAGGAGAAGGAGCGCATGCTCGTCTGGGTGAGGGCTGTCAGGGGAGCAGCTAGGGAGCTAAAATTGCGAATAAATCGCCTATAAAAATGAGAGAACCCTAAAAACTGCTGTAGTTGCTTGAGGGATGAGGGCTGGGGCCAATCCAGTACCGCGCTGACCTTGGCTGGGTCCATCCGTAGGTCCCCCTGAGTGACAATGAACCCCAGGAAGGAGACTGTCTCTGTGTGGAACACGCACTTGACGTAGAGCTGGTGACGGAGAAGGCGTTGGAGGACCTGCCGAACGTGCTGCTGGTGTTCACTCATGTCCTTAGAAAATATTAGGATGTCATCCAAATACACAAAGACGCTGTAGTCGAGGAGGTCCCGGAGCACGTCATTGACCAACGCCTGGAACACCGCAGGCGCGTTGGCTAGACCGAACGGCATGACTTGGTACTCGTAATGCCCACTGGGTGTGTTAAAAGCCGTCTTCCACTTGTCCCTCTCCCGAATCCTCACCAGGTTGTAGGCATTACGTAAGTCCAGCTTGGTGAAGACCCGGGCTCCCTGCTATGACTCGAATGCCGTCGTCATCAGGGGGAGTGGGTAGCGGTTCTTAACCGTGATGTCGTTGAGCGCCTGGTAATCAATGCACGGCCACTGCCCACCGTCCTTTTTCCCCACAAAGAAGAAGCCCGTGCCCACGGGTGAGGTAGAGGGACGGATGTGACCCTCGACGAGAGCCTCGTCGATATACTCCCTCATGGCCAGCATCTCCAGCCGGGACAAGGAAAACAATCGCCCTCGTGTGGGCATGGCACCCGGCAGGAGATTGATAGCGCAGTCGAATGGCCTGTGAAGAGGTAGGCTATTGGCACTCCTCTTACTAAACACCTCCCCCAGATCCCAATACTCCCTGGGAACGCCTGACAGGTCTGGGCCGGTGACAGAGTCTGTAGGCGCCGTTCTCCCGGTGGCAACAGCCGCTAGGGCGGTAGGCGGTTCGGAGTGCGGGACCTGGGGAAGAGGTGAGGACTGGTAGATGGTCTGGGACGGTGGTTTGGGCTGATAAGTGGTCGGTGGAGACCGGAACAGGACGGGGGCGGAGCCTCCGTCCAGGATGAGCCGCCCCTTGGACCAATCTATCCGGGGTTTGTGGGCGACCAGCCAGGGGTGCCCGAGGACGAGGGGACACTCCGGCGAGTCCACAATGAAAAACTGGATATCCTCCCATAGCCCCCCCCGCCACATGGACATGCACGGGGACAGTGCGCCGGGTTCCGGCTCGCTAGCACCCCTCCCGATACTAGTGAGCCCTCCCGTTTCCTGGCTTCTCTGGGCATGAGTCGCATTGGTGACCTGCCTGGCCGCAGTACAGGCAACGTCCCTGGCGCAGACGCCTCTGCCTCTCCATCCTGGACAAGCGCGCCGCTCCCAGCTGCATAGCCTCCTCCTGAGGCATCTCTTCCCTGAATCGGCGTAAAGCCTCTGGGTTGATAGTGGGACGCGGAGGCGCGCCTTGCGTCATCCCTCTCTCATGCGCCCTCTCACGATGCCGATTGTCTACCCGCACCGAGAGTTCGACGAGGCCGTCCAGTCGCTCAGGCAGCTCCCTGAAAGAGAGTTTGTCCTTCATCCCCTCCGATAGCCCCTGCGCGTAAAGGACGACCAGGGCAGCCTCCTCCCATCCTGCCTCTCGAGCACGGGTCCGGAACTCCACGGAGTAGTCCACCACCGAACGGTCACCCTGCCGACAGGCCGTGAGCTGCCTCCCGGCCTCGTACCCCGACACCACCCGAGAGGTGTCGAACACCTTGCGTAGCTCCCAGTTGAATTGGTAGGAGACGGAGCACGCCCGTGTTTGGCAACAGAGTGATGATGTAGGCCACCCACCCTGCTCCGTCGGAAGGAGGAGGGTTATAGGCTGAATATCAGGGAACACTGGGTGAGGAATTCCCTGCAGCCCTCTGGACGTCCATCATACCTCTCTGGAGGTGCTAGGCGGGGTTCCCGCGATGTCGCAGGCGAGACTGGAGACGCCGCTGCAGTGGCTTCCACTCCGCCGGCTGCCGGGGCTGGTCGGGTGTCCACCCGGCTCTGCACGGCGATTGTCAGCTGGCAGAGATTCTCGGTGATCTGCTGCAGGCTGCGGTTGTGTTGGTTCAGCATAGCTCCCTGTGTTGCCAATGCGCTCCGATACTGTGCTGCCTCCACTGGGTCCATATTGGCTCTGTTTTCTGTAAGGGTTGGTGTGAGGTGTGACCCAGGTGCGGTGCAGGATATACAGTAGGCAGTAGGCAGAGATGGTGAAACAAGGATCTTTACTGGTGGTCCCAAAGCCAGAATACAAAAGAACGGACTTATCACGATAAAAGAAAGGAGGAGCAAATAAGTCTCCTAAAACCATCTGACAGCCAAAATACGAAATACTACCTACGACTGAAACAAATAACGAAACAGAGAGAACACTTCTCAAGTACCTGTACATAGGTCTCCGATCAGATACTGAGTAGTACTGCTGGACATAGAGAAACTAACAGAGAAAACTGAGCAAGGGAAGTGAGGGCATAAATACACAGGTGAACAGGTAGATACAGGTGACACCAATAGGATACTGATTAGTCCAGACTGTGAGTGAGGAGGTGCCTAAGGTTGTCAGAGGATGATACCTAGTTGGTCGCTCCGGAACTGCGACCCCTCCTGTAACATTCAGGGTCCTGTTGGTTCCAAATTTGGTGCATCGGTACCTCTTGCCGTGCAATAGCAGAAAGTATATTTGACAATATTTAGGGCCTTTCTCTGACACCGCCTGGTATAGAGGTCCTGGATGGCAGGGAGCTCGGCCCCAGTAATGTATTGGTGTATGGGCTTCCATTTATGTGTTAGTAAATCACATTATTTGCTTTTTGAATTGAGTTGAATCACCATTGTGGATATGTTTTATGTTGAGTTTATTGTTAATGCTTTACTGTAAATGTGAAGCAGAATCAGTATTAGCAGCAGTGCTGTCAGTGAATCACAATGTCCAGAGGGACTGACAGAATTCTATAGTCCATTGTTGCATATTGTTAAACCCACACAGGTTGGTAGAAATAGGAATGGAAGAGTGTGTGTCTTTAGGGGTGGTGGGAGTGGGATATGGTAGCTAGCTAAGCCCTTTGTTATGGGTGTATCTGCGGGGTTGAGACAGACTGTGGATGGCTTGGCTGCCCTGCAACAGGCATGACTGCCTTGTCTGTGCCTCAGAGCTAGAGTCGTGTGGTGCAGGCCCATCCTCTTCTCCTCCTCTCCCTCTATACTCCCTCTCTTCTCCCTCTCCCCCTTTCCCCTCCATCACCCTGCTATTAATAGAGCCTACAGCCTCCAGAGGACCTACACAGGGGAGAGAGAGAGAGAACAGAGAGAGTGAGAGAAGAGAAGAGAGGGAGCAGAGCTGGAATAAGGGCGGAAACAGCAGAAAAAGAGGAAGGGAGAAAGGACAGGAGAGAGTGATGGGAGTGAGGAAGAGGGAGAGAGAGAGAGAGAGTGACAGGGAGATGGAACTGTAAGAGAGAGACAGGGAGTGGCTAGGAGGGGATGGGAGATGGAGCAGTAAGAGAGAGACAGGGAGTGGCTAGGAGAGGATGGGAGATGGAGCAGTAAGAGAGAGACAGGGAGTGGCTAGGAGGGGATGGGAGATGGAGCAGTAAGAGAGAGACAGGGAGTGGCTAGGAGGGGATGGGAGATGGAGCAGTAAGAGAGAGACAGGGAGTGGCTAGGGGATGGGAGATGGAGCAGTAAGAGAGAGACAGGGAGTGGCTAGGAGAGGATGGGAGATGGAGCAGTAAGAGAGAGACAGGGAGTGGCTAGGAGAGGATGGGAGATGGAGCAGTAAGAGAGAGACAGGGAGTGGCTAGGAGGGGATGGGAGATGGAGCAGTAAGAGAGAGACAGGGAGTGGCTAGGAGTGGAGGGAGATGGGGTGTGGGAAGAGAGAGAGAGTGATAGAGTGTAAAGAGAGGGAGTGGCACTGAGAAAGAGAAAGAAAGAGAGATTGAAAGGATTATTAAAGCCCCCTTCCCCTTAGTCATTTTAACAGCTGTATGTGTGTGTGTGTGTGTGTGTGTGTGTGTGTGTGTGTGTGTGTGTGTGTGTGTGTGTGTGTGTGTGTGCGTTCATGTATAGTGCAGCAGGGTTAGATAGAGACAAACAGAGCCCTCAAGGTCATCACTAAACCCCAGCCAACCAGCCAGCTGTCATCTCAGAGTCAGCCATCATGCCTATCAACCACACAGTAGGCAGCAACACCCACACCACCCTCACCAACACCCACATCACCCACACTAACACCCACACCACCCACATCAACACCCCTACCAACACCAACACCACCCACACCAACACCCACACCACCCACACCAACCACACCAACACCCACACTACTCACACCAACACCCACACCACCCACACCAACACCCACACCACCCACACCAACACCCACACCACCCACACCAACACCACCCACACCAACATCTACACCACCCACACCAACACCAACACTCACACAAACACCCACACCACTCACACCAACACCCACACCACTAACAACAACAAGCACACAGACACGCTGGTGGTTTAGGAAATCTTTACGATGTCAACTTTATTTATGTTAATTTGCAGTACTGAGTGCTGGCAGTCCATTTACCAACTGAGGGGACACTGAAGCATTAGCTTCTTTTTAAAACCACCATTGCTAATGTTTTATGGCTTTCAAAGTTCTGTTCAAAAGCAGTGAATGTAATTGAAAATAGCCTGTTGTTTGACAAGTTGTAAAACCAGACAGAGACATTATCAAAGCCGTTAAGAATCATGGTTTCCAATTAAGTTGCTGATAAAGTCACCTGGCTGCGAGGGAGCACAGCGGTGGTGGTGGCAGTGTGATGCAGAGCGGGGGCCACATGTGAAGCCAGTGACTCTGTTAACGTGACACCAGAGACTCCCTCCTGTCTGCAGAGCCAATCCTCCACTGAGACATAATTACAACCACACACAGCCTGCCTAACACACTTATCTGATTCTAGATTAAGCTACTTTGACACACTTAGCAAATTGAAATGGGTTATTATTTCAGAGTTTTTTGTTGAAATTAGTCTGGCTGGCAAAGCTTTGACTGGGGTTGTGATAATGTTGTTGTACATTGGTGAAGAGAGAGAGAGGGGGGGGGGGGGGGATCTGATTGGACACTAGATGGACATATACTGTAGTTCCTAGGACCAATCAGATGCTGATAAGGCTTGATTAACAGGAAGTGATTCAAGTGATAGTTGGATTGGATCTATTTGGACCCAGACAGTGAACCTAGAGGCTGCTGTAGCCATGGTCTCTACTGGCTAAACTTCCTAGCATGCATGCGACCAAGCCTTTGTAAGAAATGACTCACCTATAGCCTCTAGAGCTCCCCAACCACCAACCACTATTGGAAGAGTCTATAGGTACAAGCGTGAGTCTGTGAGCCTCTTTGGGTATATATTGAATTCTCCCTCTGCATGGTTAGAAAGCAGCAGCTGTGTGTGGGTGCTGGGTGTTGCTGCATCAGTTAGCACTGCCCCTGGCCTTCTGGGACTGAGTCACTGTGAGATGGGGGGCTTACTTTACCTCCCTAAGCCCCTCTTAACCCTCTGGAGCCACTGTCATACATGTACCTCACACAAACCAATGAGCTAGATAGTTTCATCTTCCATCCTCCATCCGATGTCTTCTATGTGATCCGTGCTTGGGAACGGGCTCAGGCATGTCACACCAGGATCAGTAGACGAGGTCTGGTGCTGAATGAAACAACACAGAGGCTGCGTCCCCAAAATGGCACCCTATTCCCTACATAGTGCACTACTTTTGACCAGGGCCCTAGTCAAAAGTAGTGCACTATGTAGGGAATAGGGTGCCATTTGGGACGTAACCAGAGGATGTCGACATACATCGGGGTACAAATTGGTTCACTGCACCGTCACCTGCTCTGTAGCTGCAACAGATGCCATGTGAGAAACATGTGATGTGCCTAAGGGATGTTTCCAGCCATTATATCCCATCTGATTCCCCTGATAGTTGTGTCAGCTGTAGCTCCTTGTTTTCATCTGTTCCTTAGTGCTAGCATAACGGCTAATATATTCTTATAGTACAAAGTGATTTTCTCCTCTGATGTCATGCAGTGTGTCAAGTCCTCCTTTAATTGACCTTGAAACGCCTTTGCACCTTGGATCTGCTGTTGAAAAGCCCCTCTCTGCTGCAGTAGAACATGCTCTTGTTTTATATGCAATGTGGAGTGGTGGTGAGCTGTAGGTCAGACTCCTACCGTACCGCACAATGAATTATTTAGACCAGGTACACATTTAAAGAAGCAGAACTGACTGAAACCATAGAAACCATTACTCCTCCTACTGTAGAAATAACATAAATATCCTCAAGCTCCCGCAGAGCCTTGGCAGCCCAGTGGGGCTTTCTCCCAATTTAACCCTTTAATCATCAACCCAGTGAAGCAAGCAGCAATCCGATAATCATTAACTGACTGAAGCTACAGTACAGCATCTGCAGTGAATCAGATAGTGGTAGCTACTTGACTCATCGTGATCCGAAACTGGTGTTGCATTACAGCTGTGCAAAGTGTTGGCAATTGCGGAAAGTAACCTTTTGGAACACTTAGTCAGTTAACTAGTAACAATTAACCGTTGCCCTCTTCCTCCACTCCTGACGACTAAATTTCCTCTTATTTGAGTGAACAGTGGGTTATTACACTCAACTGATTCTTATTACCATGTGGAAAATGTAATTATTTAAACTAATGCCGCACCAGTTCTGCTCTATGTGAATGTAGTGCTTCTCCCTCCTTATAGTAAGGTACAGTGCTGTGAAATACGTTTTTGCCAACCCTTTCTAATTTCCTCTACTTCTGCATATTTTTTATACTTAATGTTAGTGCCTTCGGAGGGTGTTCAGACCCCTTGACTTTTTCCACATTTTGTTGGGTTGCGGCGTTATTCTAAAATTGATTGGATTGGATTGTTTTTTCCTCCCCAATCTGCACACTGCCCCATGATGACAAAGCAAAAATAGGATTTTAGAAAATGTTGCTAAAACTGAAATATCACATTTACATAAGTATTCAGACCCTTTACTCAGTACTTTGTTGAAGCACCTTTGGCAGCGATTACAGCTTTGGGTCTTCTTGGGTATGATGCTACAAGCTTGGCACACCTGTATATGGGGAGTTTCTCCCATTCTTCTCTGCAGATCCTCTCAAGCTCTGTCAGGTTGGATGGGGAGCGTTGCTGCACAGCTATTTTCAGGTCTCCAGAGATGTTAGATCGGGTTCATGTCCAGGCTCTGGCTGGGCCACTCAAGGACATTCAGAGACTTGTCCCGAAGCCACTCCTGCGTTGTCTTGGCTGTATGCTTAGGGTCGTTGTCCGGTTGGAAGGTGAACCTTTGCCCCCAGTCTGAGGTCCTGAGCGCTCTGGAGCAGGTTTTCATCAAGGATCTCGCTGTACTTTGCTCCGTTCATCTTTGCTTCGATCCTGACTAGTCTCCCAGTCCCTGCAGCTGAAAAACATCCCCACAGCATGATGCTGCCACCACCATGCTTCACCGTAGGGATGGTGCCAGGTTTCCTCTAGAAGTGATGCTTGGCATTCAGGGCAAAGAGTTCAATCTTGGTTTCGTCAGACCAGAGAATCTTGTTTCTCATGGTCTGAGAGTCTTTAGGTGCCTTTTGGCAAATTCTAAGATGGCTGTCATGTGCCTTTTACTGAGGAGTGGCTTCAGTCTGGCCTCTCTACCATAAAGGCCTGATTTGTGGTGCTGCAGAGATGGTTGTCCTTCTGGAATCCTGTCTCGGACCTCTACGGACAATTCCTTCGACCTCATGGTTAGGTTTTTGCACTGTCAACTGTGGGACCTTATATAGACAGGTGTATGCCTTTCCAAATCATGTCCAATCAATTGAATTTACCACCGGTGGA
This sequence comes from Coregonus clupeaformis, assembly GCF_020615455.1. Lineage (NCBI taxonomy): Eukaryota > Metazoa > Chordata > Actinopteri > Salmoniformes > Salmonidae > Coregonus > Coregonus clupeaformis. Next base: position 6,619,462 of record NC_059196.1, read on the forward strand.
ATCCAAGTTGTAGAAACATCTCAAGGATGATCAATGGAAAAAGGATGCACCTGAGCTCAATTTTTTGTCTCATAGCAGAGGGTCTGAATACTTATGTAAATAAGGTATTTCTGTTTTCGCTTTGTCATTATGGGGTATTGTGTGTAGATTGCTGAGGATTTGTATTTATTTGATCTGTTTTAGAAAAAGGCTGTAACGTATCAAAGTGGAATGGGTCCGGGGGTCTGAATACTTTCCGAAGGCACTGTTTCGGAACTTCAACCAAAACCTAATATTAGGTAAAGGGAACCTGAGTGAATAAATAACAGATTTACATACTTATTTCATAAACAAAGTTATGCAACACCCAAAGCCCCTGTGTAAAAAAGTAATTGCCCCTTACACTCTAACTGTAGGCCTCCTGTAGCTCAGTTGGTAGAGCATGGCGCTTGCAACGCCAGGGTTGTGGGTTCGTTTCCCACGGTGGGCCAGTATGAAAAATGTATGCACTCACTAACTGTAAGTCGCTCTGGATAAGAGCGTCTGCTAAATGACTTAAATGTAAATGTAAGGATAAACTCGCTTATCAAAACACTTTGTGGCATGCTAACACACAACCACGCTAACAAGAAGAGTAATTCATCTGATTTTGGGTTGGTTACAAATGGCCGCTCCTGAAATAACCCCTGTCAGGCCTGACACCGTGCTAATCTCCTCTCCTCTCTAACATTCACACTAGCTACTGCTGCTGATGAATATAGGACACCCTGGGGGACAGGACAGGGAGGGAGATGGAAGAACAGGGCCCAGCCTCAGCCCTCCAACACCCACCCAGCCACCACCCCAGTAGCCCAGTAGGCCATCTGCCCCGGCTAGTAATTAAAGCCAAAGCTGATAGCTAATATTATTCTCTCTTTCCAATCTGGAGGAGGAGAGAGAAGGAGAGAATGAGAGGAGGAGAGGAATAGATACCCAGCATAATGACCCGAACCCCCAGTAACAGTGGAATAAACACACTCCAGTAAGTGTGGGTCCGCTCTGCCTGTCTAATGCACAAGGCCAGAGCCTGCAGACACTACCTAATAGAAAGAAGCACATTACTGATCAGGAACCGTTGTAGTTCGCGGGCAGAGTATTCAGTCTGGCACAGCAGTACTGGCCGCGTAGCAGGAGGTTTATTCTAGCTATTGCTCTCCCGTCGCACCGTTCCACTCTGGCACTGCTTCAGCATCCCAACGTCTGTACCAGAACTAGTACACACCATGTCGTGCCAAAACAGGCCCTTTTCTTTACAATTATCCTTGGCATCCATTGGGGAAGGGTTTTAGGGGACTGACACATCTGACATAATGACATAATGAGGCGGACCTCACAGCTAATTGATGACAACAGATTGATTTTGTTTGTTCATTTTTTTTTGCTCTGCTTATTTTTCTGGGTCGCACATTCATTCAAGCGGGATCGAGTCAATTGGAATAATCGTGGCTAATTCAGCATGAAGCCAGTCTCTGAACTCAAGTCGATGTTCTGCACGTGTAAGAATGCACACATGGTATGGAGTTAATAGGGATGGATAGGTTCAGATGGAGATGTATAGGGGCCAAACTCTTTATACTTGCTCTAACCAAAGACCCATCCTTTCTCAGACCGATGGGACATTAAACATGGTAAGAGAGAGAGAGAGAGAGAGAGAGAGAGAGAGAGAGAGAGAGGGACCAATGTAATCAGTCAGTGAGAGAGCCTTTTCATCTCCTCCTGATGTCTTCAAAGACAATGAGCCTCACCCGCTGCACTCTGTCCCCATTAACACGCCACACACACACACACACACACACACACACACACACACACATACACGAAAATAACTACATAAACATACAGCACAACACACCCAATCCTCTCTATTAAACAAACACAGAATAATGGAGGGGGGGTAACAGAATAAACATTGATGAGTCTCTATCTTCTCTATCACTGGCATCCCCTCCATGTGTCCTCTGTGTGGCTGGAGTGATGATGGGGGAGAGACGGTGGGTACTATTGATAACCTGGGAGCCAGCCTCCCTTCTCCTCCCTATAGTCTGCTTCTCCCAGTGTGTGTACGTGTGTGTGTGTGTGTGTGTGTGTGTGTGTGTGTGTGTGTGTGTGAATGAGTGCGTGTGCTGCCCATGCTTCCTATGTGTGTGTGTGCGTGTCTGCCCGTGTGTATCCATCTATGTGTGTGTGTCTGAGCCGTCTCTCCCCCTCCATCACTCCAGTGACTGCCTCTCTGACTCTGACGGGAAGTCAAGCACATCTAAGAGGGATTGTTGTCAAGCAAACAGGGGATGGAGGGCGACGGAACACAAACCCATTTGAGATGTAATCTGACAGCGGCAACAAATTCCATTAACGTTGTTTTGTCATTTCCCTGATTTCTATTTGTGCTTGAACAAAGCCACATTAAGTCCTTGACCTTGTCAACACAGCTAGTGTTCATTACAGCAATCCCTTTATCCACTCACAGTCACACACACCGGTGACTACACATCGCTTTACCTCACGTCCTTACCTAACCTTTACCTCACGTCCTTACCTAACCTTTACCGAACTAAAGCCACGATCATATGGACTTTGATTTCTAATTAATGGGTTAGCAACTCAACCTCCAAAAGGAATACGTGCAAATACTGTTGGATGGAGGGGAAAAACTCCAGTTCATCGAGTCCAAATGACTTACATGTATTCGGCCAATAACAGTGTCTGCATGTACATTAAAATTCAAGTATACATACCTTAATGAGTAGTACGGTTTGGATTTTCCTAATGTTTCTAAACATCTAAGTGGAATTATTCATCCAATTCTAGTTCTCATGTTTATGTAGCTTTTAATTTTGTGTTTACCTCTACGTTTCTGCTTGGGGCTCAGTGCAGTTAGCGGTGCTTGTTATTGTGAGCAAAACTCTGCTTTCTTCAAGCTATGGCTCTGTGTTTGTTGCTATGATGGATGCTATGCTGTGGGGCACAGAGTTTCTCTGGGTTTGTACGCGGTTGTGTGTGTGTGTGTGTCTTAGTATTTGTTTCTGTAGGGTTTTCTTACATTTCTTACATAGCAAGTGGGTGTATTTGTGTTATTGTGTGGGTGCCTGTATATGTGTGTGTGTGTGTGTGTGTGTGTGTGTGTGTGTGTGTGTGTGTGTGTGTGTGTGTGTGTGTGTGTGTGTGTGTGTGTGTGTGTGTGTGTGTGTCTGTGTGTGTATAAGTGTGTGTATGAGTGCGTGCGTGTGCATTTTATTGAGAGAGAGCAAGAGAGCAAAGATGGACATGTACAGTACCAGTCAAAAGTTTGGACCCACCTACTCATTCAAGTGTTTTTCTTTTTTTTTACTTTTTTTTTTTACTACATTGTAGAATAATAGTGAAGACATCAAAACTATGAAATAACACATATGGAATCATGTAGTAACCAAAAAAGTGTTAAACAAATCAAAATATATTTTATATTTGAGATTCTTCAAAGTAGCCACCCTTTGCCTTGATGACAGCTTTGCACACTCTTGGCATTCTCTCAACCAGCTTCATGAGCAATGCTTTTCCAACAGTCTTGAAGGAGTTCCCACATATGCTGAGCACTTGTTGGCTGCTTTTCCTTCACTCTGCGTTCCAACTCATCCCAAAGCATCTCAATTGGGTTGAGGTCGGGTGATTGTGGAGGCCAGGTCATCTGATGCTGAACTCCATCACCTTCTTGGTCAAATAGCCCTTACACAGCCTGGAGGTGTGTTGGGTCATTGTCCTGTTGAAAAACAAATGATAGTCCCACTAAGCGCAAACCAGATGGGATGGTGTAGCGCTTCAGAATGCAGTGGTAGCCATGCTGGTTAAGTATGCCTTGAATTCTAAATAAATCACAGACAGTGTCACCAGCAAATCACCCCCACACCATCACACCTCCTCCTCCATGCTTCATGGTGGGAACCACACATGCGGAGATCATCCGTTCACATACTCTGTGTCTCACAAAGACACGGAAGTTGGAACCAAAAATCTCAAATTTGGACTCATCAGACCAAAGGACAGATTTCCACCAGTCTAATGTCCATTGCTCGTGTTTGTTGGCCCAAGCAAGTCTCTTCTTCTTATTGGTGTCCTTTAGTAGTGGTTTCTTTGCAGGAATTCGACCATGAAGGCCTGATTCACGCAGTCTCCTCTGAACAGTTGATGTTGAGATGTATCTGTTACTTGAACTCTGTGAAGCATTTATTTGGGCTGCAATTTCTGAGGCTGGTAACTCTAATGAACTTATCCTTTGCAGCAGAGGTAACTCTGGGTCTTCCTTTCCTGTGGCGGTCCTCATGAGAGCCAGTTTCATCATAGAGCTTGATGGTTTTTGCAACTGCACTTGAAGAAACTTTCAAAGTTATTGAAATGTTCCGTATTGACTGACCTTCATGTCTTAAAGTAATGATGGACTGTCGTTTCTCTTTGCTTATTTGAGCTGTTTTTGCCATAATATGGACTTGGTCTTTTACCAAATAGGGCTGTCTTCTGTATACAACCCCTACCTTGTCACAACACAACTGATTGGCTCAAACGCATAAATTAACTTTTAACAAGACACACCTGTTAATTGAAATGCGTTCCAGGTGACTACCTCATGAAGCTGGTTGAGAGAATGCCAAGAGTGTGCAAAGCTGTCATCAACACAAAGGGTGGCTACTTTGAAGAATTTGTTTAACACTTTTTTGGTTACTACATGATTCCATATGTGTTATTTCATAGTTTTGATGTCTTCACTATTATTCTATGATGTAGAAAATAGCAAAAATAAAGGAAAACCCTTGAATGAGTAGGTGTGTCCAAACTTTTGACTGGTACTGTATATTTGTTAGAGGAAGAAAGAGAGAGTGAGGGATGGATATGTATATTTGTTAGAGAGGAAGAAAGAGAGTGTAAGGGTGGGAGGAAGAAATAGAGTGAGTGATGGATATGTATATTTGTTAGAGAGGAAGAAATAGAGTGAGTGATGGATATGTATATTTGTTAGAGAGGAAGAATGAGAGTGAGGGATGGATATGTATATTTGTTAGAGAGGAAGAAAGAGAGTGAGTGATGGATATGTATATTTGTTAGAGAGGAAGAAAGAGAGTGAGTGATGGATATGTATATTTGTTAGAGATGAAGAAATAGAGTGAGTGATGGATATGTATATTTGTTAGAGAGGAAGAATGAGAGTGAGGGATGGATATGTATATTTGTTAGAGAGGAAGAAAGAGAGTGAGTGATGGATATGTATATTTGTTAGAGATGAAGAAATAGAGTGAGTGATGGATATGTATATTTGTTAGAGAGGAAGAAAGAGAGTGAGGGATGGATATGTATATTTGTTAGAGAGGAAGAATGAGAGTGAGGGATGGATATGTATATTTGTTAGAGAGGAAGAAAGAGAGTGAGGGATGGATATGTATATTTGTTAGAGAGGAAGAATGAGAGTGAGGGATGGATATGTATATTTGTTAGAGAGGAAGAATGAGAGTGAGGGATGGATATGTATATTTGTTAGAGAGGAAGAAAGAGAGTGAGGGATGGATATGTATATTTGTTAGAGAGGAAGAAAGAGAGTGAGGGATGGATATGTATATTTGTTAGAGAGGAAGAATGAGAGTGAGGGATGGATATGTATATTTGTTAGAGAGGAAGAATGAGAGTGAGGGATGGATATGTATATTTGTTAGAGAGGAAGAAAGAGAGACTCAGGGATGGATATGTATATTTGTTAGAGAGGAAAAAAGAGAGAGTCAGGGATGGGGTGGGGGGAGTTGAGCTTACATCAATTTGAAATGGATCTTATGAACAGCAAACACAGCATTTGTGGAAATAAGCCAGAGAATTTGCTTGCAAAGGTATTTTGAGATGATACAGAAGACAGCTACAGCGAGCAGATCAGCTGCCACCACAGAGGGATTTAGAGTTTGTCTCTTAGAATTCTGATCATTGACAAGGCCACCGCTAGACTGTTGATGTTAAGAAGATGTCTAAAACAGAGAGACAGATAAAATACACTATGGGATACCTTAGACCTCAATAGTCATATTGGTTTAGGATGTTTGACGTTTCCTTAATACACCGACACAGGATGACAGTTTTGAAGCAAGATTTGTGCAGCACTGTGAGTGACAATGCAGGCCAGGCTAATGTTAGTGTGAGAAATGCCCATGCAGCAGCAGTGAGGTTTTCTGTGGTGTTCTCAGGGCCTTTGGGCCCCTGCCAGCACTAAGCCCTCTCACTTGGCTCTGCTGGTGTGTGTGTGGGAGCGCAGGGTGGCAGTTATGGTACCTGTGTGAACAATGAGGCACTGAGGTGAGAGCAGGCCATCTGCACCCGCTACAGTACCTAGCTACTTACCTACCGACACACACAGAGGTCAAACTCAGAGGGGGAAACTAACCACGAGGCGTGCAGCAGCCATTTCCCTGGTCTAAATGACCTTTCCTCTCATATCCCATCACATCCTGGAGAGGATAATACCCTGCCTCTATCTGGATCCACAGGGACTGCTGTTTTCTACCACTCACAATGGACCTGAAGAGACTCAGCTTACTAAAAGCCCCCTGGATGAGTTTGGCATGGCAATTTGTAAAGGAAGAAGGAGTTGTTTACGTAATGTTCAATGAGGGATCTGCAGGGTCTGCAACTTAAACCAGAGTGATTTTATGAAAACTCTGCTGTTGTCTTTCAGACTGTCATTTGTTAAGTCATAAATACAAAGAAGCCTAGTCATTTATGCAAAATAAATTGCATCCATTATCCTTGATACAATCTCAGACTGTATTTATAAACCTATGAAAGTTCAGCGTTGATAAATGATTATGATAAACCGCCCATAAATCTCAGCCTATTAATTGGCCAATAGTAATGTCACTGTAATCAATGCTGGTACAAGCCCACTTGAGTGTTATTTTATTCACTTCATTTCAGGTTCCTAACAAGGACATGGATGTATCTGTAATCACTAATGCTAATTTGCTCTAAGACTCAGGGCTCAGTATGTGCGCAGTGTGAGAAGGTACATGACATGTTGTTCCTAATTAGACCTGGTTGGTAAATAACAAGCTAGCAGAGCCACAGCTCCATGACCTGGGGTGGCAGGACAGGAGTGTGTCCCAAATGGCACCCTATTCCTTATACAGTGCGTTCATTTTGACAAGAGCTGTATGGGCCCTGGCCAGAAGTAGTGCACTATAAAGGGAATAGGGTGCCATTTGGGACGCAGACCAGGACAGGGCTGAGGCATGCTGAGAGATTAGGGGGACAGACAGGCCATGTGGTGATCACACTGCCACCGGACCAAGAACCTGTTATCTATTGTCACAGGCAGGGGACCGAGACCTGTCATATTCACCCACACACCCACAGTCATATCCCACCCACACACCCACAGTCATATCCTCTGTCATATTCACACACACCCACACAGACACACACACTGACTGCCACAAGGACCCAGCTAAGTCAATTAGCTCTGCAACCCAGCCGTACCGTCCATGTCAAACAAGAGAGAACTTCAAAAGGGAGAAACACAAATGCATTTTCACCCACTTTCAAACCCCACCACTGATCCTGCATTTGTCACTGTGACCCGCTCTGGTAAAAGGAGAGAAAGTACAGGGTCTTACGGCTGGTATTCACTCTTTAAAACAAGAGTCAGAGCAAGACAAACGCGTAGAAACATGTCTAATGATAGCTCTGCTGCCTCTGGTCTGCCCAGCTGCCTCTTCATAAGTGCTTAGCGGTGGCAGAGGAGGAGGTAGACACAACAAAAGCCTTGTCTGTATCTAATGGGAAATCCAGCTTGATTACACATTTCAGACTTGAGCTTGTGTGACTCAGTGTGTGACACAGATTTTCCATTACCACTGTAATTACTTTCTGGGTCTGCAGAGAGGTAGGCACACTAACACTGAGAAAGCCAATACGGATATACACTTCAACCATGCCTGGGCTCATGGATGCATCCTCACACACACCACTTAATGTCAGTCATCCAGTAGAGCTATATTGCTCTTCTATATGACTATGTAGTTGCCTGTACCACTTCCTACAATCACCTAGTAGCCATTCTGCTCTTGTTTGAGACGGTATGCCATAGCTGTGCCACCTCCTATGGCACCATCTATTGCCAATCATCTAGTAGTGCACCAGATAATAATGACTTCACATAGGAGCTCTATTCTAACTCTGCCTCTCCTGCACCAGTCAGCAGCACTATTCAGCCCACTGCACTGCGGGGCCATTTACTCCAGGTCAGTGCCAATGTCACTTACCAGTGCTCCCAGGATTCCATCTGGCCAGAGCGGAGCGTAACTGGTCCTGCAGGGAGAGGAAACGGAGCCGAACTGACCCCAAAATGGACTCATCATCAGTGTGATGGCAACAGATGAGGGAGTTTAGTCCACATTGCCTCCCCCTGCTCGTTAAAATGGCCTGCTGCACCTGTGGTCCTGCTGCTACCCTGCTACCACACATCTGTCAGCACCAACTCTGTCTGTCTGCTACTGTAGCTATCCAACTCTACCTGTCTGCTAGCCCTCCCTCTATCTCTTAAGGGAGTGAATGTTATTTATAATGAGGGTTACATGGAGAAAATCAGACCGCTCTGAAATTAAAATGGATGGCCTTCCCTTCAGTAAAATACATTTTAACTAAACCCTCCCTGAACGCTTGAAAAAACAACAACAAGTGACTCTCCCCTATACCCAAAATAATAATTAAAACATAGCAGAGAACATGTCTACCATTTACCCTTATTTCTTGGACAGACCAGAGCCTTAGACATGCGGTTTTAGAAACTTCTTCATCCTGTAAGCCTTGCCTTACATGGCAAAACAGGAATTTTGATAGTGCACAGGGCTGCAGGCCAGAAGGTTGTGGGCTCGCAGACCACTATGGGCAAGATAGAGGTGGAAAGATCTCATTTATAGTAAAATCATTGCATGAATTTATGATCGTATGTGCAGATCCGAGAAAATAATTGCCTTTTATAAACATTTCATGCAATTCTACGTCATTTTACATTTTTTGCAGAATATGTTTGATACCACACAAATTATCGAAATGACAGGCTAAGAATGGACAGAGAGATAGGCCTGTGTGTTCATCTTATTATATTTCTCCAATGGCAAATCAGTGTGTCTTGTTTGCAACGAAACTGTCCCTGTTTGCAAATAATTACATCTGAGAAGTCATTAGGAATCGGAGCATGTTACTAACTCAAAAGTTAGGCCTACCTTTCCACCCCAGACAGAGTAGGCCTACTGATGCAGAAAAATGTAAGCTTTAACTGCTGGCTACTCTTCATCCGTGACTTAACCCAACGAGAGAAGGTCACAAGTGTTTCCCTAAAAGCTGTCTGGGTTTAAACATCTTCTATTGTACAGAAAGTGAATAGCTTAATCAATTGATAGTGACAGAATTAGATGACTTCCCAAGTAAAGTCTATTTTATGTCTCCTCAGCTATAGAAGGTTGTAGCTCAGCCTCAATGTCAAAGAAACATAACAATGATATCCCCATATGCATTGGAGTCACGTCTTTCCTGGTTATGTTACAGCTTGTTTCTAGCATAAATCTTAAGCTAACAAGGGGTAGGTAGGCCTGTGCTTTTTGCCATTTTCTTAATAAAACAAAAAAGCAGAGTAGGCCTATGGCATACCCTCTCAATTCGAGTCTTGTTTTTAACTCAACAGCCCTTCACTGACACGGAGGTAGGCTATTTAAAGAGTGCATGGTGGGTGGAGCAATAGACTGACAAATCTATGGATATAGTAGCCATAGCCTAATTTCATCTGTCAAACACGCAGGTCTGCCTCTTATTTCTTAAATAGGAAGAAATAGGCTCCAATACATTTACATTTACATTTTAGTCATTTAGCAGACGCTCTTACCCAGAGCGACTTACAGTTAGTGAGTGCATACATTTTAATTCAAGACAAAGCACTCTTGTTGTTAATTAAGTCTAATTAAGTCTAAGTTAAATGAAGGCCTACTTCATCACCATGAGCTGTCCATTTCCCATTGATTGTGCCGTGGATGCTGCTTCAAGTTTCAGCACTCGAATCTGGATTATTGTGAGGTCAATAACTCTGATAAATACATCATGGGTAAGAAACATATTGTTTTTAATAAAATAAATTACAGTAGTAGCAAGCTATCAAAGTTGACCTCCGGTCCTCCTCATCTTGGCGCTCTCCTTCTCCAACAGAACAGAACATAGGCTATAGGCTATTCCACACGCAAGATAGTGACTTCTTTGGACTAGGCCTAATAAAAAATTATTTTCGGGCAGAAGCCTTTGACTGTCTTCCTGAACTGCCACTGTAGCCCTACACAGCACAACCATTGGTTAAGCAGCACACAAAAAAGTTTTGGATCAGCAAGAGCAAAGCAGGCCGGGGATCAGGGTTGGAATATCCATTGCATTGTGTAATGCAGCCTAGTTGTATTTACACTAGGCTGCTCTGTTCTTCTCTGAGCATGCACTTCAGGGCCTATAGCCTATAGGCTATGGATCATTTGATTGAGACCACACTAAATAGCCTATAGACACTTGATATTGCACGCCCAGTGGAGAATCAGAGATGAGGGGTGGCATCAGGCACACATCCATATATAGCCTAATAAGCAACTCATTCTACAACACTGAGAAATATTGAAATTTCATCTATTACAAATTACATGACTCTCCCCTGGACTAGATGTAAAAATACTAAACCCTTCCCTTGATTGAAATTGAAAAAGCATGACTTTCCACCATTTTCCTCCAGGTAACCATTCTATAAATGTGTATCTATCCCTAACTCTGTCTGCTAGTGCTAGCTCTTTACCTCTACCGCTATCTCCCAATCTCTTTCTCTTTCCCTCTCTCTCTCTCTCTCTCTCTCTCTCTCTCTCTCTCTCTCTCTCTCTCTCTCTCCCACTCTCTTTCGCTCTCTTTCTCTTTCCCTCTCTCACTCGCTCTCTCGCTCTCTCCCACTCTCTTTCTCTCTCTCTCTCTCTCTCTTTACCCCTCTCACTCGCTCTCTCTGTCTGCACACCTCTCATACTGTATTTAGCCTAGAACACCAATACCTCATTCACTGTACAGTACACACCTAAGGCGCATATAGAATTTTCAGCATGTCTCATAGTGTACTCCTACCAACACCCCACTCACGAGTATGCAATGTGGCCTTTAGTACATACCTACTACATATATCGAATACCCTGCATATCTCACACATTGTACTACTACTAACAGCCCACTCACTTACACTCAAATATGTGACGGCCTACTGCTGGGGCTTATGTGAAAATGTATGCACTCACTAACTGTAAGTCGCTCTGGATAAGAGCATCTGCTAAATGACTAAAAATGTCAAAAATGAAATGTTATGTCGAAAAGTCCCAAATGTTTTTATTTATTTATTAATTTCTTATAAAAATTTAGATGCAGAGCTCCAAAATGGTATATCATACATTGTGATTGGAGGAAGCATGCTGCTTTCAAAGTTAATAAACTTATCCCACTTAGGAGACAAGTAGGAGACAAATCTCCTTGAAAGACTTTGTTGAGTGCGAGAGAGCTCTACTATGTTTACACCCATTCAGCATCGTTCACACCCTCTTAAACTATAGACCCACCCATCTCTTAAGAATTCACATGTAAACACATGGCCAACCGTCAGCATGGTCAACCCCTTCATTATCTCAGCCAATCATGGCTAGCCTGAAGTAGGAACTAGTGTCATCCGCCCCCGTTGGGCTGGTGTGTCACATATTTACACATCCAGTACACGATTGTCAACTTTAACCCTCCACAGTCTCTCACACATTTCCTAACACTCACTGACACCTCTCACTCTACCACCTCACACACTCACACAGAAACCTTCCGGTAGCTCAGCTATGTTAGCCAGCCTAACACATATCTCACACACATCTCGCTCTCTCTCTCTCACACACACACACAGAGACACATTCATAGACAAAGCAATCATGTCCACAGCCAATCATAAGGGAATTGTAGATGTATGAACATTGTGTCGTGATGGAATCAGGTGTAGGCTCAACGGAAATGAAATCTGTATTTTAAGTAATGTTAAATAAAATATAATATCAAATCAAATCAAATTGTATTGGTCACATACACGTGTTTAGCAGATGTTATTGCGTGTGTAGCGAAATGCTTGTGCTTCTAGCTCCGACAGTGCAGTAATATCTAACAAGTAATATTTAACAATTTCACAACATATACCCAATACACACAAATCTAAGTAAAGCAATGAAATTAAGAATATATAAATAAATATATGGATGAGCAATGTCAGAGCAGCATAGACTAAGATACTGTAGAATAGTATAGAATACAGTATATACATATGAGATGAGTAATGCAAGATATGTAAACATTATTAAAGTGACTAGTGTTCCATTTATTAAAGTGGCCAGTGATTTCTAATCTATGTATATACAGTGGGGGAAAAAAGTATTTAGTCAGCCACCAATTGTGTAAGTTCTCCCACTTAAAAAGATGAGAGAGGCCTGTAATTTTCATCATAGGTACACGTCAACTATGACAGACAAATTGAGAAAAAAAAATCCACAAAATCACATTGTAGGATTTTTTATGAATTTATTTGCTAATTATGTTGGAAAATAAGTATTTGGTCACCTACAAACAAGCAAGATTTCTGGCTCTCACAGACCTGTAACTTCTTCTTTAAGAGGCTCCTCTGTCCTCCACTCGTTACCTGTATTAATGGCACCTGTTTGAACTTGTTATCAGTATAAAAGACACCTGTCCACAACCTCAAACAGTCACACTCCAAACTCCACTATGGCCAAGACCAAAGAGCTGTCAAAGGACACCAGAAACAAAATTGTAGACCTGCACCAGGCTGGGAAGACTGAATCTGCAATAGGTAAGCAGCTTGGTTTGAAGAAATCAACTGTGGGAGCAATTATTAGGAAATGGAAGACATACAAGACCACTGATAATCTCCCTCGATCTGGGGCTCCACGCAAGATCTCACCCCGTGGGGTCAAAATGATCACAAGAACGGTGAGCAAAAATCCCAGAACCACACGGGGGGACCTAGTGAATGACCTGCAGAAAGCTGAGACCAAAGTAACAAAGCCTACCATCAGTAACACACTAGGCCGCCAGGGACTCAAATCCTGCAGTGCCAGACGTGTCCCCCTGCTTAAGCCAGTACATGTCTAGGCCCGTCTGAAGTTTGCTAGAGTGCATTTGGATGATCCAGAAGAGGATTGGGAGAATGTCATATGGTCAGATGACACCAAAATATAACTTTTTGGTAAAAACTCAACTCGTCGTGTTTGGAGGACAAAGAATGCTGAGTTGCATCCAAAGAACACCATACCTACTGTGAAGCATGGGGGTGGAAACATCATGCTTTGGGGCTGTTTTTCTGCAAAGGGACCAGGACGACTGATCTGTGTAAAGGAAAGAATGAATGGGGCCATGTATCGTGAGATTTTGAGTGAAAACCTCCTTCCATCAGCAAGGGCATTGAAGATGAAACGTGGCTGGGTCTTTCAGCATGACAATGATCCCAAACACACCGCCCGGGCAACGAAGGAGTGGCTTCGTAAGAAGCATTTCAAGGTCCTGGAGTGGCCTAGCCAGTCTCCAGATCTCAACCCCATAGAAAATCTTTGGAGGGAGTTGAAAGTCCGTGTTGCCCAGCGACAGCCCCAAAACATCACTGCTCTAGAGGAGATCTGCATGGAGGAATGGGCCAAAATACCAGCAACAGTGTGTGAAAACCTTGTGAAGACTTACAGAAAACGTTTGACCTGTGTCATTGCCAACAAAGGGTATATAACAAAGTATTGAGAAACTTTTGTTATTGACCAAATACTTATTTTCCACCATAATTTGCAAATAAATTCATTAAAAATCCTACAATGTGATTTTCTGGATTTTTTTTTCTCATTTTGTCTGTCATAGTTGACGTGTACCTATGATGAAAATTACAGGCCTCTCTCATCTTTTTAAGTGGGAGAACTTGCACAATTGGTGGCTGACTAAATACTTTTTTCCCCCACTGTAGGCAGCAGCCTCTAATGTGCTAGTGAAGGCTATTTAACAGTCTGATGGCCTTGAAATAGAAGCTGTTTTTCAGTCTCTCTGTCCCAGCTTTGATGCACCTGTACTGACCTCGCCTTCTGGATGATAGCGGGGTGAACAGGCAGTGGCTCGGGTGGTTGTTGTCCTTGATGATCTTTTTGGCCTTCCTGTGACATCGGGTGCTGTAGGTGTCCTGGAGGGCTAGTAGTTTATATTATTATGTGCGGTACACGGTATAACAAATTTGATATGTGTTATACATTAAATTTTTTGTTGGTATAAATGTAAAAAATGTGTTAATGTTGTTGACCACTAAGAACATTTCTCAGAATAACATTCAATTGTCCGTGGCCAACGCCAGAATCCTTTTGGTGTGTGTCAGGCAGTGTGCTGCTCTCCTCTCCTCTCCTCTCCTCTCCTCCTCTCCTCTCCTCTCCCTCTCCTCTCTCTCCCTCCTCTCCTCCTCTCCTCTCCTCTCCTCTCCTCTCCTCTCCTCTCCTCTCCTCTCCTCTCCTCTCCTCTCCTCTCAGCTCCTCTCTTCTCAGCTCCTCTCCTCTCCTCTCCTCTCCTCTCTTCTCAGCTCCTTTCCTCTCCTCTCCTCTCTTCTCAGCTCCTCTCTTCTCCTCTCCTCTCCTCTCCGCTCCTCTCAGCTCTTCTCCTCTCCTCTCAGTTCCTGTCCTCTCTTCTCAGCCCCTCTCTTCTCAGCTCCTCTCCTCTCAGCTCCTCTGCTCTCCTCTCAGCTCCTCTCCTCTCCTCTCCTCAGGTCTCTCAACCAGCCTGCCTCTCCAGGAAGAAAGCAGAAAGCAGCCAAACTTAGATTAAATGCATGTCCAATGTGTGGCACAGTGGAGTGCAGGCAGCAACCCCCTGAAAAAAAGCCATTTGGATTAACCTTTGCTTTCCTTGCATCAAAGAGACTGCTGTCTGTAGCAATCGTGTTCAAGACCCACATTAAAGCAGTATTTTCTAAAGATGCTCCACTCTCTAAATTGCTTTAGCAGCATTCTTGTTGAACTGAACTTTAGTGGGACCCACAGTCACCCAAACTCTGCCTCTCTGAGTCCAGTGAAAGACATGAAGAAGCAGTCTCTTTAGAGAGGAGTTTAGTGGAGTGGACTCTTGAGCCATAAGCCTCCGTGTGTTAGGGCTTACTCAGACTAAGCAGGTAGTAGGGCTTTGCAGTAGCTTCACACGGTATGTGTATGTTTACTATGTAATGTACCAGTCTATTAGCCAGTGGGCATGTGTCTTCCATGCAGTGTGCATGTGTTCTGCTCAGTGTGTGGGTGCCGTAATTACCTGTCCTTGCCCATGGCATACTGAGCAGACACTGAAAGGGGTGTCAGTGTTTTGTGTGTATGTACAGTTGAAGTCGCAAGTTTACATACACCTTAGCCAAATACATTTAAACTCAGTTTTTCACAATTACTGACATTTAATCATAGTAAAAATTCCCGGTCTTAGATCAGTTAGGATCACCACTTTATTTTAAGAATGTGAAATGTCAGAATAATAGTAGAGAGAATTATTTATTTCAGCTTTTATTTATTTCATCACATTCCCAGTGGGTCAGAAGTTTACATACACTCAATTAGTATTTGGTAGCGTTGCCTTTAAATTGTTTAACTTGGGTCAAACGTTTTGGGTAGCCTTCCACAAGCTTCCCACAATAAGTTGGGTGAATTTTGGCCCATTCCTCCTGACAGAGCTAGTGTAACTGAGTCAGGTTTGTAGGCCTCCTTGCTCGCACACGCTTTTTCAGTTCTGCTCACAAATGTTCTATAGGATTGAGGTCAGGGCTTTGTGACGGTCACTCCAGTACCTTGACTTTGTTGTCCTTAAGCCATTTTGCCACAACTTTGGAAGTATGCTTGGTGTCATTGTCCATTTGGAAAACCCATTTGCGACCAAGCTTTAACTTCCTGACTGATGTCTTGAGATGTTGCTTCAATATATCCACATAAGTTTCCTTCCTCATGATGCCATCTATTTTGTGAAGTGCACTAGTCCATCCTGCAGCAAAGCACCCCCACAGCATGATGCTGCCACCCCCGTGATTCACGGTTGAGATGGTGTTCTTCGGCTTGCAAGCGACCCCCTTTTTCCTCCAAACATAACGAGGGTCATTATGGCCAAACAGTTCTATATTTGTTTCATCAGACCAGAGGACATTTCTCCAAAAAGTACGATATTTGTCCCCATGTGCAGTTGCAAACTGTAGTCTGGCTTTTCTATGGCGTTTTTGGAGCAGTGGCTTCTTCCTTGCTGAGCGGCCTTTCAGGTTATATCGATATAGGACTCGTTTTACTGTGGATATAGATACTTTTGTACCTGTTTCCTCCAGCATCTTCACAAGGTCCTTTGCTGTTGTTCTGGGATTGATTTGCACTTTTCGCACCAAAGTACGTTAATCTGTAGGAGACAGAACGCGTCTCCTTCCTGAGCGGTATGACGGCTGCGTGGTCCCATGGTGTTTATACTTGCGTACTATTGTTTGTACAGATGAACGTGGTACCTTCAGGCGTTTGGAAATTGCTCCCAAGGTGAACCAGACTTGTGGAGGTCAATTTTTTAAAATCAGTCTTGGCTGATTTCTTTTGATTTTCCCATGATGTCAAGCAAAGAGGCACTGAGTTTGAAGGTAGGCCTTGAAATACATCCACAGGTACACCTCCAATTGACTCAAATTATGTCAATTATCCTATCAGAAGCTTCTAAAGCCATGACATCATTTTCTGGAATTTTCCAAGCTGTTTAAAGGCACAGTCAACTTAGTGTATGTAAACTTCTGACCCACTGGAATTGTGATACAGTGAATTATAAGTGAAAAAATCTGTCTGTAAACGATTGTTGGAAAAATTACTTGTGTCATGCACAAAGTAGATGTCCTAACCGACTTGCCAAAACTATAGTTTGTTAACAAGAAATTTGTGGAGTGGTTGAAAAATATGTTTTAATGACTCCAACCTAAGTGTATGTAAACTTCAGACTTCAACTGTATGTGTGTGCATTCAAACAGGAGTGTTATAGGGATAGCGTGAGGCTATTTTACCTCCCCTGTGATCATGCCAGCTCTAGTGTGGTGTGGTGTAGTGCAGCCTGAGACAACAGGACTGGGTCTGATCATCTGACCACTGGTCTTAGGGCCAGGCTGGTCAAACAGTAATGAGATGGAGCTTTAACTTGGGAAACGATGTCAAGAGGTAGCTGGCTAACTCTCCTCTCCTTTCAATGGGGCTCTGCAGCTGATGTCAGAACCACAGGAAGAGAGGAAGAGAGCCTGACAAGGAATGTTTGTTTTCTGTTACAGTGTTACGCTGCCAAGCCTTCTTCAAGGGCACCGAGCTACAGACATGCTCTGTGTTCCTTCCTTTCATGCAGAGTTAGACTCATTCTAATGGTGGAGAAAAATACTAATGAGATGAGAAAAACGCCAGATGAAGACAGTGGCTCCAATTTAGCCTATTAAAATGTGCATTTTCTTAACATCATTAGGAGGATGGATAAGTTTGTGTGTGTGTGCGTGCGTGCGTGTTTGGATTCCTGCCTTTCTCTGTGTGTGTTTGTGTGTGAACAGGGAGTAGTCACCGAGCTTAGTGGAATACGGTACTGGCTGTCACCAGCCTATTGGCCTTTATCACAAAATGAAAAAATAGTGTTAAAAAGATGTGTTGGTGTATTGCTAGAAAATGGTCCTATTTGTTCATCTTTGGGGGTAGGTAAACAGAAAGGGGATGGAGGATTGAGACGAGAGGCTGATATGGGCTGAGGAAACATAGTTCCAATATGAGGATAAAATGACTCTAAATGTGACTACAGCGAGGGTAATAGTAGTAAAGTACGCAGCATTAAGGGTGTCAGTATTTATGCACCAAAGCTATATTTTGCCTCCTTGCTCCAGCTGACATTTTAATGGCTCTGAGATGTGTTTGGGAAAGAGGGGATGAAAGTGATAGAACAATCTGAGGGGAGAAGAGGAGATTGTGCATAAACGTCTCTCTCAACTTCACTATTCCTCTTCCTAGAACCCACACACACTTAAACCTGACACACCTGGGCCACAGCTAGTCTGGGCCACTGCTAGTCTGGGCCACTGCTAGTCTGGGCCACTGCTAGTCTGGCTTCAACATAGTCATATTGCTGTAACACACCAGTTTGACTAAGCAAAAAGAAAGACAAGAGCAGGATGATACGATGCAGTGTAATACTATGAAAATTCTGCTCTTAACCTGATACTAGACTCCATGTGGAGCTATCCATGGTGCTGAAACCCCCATACTGAACTGCATGTGTAGCTATCTATGGAACTGAAACCCCCATACTGGACTGCATGTGTAGCTATCTATGGAACTGAAACCCCCATACTGGACTGCATGTGTAGCTATCTATGGAACTGAAACACCCAGACTAGACTGCATGTGGCGCTATAGACTATATGTACAGTAGCTTCCCATGGTTCTGAAGCTGTCTCTGTTGCTGAAGCTGTCCGTGATGCTGAAACAGCACACGTAGCCTAAATGCCCTGCAGTATTCCAGCTCTATTCTAGCTGCCTGCCCACAGCTGGCTGTGTTTTAACAACTAGCGTTAAGATGTTGAGCTGTTCCATGTTCTGTGGCCCGTCTGCCCCCACACTGAGACAGGAAATGGAGACAGTGTGGGTGATAATAACAGTGCTAGCTGAGTTTCTATCACGCACACGCACACAAACACGCACACACACACACAGACACACACACACGCACATGCACACGCACACTCGCTGCAGCTCCCAGCACCTGTCACTGCCAGCACAGCAGAGATAGGTCGGCATCGCTGACAGCAGCCTTTGCATAACATACCCATACGTTACATGATCACATCAAGTCAGTGGGCCAACAAATACACTTTTCTCATCTGACTGCTGCCAACTCTGTGTATCTGTCCCACTCTACTACTGCAATAGGACCAGATGGCAGGATGGCACACACCTCAACGCACACCTCAACACATATCTCAACGCACAAAAAGAGACATTCACATGTTCAAATACATGTAGGCACCACACACACACATGCGCATGACACACGTACAAATAACTACCCCACAAACACATTCACACACACAGAAACACAGACACACACATCTGTCAATCTAATGAAAACCCTGTTTGTATAATATGCTGGCCCAAGTCCGTCTAAGGGTGACAGGCAAGGCAATCAATTTAATTTATATAGCTGCGCTGAGTGGTGAAAATTAGCTAGTTTTATCCCTGTCATTATTGACCATCAAATAAGAAAGGCCCAGATGAGGCAAGAGTAATTCAAGCTGGAACAGAGGAGAGACCAGAGTGTGTGTGTGTGTGTGTGGGTTGTGTGTGTGTGTGTATGTGTGTGTGTGTGTGTTTGTGTATGCTCATGCCAGCCAAGAGGTCAGTCTCTGCCCCTGATTATTCATCCAAATGACAGAGGAGAGCAGAGCACACCAAACCAAAGAGCTAGGAGGACGGCCCTTGCGTGATGGCCGAGAGAAAGACAGACTGTTGAGTGGCTAAGAATTTCTAAAGACCAGAGTGGACAAATGGAAAACAAATTGAGTGAGAGAGAAAAAATAAGTGGAGAGAAATATCCAGCCCCCTCCAGGGGATGAGGGAAATTGAAAAAATGACAGATGGACAAGAGATTTCCTTTAAAGATATTAGAGTGGGACATCGGCATGCAGTAAGTACATGTCATGGAGGAGAGGAGAGGAGAGGGGGAGGAGAGGAGGGGAGGAGATGAGCTCTGGTCTGAGGGGACCCACACTAACAGCCTGACCAATAGACCTGCACTGTACTGACTGGCTACACTGCTCTATCTCTTCTATCAGATCTCTACTGGTATCTAATGCTACACAGCTCTCTTCTATCAGATCTCTGCTGGTATCTAATGCTACACAGCTCTCTTCTATCAGATCTCTACTGGTATCTAATGCTACACAGCTCTCTTCTATCAGATCTCTACTGGTATCTAATGCTACACAGCTCTCTTCTATCAGATCTCTGCTGGTATCTAATGCTACACAGCTCTCTTCTATCAGATCTCTACTGGTATCTAATGCTACACAGCTCTCTTCTATTAGATCTCTACTGGTATCTAATGGCTTACAGCTCAAACCAGATGGAAAAAATGATTTTGTATCATATAGCATGATATACATACTGTATGACATAGCAATTACTTAGTGTGCGGGTCATTTAATCCTAATGAAGCAGTCCTATTTGCTTCTCCCCATCATGCAAGGTATCCTAGAAGTCTATGTTGACTGGCTGTGGGCTGAATACACATGCAGTAGTTTCACTGTAAGGCACCATGAAATGGCCCATATCCCTGGTACTATAAATATATTCTCAGTGGCTCACAGGAAGGGTATGAGTCTAAGTGCAGCAGCTGAGCCTCCATGACTGATGTCTAGCTATCCCTGTGTCGACCAGGACTGAGTCCCTATATTCCCTATATAGTGCACTACTTTTGACCAGAGCCCTGGGTCTGATCAAAAGTAGTGCACTATATAGATAATAGTGTGTCATTTGGGACTCAGCC
Organism: Coregonus clupeaformis; assembly: GCF_020615455.1. Classification (NCBI taxonomy): domain Eukaryota; kingdom Metazoa; phylum Chordata; class Actinopteri; order Salmoniformes; family Salmonidae; genus Coregonus; species Coregonus clupeaformis. The sequence goes on from NC_059196.1 coordinate 6,640,108, forward strand.
CAGGACAGGTGAAGGGTAAAGGGGGTTGATACAGTAGGACCTTGTGCCCAGGGTATGAGTCCCAACGTGGCCACATGGAGCTGTGTGGTGGTTGATGGGCACTGCTGTGGGGTGGGCACTGCTGACATTTACCATGCCAGTGAATGGAAAGAGATCAGGAGGAGAGCCAGGTGGGTGCTGAGAAGCTGGCACTGCTCCCCCCCACCCCCCCGCCACCCGCTGCAGCCAGGCAGGATTGATGTGCGTGGGCCGGCGAGGAGGCACTAGACTAGTGCTTTGTCTTGTGGCAAGCAGTTCTTCAAAACAAAGCAGGGCGCCCTTTAATTGGTAGCACCCCTCTCTGAAGATATTCTGTCTACAGCAGACCCCTGTTCCATATTGTTCCAGCTGGGGGCGAAGGGATGGAGGGAAGGATGGATGGGGGATGTTTGAGGGGGAGAGGAAGGGGAAGGAGAGGAGGATGAGGGTGAATGTCTTCTAAAATGAACAGCTGCTAGAGTCGCTAGAGCACTGTGTGTGTGTGTGTGTTTTCCAACAGTGTGGATATGAAACATTCACACGTTGCACCGTCTAGATTCCATTTTTTTTTAATAGTTTTTTTGGGGTGGGGGGGGTGGAAGGTTGAGAAAAACAGTATGAAATGCTGCTAGTTTGATCCAGTAATGATGGGTTAGAGGAGGATACCTGACAGGGGCTCAGGGAGGGGGGCGGACTGACTTAGCATTTGGAGAAGTGCAAAATCTAGGCTACACCTGTTATTGGGAACAACATGTGCATTATACAAGCATATGTTGACGTTGTCTTCCCACTTTCCTTCTTAATAAGAGGTGCAAACTTTAAACAGGTTAGTAAATCTGGCCTGGTGAGTCTGGTGAGTATCCTAGCATCTGGAGGTGAGAGCTGGACTGTTGGGCCCCGCCCATGCCCCAGGGGCTGATGGGATTTCAGACCTAATTAAGGGCCTGGGAGAGAGACAGACAATGTGTTTAGACAGGCAGCCTAATTCAGATTTGTTTCCCCAGTAATTGTCTTTTGACCAATCACATCAGGTCTTTTCACATCAGATCTTTTTCAGAGCTGATCTTGATTGGTCAAAAGAAAAAATATCAGAATTTGTCTGCCTGTCTAAACGAGTCAGAGAAATAGAGAGCTAGGGGATTGGGCTGCTGATCTGACACTGATCTAGCTATACAGACTTTACTGTGCAGACCTGACTATGCTGTGGGAAGCTGCTAGTTCCAGACAGCCCAAGACCCTGGGCAGAGCCTGGCAGGACTAGATGTCTGTCCCAAATGGCACCCTATTGCCTACATAGTCAACTACTTTTGATCAGAGCCCTATGGTGGCATTTGGGACTTACATTAGAGCAGGATTACAGCTGACCATGAAGGTCTCCAGACAAACCCACCTTGATGATGTGGCTGGTTGGGTCCTCTATCAGCCGCCCCCTCTGATGATTACAGGCTCTGGGGGGATTCAGACAGCCAGGGAGAGGGAGGGGACAGGGAGAGGGAGGGAAGGAGCGAACCTCTTTGAGCATGTTCTCATTCACAAGGGTAGTTAGCATGTAAGTGTGTGTGTTTGTGTGAACACTTGAGTACAGTATGTGTTGCTGTCTGTATGCCTGGGCATGTGTCTGAGTATGGGTGTGTCTGGTGATTTATTATTGTGTGTCTGGTGAGGCCTGGCACATTTATTATGTTTAATGTGATTCCTGAATCACAGCGGACGGCAGCTAATGAAGCTCAGGGGGTGTCTGCTCTGCAGTGGCTTCAGCCTGCTGTTTATTACCCTACCGGCTCTGCTCCACACACAGACCACACCCAAAAACGATCTCTCTCTCTCTCTCTCTCTCTCTCTCTCTCTCTCTCTCTCTCTCTCTCTCTCTCTCTCTCTCTCTCTCTCTCTCTCTCTCTCTCTCTCTCTCTCTCTCTCTCTCTCTCTCTCTCTCTCTAAAGGGCTTTATTGGGAAACATAATGTATGTTAACATTGCCAAAGCAAGTAAAATAGATAATAAACAAAAGTGAAATAAACAACATAAAATTAACAGTAAACATTACACTCACAAAAGTTCCAAAGGAATAGAGACATTTCAAATGTCATATTATGTCTATATACAGTGTTGTAACAATGTGCAAATAGTTAAAGTACAAAAGGGAAAATAAATAAACATAAATATGGGTTGTATTTACAATGGTATTTGTTCTTCACTGGTTGCCCTTTTCTAGTGGCAACAGGTCACAAATCTTGCTGCTGTGATGGCACACTGTGGTATTTCACCCAATAGATATGGGAGTTTATCAAAATTGGTTTTGTTTTTTAATTATTTGTGGGTCTGTGTAATCTGAGGGAAATATGTGTCTCTAATATGGTCATACATTTGGCAGGAGGTTAGGAAGTGCAGCTCAGTTTCCACCTCATTTTGTCTTCTCTTAATTGTTAATTATCTTTTTGTTTTCTCATGATTTGGTTGGGTCTAATTGTGTTGCTGTCCTGGGGCTCTGTGGGGTCTGTTTGTGTTTGTTAACAGAGCCCCAGTACCAGATTGCTTATGGGACTTTTCTCCAGGTTCATCTCTCTGTAGGTGATGGCTTTGTTATGGAAGGTTTGGGAATTGCTTCCTTTTAGGTGGTTGTTTTGATAATTAGTGGGTATCTGCCTAATTCTGCTCTGCATGCATTATTTGGTGTTTTGCGTTGTACATGGTGGATCTTTTTGCTGAATTCTGCGTGCAGAGTCTCAATTTGGTGTTTGTCCCCCCCTTTGTTTTTACACTGCTGCTACTCGCTGTTTATTATCTATGCATAGTCACTTTACCCCTACCAACTGTACATGTACAAATTACCTCCACTAACCTGTACCCCCGCACATTGACTCGGTTACTCCTGTATATAGCCTCGTTATTGTTATGTGTTCTTATTGTGTTACTTTTAATTGTATTTTTTACTTTAGTTTATTTAGCAAATATTTTCTTAACTCTATTTCTTGAACTGCATTGTTGGTTAAGGGCTTGTAAGTAAGCATTTCACGGTAAGGTCTACACCTGTTGTATTCGGCGCATGTGACAAATACAATTTGATTTGATTTGAGTTGTCCCATTTTGTGAATTCATGGTTGGTGAGCGGACCCCAGACCTCACAACCATAAAGGGTAATGGGTTCTATAACTGATTCTGAAGTATTTTTAGCCAGATCCTAATTGGTATGTCGAATTTTATGTTCCCTTTGATTGTGTAGAAGGCCCTTCTCACCAAATTGAGACTCTACATGCAGAATTCTGCAAAAATATCCTCAGTGTACAACGTAAAACACCAAATAATGCATGCAGAGCAGAAAAGAGCCATTAAATTCTACAACCACCTAAAAGGAAGCGATTCCCAAACCTTCCATAACAAAGCCATAACCTACAGAGAGATGAACCTGGAGAAGAGTCCCCTAAGCAAGCTGGTCCTGGGGCTCTGTTCACAAACACAAACAGACCCCACAGAGCCCCAGGACAACAACACAATTAGACCCAACCAAATCATGAGAAAACAAAAAGATAATTACTTGACACATTGGAAAGAATTAACAAAAAAACAGAGCAAACTAGAATTCTATTTGGCCCTAAACAGAGAGTACACAGTGGCAGAATACCTGACCACTGTGACTGACCCAAACTTAAGGAAAGCTTTGACTATGTACAGACTCAGTGAGCATAGCCTTGCTATTGAGAAAGGCCGCCGTAGGCAGACCTGGCTCTCAAGAGAAGACAGGCTATGTGCACACTGCCCACAAAATGAGGTGGAAACTGAGCTGCACTTCCTAACCTCCTGCCAAATGTATGACCATATTAGAGACACATATTTCCCTCAGATTACACAGACCCACAAAGAATTCGAAAACAAATCCAATTTTGATAAACTCCCTTATCTACTGGGTGAAATACCACAGTGTGCCATCACAGCAGCCTGATTTGTGACCTGTTGCCACTAGAAAAGAGCAACCAGTGAAGAACAAACACCATAGTAAATACAACCCATATTTATGTTTATTTATTTTCCCTTTTTTACTTTAACTATTTGCACATCCTTACAACACTGTATATATACATAATATGACATTTTAAATGTCTTTATTATTGTAATGTTTACTGTTTATTTTTTATTGTTTATTTAACTTTTGTTGATTATCTATTTCACTTGCTTTTGCAATGTAATTATGTTTCCCATGCCAATAAAGCCCCTTGAATTGAATTGAATTGAATTGAATAGAGAGAGAGAGTTTTTTGGGAGTGAGGGAGCGAGGGAGGGAGAGAGTGAGGGAGAGAGTGAGGAAGGGAGACTGACCCAGTTAGCAGACACCATGCTGAGCTCCCAGCCAACACGGCACTAAATAACACAGGACAGGCTGGCAGAGTCTAACAGCTGCCTGGTGGCTGCCTGGCCCTCCACTGTCTCCTGCGTCCCCCTGTCACCCCTGCACCGCCCGGCGCCCACTCCTACCCTTCTGAATACACACACATTGGATGTACAGAAACACGCCTGTGTATGTGTGTGTTTGTGTAGCCAGCAGGGTGTTTGTGATGGGTTATGACACATGCAGGCTCTGCCACAGAAGTGTAGATTGATGTTGACGTCCACACAGAAACACAGTTGGTGACACGGGCACAGTGACACATATCCTCTCTCCTGCTGATACACATGCATGCACACACACACACACACACACACACACACACACACACACACACACACACACACACACACACACACACACACACACACACACACACACACACACACACACACACGCACACACACACACACACACACACACACACACACACACACACACACACACACACACACACACACACACACACACACACACACACAATAAAGACTGCTCTGTCCTCAGGCTAATGCTGGTATAGCCACTTAGCTAAAGCGCTGTCTTTGTTATCTGTGGAAGAATACACTCAGTTTAAAAGCCATCTTAAATGCAAACATGGACTTTATAAGACACACACTATTCATGCTCTGAGCCTTTGGTGAATTGACTCTCAAAGTCAAAGGCAAGTATACACCAGGGACATATCAAAGCAAGGCACATTGTGTGTGTGTATGTGTGTGTGTGTGCCACTTGTCCTTGTGAGGGTCATGCCCTGCTGCAGACAATCAATCAATAAGCTGTGTGTTCTTTGGGGGTCACAGAGATAGCGCCCCTCCATCCGTCACCAGAATAAGGGTACCCTGTTCTAGAGCAGTCAGAGGTGATCCTACAGTACCATCATCAAAACCCAGCTGGACTCAGCCACACACACTGGCACATACACACACACACACACACACACACACACACACATGCACGCTCACGCATGCATGCACGTGTGCAGACACTTACAACAGTGGCACCAACTGCTTAACGCCACAAGGCACAAAGTTTGGCATCTTAACAAATGCAATGTTTGAATGGGAGTTCCATGGGAGAATTCAAATGGTAAATGGAAGATCACTGCAGAGAGTTCTAATCACAATGATGCTTAGTGCAATCTGCATTATGAGAGAATGATTATGGTTAGATTAGAAAGGAGGGGGGAAAGAACAGAGGAGAGGAGGGGAGCAGAATGATGTGTAATGTAGTCGTCATTCATCAAATGGAGCCTTGGGTGGGAAGCAAGGATCACGCACACACACACACACACACACACACACACACACACACACACACACACAAGACACACACACACGAATGCACATACGCACACACACACACAAACAGAAGCCGCTGCCTTGTGAAATGTCAAGCATGACAAAGCCAGGTGGGAGAGAAGTGTAATTAATCAGTATTACCAGCGTCAGTGTTGTCATTGACCCAGACACACTGGGCAATCAGGAGAGCAGGGAAGCATCACACCCATCAACACACACATGCACTCCAGCTGATTTAATGGAATAGATGGGGCCTGTATGGTACTCAATAATCAGATATAGTGTTTATGTGCCTGTTGTTGTTTAGTGCCTGTTGTAGTGTAGTGCCTCTCACAATAGCTGGTTGCAGTCGAAGGGTGTAGGCCAGGTTCTGCGGTCGAGCAGTGAGGTCCAGTGAGGTCCAGTGAGGTCCAGTAAGGAGCAGTGAGGTCCAGTGAGGAGCAGTGAGGTCAAGTGAGGAGCAGTGAGGTCCAGTGAGGTCCATTGAGGAGCAGTGAGCTCCAGTGAGGTCCAGTGAGGAGCAGTGAGGTCCAGTGAGGAGCAGTGAGGTCCAGTGAGGAGCAGTGAGATCCAGTGAGGTACAGCGAGGAGCAGTGAGGTCCAGTGAGGTCCAGTGAGGAGCAGTGAGCTCCAGTGAGGTCCAGTGAGCTCCAGTGAGGAGCAGTGAGGTCCAGTGAGGATCAGTGAGGTCCAGTGGCAGTCTTGTCATGATGATGTTATGGTATTGATGTGATGTTTGGTCACAACGCATCTTGGCTGTCTAGGCTTTTTTCTGACCAACCATGTGTGTGTGCGCGCACATGGATAACCGTGTGTTTGCTCTTGTTCTTGGGTGCGTACGTATTTGTGTGTGTGTTCTCCAGGCCCGGCAGGCCAGGAGGTCTGGGCTGACAGTGTCTCTCTGCTCTGCTCCTCTTCCTGGCATGGCCCTCTGGCCAGAATCCGGCTATAAAACAACATTAACATGGTTTTATCTCCTCCTCCCCTCCACCACCACTGATAGATAGCTTTCCAAATCAAAATTAAAGCCCTTGAACTCCCTCTTTTTGTTGTGCACAATTATTTTGATTCCTAGCCGTAAAAACAGAGCGATGTGTCAGAAAGCTGCTCTCAGCACTGTGGCTGAGGAGGCATAAATCATCCAATATGTCTGCCTCTTCCTCTGATGGATGGCCCTGGACAGTGTACATCATTTGCAATCTGCACTCTCATATGCTGGATCAGGGATGCATATATACATGACTCCCTATACAGTAGTGTTCAGTGAGAGAGACAGTGAGGGGGAGAATATACTAGTGTGCATAGTGACATGCTGTCTGAATGGGGCTGGCTGAGGGCTGGAGAGAAGTGGAGGGGGGGCGACAGAGAAAGAGAGAGCAGCAGCCAATAAATCAACAAATTCACCAACGCATGGTGCCACCTGTGTAACACGGCGGCGGGGGCCAAAAGCGGTTTTCTGCTTCCTTCATCAGCATAATAAAGTGTGATAATGAGGATAGCATGTATTCTGCTGAGGGCACACAGGGACCAGGGCCCTGTGGAGTGTCAGAGAGAGAGGAGAGAAGCCACACCTGGGGAATAATAATCATGACAAGCAGCAGGCAGGAGACAGAGAGGAAGTGATCAAGAGTGGAAGGGACAGGAAAAGAAGAGTGGAGGCACTGTTAACTTTACACAGCATCACAAACAACACAGACATGGTATGGAAGGTAGAGGGGGTTATAAGGAGGGGCTGGGTTTAAAAGGTTCCTAGAAGGCCACTAAAAGGTATCTCAGCAGTAGAAGCCTTCAGAGAGATCTGCTGTTGAATTCTGACTTCTGCAGAATGGAAAGGTTAATGCAGTATAGGGACGGAGGGAGCAGGATGGGACGAGAATAAATGATAAGACAGGATAGGAAGTGAGAGAAGGAATAGAGGGGAAGAGAGAGAGAGACAGAGACAGAGACAGAGACAGAGTGAGAGAGTGAGAGAGAGAGAGAGAGAGAGAGAGAGAGAGAGAGAGAGAGCGGAGAGAGAGAGAGAGAGAGAGAGAGAGAGAGAAAACGAGAGTAAGAAAGAGAAAGAAAAAAAGAAAGACAGTGCGGGAGAGAGAGAGAGAGACGTGTCTGAAAGGTCATAAGTAAAGTCATGACTTATCCGTTGCTTTGTTTTGTTGTCTGGAAGTGACAGAGAGGGTCCTAATGAGCAGCCAGATCCAGAGGAGGACAACAGGGAGGGACTCCAGCTGACCCCAACAGCCAGGAAGGAAAACTCACCAGGAAAGGAGGGAACAAGTGATTGAGGGAAACGTAGAGTGAGGGGAGGAATAAAAAGTCTTATCAGAAAGGCAATCATAAAAATGAGAGATCACCCAGCCACATAATAATACACACAGGCACAAATGACCTGAGAACACAGCAGGAAAGGATGGCCACAGCACTCAAGGGAGTGATAGAAAAAGCTTCTTCTACTTTCCCCAACGCACAAGTGGTTATCTCAACCCTGCTACCATGAAAAGTAATTAGTCTGTGTATAAGTGTTCCCTCTGCCCCCTTGTCTTTGTGAGTGATTGTTCTATGTGGGAGGAGAGTAGCTCGGTTGAGATACTCTCTCATTTATTTTGCCAGGGTTGATTTTCCCCTGTCATTACATTTATTGTATTTTCTGAGACTGTGTTTGGTCAGGGAGCATTGTTTCCCCTGTACCTGTTTCGATCGCCGTTGTAGGCGCATTGTATGTCTGGAAGGAATAAATCTGCATCCGGTTATTTTACTCCTGCGCCTGACTCCGTCCATCATTCACCACAGTGGCGACTGGACAAGAACCTGACACCCTCAGCACACAGGGGGACAAACACTTACCTGGAGGGGACAGCATTCCCTCCCCAAAGCGACCCCCTAGGCACAACTACGACAACATAACCAACAAAAATGGGTCACAACTCTAGCAGCTCTGTTGCACGCTGGGTATGTACATAGTCAATGGTAGGCGTCGAGGGGACTCCTATGGTAGGTACACCTATAGCTCATCTCTTGGCAGTAGTACTGTAGACTACTTTATCACTGACCTCAACCCAGAGTCTCTCAGAGCATTCACAGTCAGCCCACTGACACCTCTATCAGACCACAGCAAAATCACAGTCTACTTGAACAGAGCAATACTCAATCATGAGGCATCAAAACCAAAGGAACTGAATAATATTAAGAAATGCTATACATGGAAGGAAAGTAGTGTCGAAACCTATCAAAAAACAATTAGGCAACAACAAATTCAATCCCTTTTAGACAACTTCCTGGACAAAATGTTCCACTGTAATAGTGAAGGGGTAAACTTGGCAGTACAAAACCTAAACAGTATATTTGACCTCTCAGCTTCCCTATCAAATCTAAATATCTCTAACAGAAAACCGAAGAAAAGTAACAACAATGACAAATGGTTTGACGAAGAATGCAAAAACCTAAGAAAGAAATTGAGAAACCTATCCAAACCTGAGCCTACGCCTTCACTATGGTGAAGAAGGAACAGCATGTCAGAAATCAGCTCAATGTAATTGAAGAATCCATAGACTCTAACCACTTCTGGGAAAATTGGAAAACACTAAACAAACAACAACACAAAGAGCTATCTATCCAAAACGGAGATGTATGGGTAAACCACTTCTCCAATCTCTCTGGCTCTATAACAAAGAACAAACAGCAAAAAATATACATGATCAAATGCAAATCTTAGAATCAACTATTAAAGATTACCAGAACCCACTGGATTCTCTAATTACATTGAATGAACTACAGGACAAAATACAAACCCTCCAACCCAAAAAGGCCTGTGGTGTTGATGGTATCCTCAATGAAATGATAAAATATACAGACCACAAATTCCAATTGGCTATACTTAAACTCTTTAACATCATACTTAGCTCTGGCATCTTCCCCAATATTTGGAACCAAGGACTGATCACCCCAATCCACAAAAGTGGAGACAAATTTGATCCCAAAAACTACAGTGGGATATGCATCAACAGCAACCTTGGGAAAATCCTCTGCATTATCATTAACAGCAGACTTGTTCATTTCCTCAGTGAAAACAATGTACTGAGCAAATGTCAAATTGGCTTTTTACCAAATTACTGTACGACAGACCACTTATTCACCCTGCACACCCTAATTGACAAACAAACAAACCAAAACAAAGGCAAAGTCTTCTCATGCTTTGTTGATTTCAAAAAAGCTTTTGACTCAATTTGGCGTGAGGGTCTGCTATACAAATTGATGGAAAGTTGTGTTGGGGGAAAAACATACGACATTATAAAATCCATGTACACAAACAACAAGTGTGCAGTTAAAATGGGCAAAAAACACACACATTTCTTTCCACAGGGCCGTGGGGTGAGACAGGGAAGCAGTTTAAGCCCCACCCTCTTCAACATATATATCAACGAATTGGCGAGGGCACTAGAACAGTCTGCAGCACCTGGCCTCATCCTACTAGAATCTGAAGTCAAATGTCTACTGTTTGCTGATGCTTCTGTTACCAACCAAGGAGGGCCTACAGCAGCACCTAGATCTTCTGCACAGATTCTGTCAGACCTGGGCACTGACAGTAAATCTCAGTAAGACAAAAATAATGGTGTTCCAAAAAAGGTCCAGTTGCCAGGACCACAAATACAAGTTCCATCTAGACACCGTTGCCCTAGAGCACACATAAAACTATACATACCTCGGCCTAAACATCAGCGCCACAGGTAACTTCCACAAAGCTGTGTACGATCTGAGAGACAAGGCAAGAAGGGCCTTCTATGCCATCAAAAGGAATATAAAATTCGACATACCAATTAGGATCTGGCTAAAAATACTTGAATTAGTTATAAAACCCATTGCCCTTTATGGTTGTGAGGTCTGGGATCCGCTCACCAACCAAGAATTCACAAAATGGGACAAACACCAAATTGAGACTCTGCATGCAGAATTCTGCAAAAATATCCTGTGTACAACGAAAAACACCAAATAATGCATGCAGAGCAGAATTAGGCCGATACCCGCTAATTATAAAATTCCAGAAAAGAGCTGTTAAATTCTATAACCACTTAAAAGGAAGCGATTCCCAAACCTTCCATAACAAAGCCATCACCTACAGAGAGATGAACTTGGAGAAGAGTCCCCTAAGCAAGCTGGTCCTGGGGCTCTGTTCACAAACACAAACAGACCCCACAGAGTCCCAGGACAACAATACAATTAGACCCAACCAAATCATGAGAAAACAAAAAAGATAATTACTTGACACATTGGAAAGAATTAACAAAAAAACGGAGCAAACTAGAATTCAATTTGGCCCTAAACAGAGAGTACACAGTGGCAGAATACCTGACCACTGTGACTGACCCAAACTTAAGGAAAGCTTTGACTATGTACAGACTCAGTGAGCATAGCCTTGCTATTGAGAAAGGCCGCTCTCAAGAGACCTGGCTCTCAAGAGAAGACAGGCTATGTGCACTCTGCCCATAAAATGAGGTGGAAACTGAGCTGCACTTCCTAACCTCCTGCCAAATGTATGACCATATTAGAGACAAATATTTCCCTCACATTACACAGATCCACAAAGAACTCGAAAAAAACAAACCCAATTTTGATCAACTCCCTTATCTACTGGGTGAAGTACCATAGTGTGCCACCACAGCAGCAAGATTTGTGACCTGTTGCCACAAGAAAAGGGCAACCAGTGAAGAACAAACACCATTGTAAATACAACCCATATTTATGTTTATTTATTTTCCCGTTTGTACTTGAACTATTTGCACATTCTTACAACACTGTATATATACATAATATTACATTTGAAATGTCTTTATTCTTTTGGAACTTCTGAGTGTAATGTTTACTGTTAATTTTGATTGTTTATTTCACTTTTGTTTACTATCTACTTCACTTGCTTTGGCAATGTTAACATATGTTTCCCATGCCAGTAAAGCCCTTAAATTGAATTTAAATTGAATTTAATTGAATTGAGAGAGAGAGAGAGTGAGAGAGAGACAGAAAGAGAGAGAGTGAGCGAAAGAGAGAGAGAAAGAGAGAGACCAACGGAGAGGGAAAGAGAGCAGGAGAGAGAGAGAGAGAAAGAGAGAGAAAAAGAGAGAGAGAGAGACAGCGAGAGAGAGAGACCAACAGAGAGGGAAAGAGAGCGAGAAAGAGAGAGAGAGAGAGAGAGAGAGACCGACAGAGAGGGAAAGAGAGCGGGAGAGAGAGAAAGAGAAAAAGAAAGACAGTGCGGGAGAGAGAGAGAGAGACGTGTCTGAAAGGTCATAAGTAAAGTCATGACTTATCCGTTGCTTTGTTTTGTTGTCTGGAAGTGACAGAGAGGGTCCTAATGAGCAGCCAGATCCAGAGGAGGACAACAGGGAGCGACTCCAGCTGACCCCAACAGCCAGGAAGGAAAACTCACCAGGAAAGGAGGGAACGAGTGATTGAGGGAAACGTAGAGTGAGGGGAGGAATAAAAAAACTTATCAGAAAGGCAATCATAAAAGTGATGGTGAAATTGAGGACTGTCCATTTGAAATTCCATTCCCCCCGACCAAACATTGGGCCGAAATGGAACGATAGAGGGAGAGAGAGAGGGCAGGAGGGAGAATGGGAGGGAGAGAAGGAGGGCGGGAGGGAGGGGGATAGAGCAGCGGCCACTATGGCTCTGAAAGTTCATAGAACATATTTCAGAGCATTGCTGCTGCCAAGCATGGCCTGAAGATTACCATCTAAAACCCCTGTTCCACTTTCTATACCCACATCCTCCCAGGTGCTTTATAAAGCTATACCATCAGATAAAGTCATAGCATCAGATATAACTGATAAATAATATTGTTGTTGTGATCTCTGACAGGTTGAGATCAGGGTTACGGGGCGGAAAGCTCCAATGGAACATCAGCAAATCTGAATGTAAATATATTTTACATAAATGATGCATTTCTTCCAGGTCACTGGCCTGGCCTAGCTAGCTCTGTTCCAGCCTACTGTGACAGAACTGAAGGGCTTCTGACAGCAGTATTTTGTAGCTTTAAGTAATTCCTGCTACACTGTCATGTTTAAATACATTTTCTATGTACCTTCCCTCTCATTCTGGAAACCCTTCAGAAAGAATAACATGAAGCCGTAGAAGGAATACATTTAAATCCACCACCTTATTCTGATCCGCTAATCTCAAGTGTTAGCCTCATATAATGCAGGGTCGTCCCCCCCACCTCCGACTGTAAAAATAATGAGTATTTTGCTCCGAGGTGCATTTTAATGTGTCCAATCTTGCCTTTCGCTTGTTCATACACAGGGCCACACTTGCTATTTAATAAAGGGTTTGTATTGCCATTCACCACTTCCATTCAAAGCAGGATACCTCTTAATTATACTGTCATCAAAAACACACTGAATAACAACCAGTGATTCAAAAGCAAAGATGAATAGTGGATTGCAGAACCCACACGCATGACTGTAAGTCGTTTTGGATAAAAGCGTCCACTAAATGGCATATATTATTTATTATATATTCTGATCAATTTTTGTATTTTCTTTTTCTTTTTCTGGATATAAACAAAAATAATACACGATCGGAAGGCACAGTCCTCCACTGTGTTTATAATGGCCTGTAGTGTTTTTGCAGTAGTGTCTTTCTGCCCTGTAAGCAACACTTTACAGGGCAGATGGAACGGACTCCTGTCCTCATCTATTATTTGTCTATACAAGCTTCTGCTTTGATGTGCCAAGGTCATGTCATGCTGTGTGTGTGTTGATTAGCGTTAGTGATACCGTATTGGGAATACAGTGTTGGAACACCACACACAGACTAAACAGTCATGGTCAAACGTTTTGAGAATGACACAAGTCTTGGTCTTCACAAAGTTTGCTGCTTCAATGGTTTGAGACATTTTTGTCAGATGTTACTATGGTATACTGAAGTATAATTACAAGCATAAGTGTCAAAGGCTTTTATTGACAATTACATTAAGTTTATGCAGAGTCAATATTTGCAGCGTTGACCCTTCTTTTTCAAGACCTCTGCAATCCGCCCTGGCATGCTGTCAATTAACTTCTGGGCCACATCCTGACTGATGGCAGCCCATTCTTGCATAATCAATGCTTGGAGTTTGTCAGAATTTGTGGGTTTTTGTTTGTCCACCCGCCTCTTGAGGATCGACCACAAGTTCTCAATGGGATTAAGGTCTGTGGAGTTTCCTGGCCATGGACCCAAAATGTCGATGTTTTGTTCCCCGAGCCACTTAGTTATCACTTTTGCCTTATGGCAAGGTGCTCCATCATGCTGGAAAAGGCATTGGTTGTCACCAAACTGTTCTTGGATGGTTGGGAGAAGTTGCTCTCTGAGGACGTGTTGGTACCATTCTTTATTCATGAATATGTTCTTAGGCAAAATTGTGAGTGAGCCCACTCCCTTGGCTGAGAAGCAACCCCACACATGAATGGTCTCAGGATGCTTTACTGTTGGCATGACACAGGACTGATGGTAGCGCTCACCTTGTCTTCTCCGGACAAGGTGTTTTCCGGATGCCCCAAACAATCGAAAAGGGGATTCATCAGAGAAAATGACTTTACCCCAGTCCTCAGCAGTCCAATCCCTGTACCTTTTGCAGAATATCAGTCTGTCCTTGATGTTTTTCCTGGAGAGAAGTGGCTTCTTTGCTGCCCTTCTTGACACCAGGCCATCCTCCAAAAGTCTTCGCCTCACTGTGCGTGCAGATGCACTCACACCTGCCTGCTGCCATTCCTGAGCAAGCTCTGCACTGGTGGTGCCCCGATCCCGCAGCTGAATCAACTTTAGGAGACGGTCCTGGCGCTTGCTGGGCTTTTTTGGGCGCCCTGACGCCTTCTTCACAACAATTGAACCTCTCTCCTTGAAGTTCTTGATGATCCGATAAATGGTTGATTTAGGTGCAATCTTACTAGCAGCAATATCCTTGCCTGTGAAGCCCTTTTTGTGCAAAGCAATGATGACGGCACATGTTTCCTTGCAGGTAACCATGGTTAACAGAGGAAGAACAATGATTTCAAGCCCCATCCTCCTTTTAAAGCTTCCAGTCTGTTATTCTAACTCAATCAGCGTGACAGAGTGATCTCCAGCATTGTCCTCATCAACACTCTCACCTGTGTTAACGAGAGAATCACTGACATGATGACAGCTGGTCCTTTTGTGGCAGGGCTGAAATGCAGTGGAAATGTTTTTTGGGGATTAAGTTCATTTTCATGGCAAAGAGGGACTTTGCAATTAATTGCAATTCATCTGATCACTCTTCATGACATTCTGGAGTATATGCAAATTGCCATCATAAAAACTGAGGCAGCAGACTTAGTGAAAATTAATATTTGTGTCATTCTCAAAACTTTTGACCACGACTGTACACATTCAATGCATGATCTCAGCCAAGGAAGGGCTGCATAACTGTGTTTGTTAACATTGAATGTGTTGGTATTTTATCTGTTTGTACAGCCTGATAAAACCACTCAGGTGGAGCAGCACATTTAAAGTCCACAGTATGTCCAGTGGATGAGTCCTAGACGACTCTCCTATCCTCAACCGTAGCTACTGTTCTGACTGCTACACACACCTAGTTCTCTCTGAGTGCATCCCAAATGGCATCCTACTCCCTCTATAGTGCACCACTTTTGACCAGAGCGCTATGGGAATATATAGGGAAGACACAATTAAGATGCCTTGTTATGTTATGAACACTAGCATAACCTGAAGCCTTTAGCTGAAACAGTAGCATTCCTGATTCCTGAGCAGGTTCCAGCACATCCACCCGTCCCTGTGTTTCTGTTGTCAATACTGAGAGAGAAGCTACTTAAGGACTTCTTCCTTGGCCATGTGTACAGGAGACAGCAGTGTGGGACTGTTCTGAACCAACCGAACGATGTGGCTGTAAGAGTCTCTCTGTCCCGGTGTCCTTAGTCCACCTCTCATCAGGGGCCTCCCATTTTAATCATCACCGTTCACAGACAGCTCAGCTCCACATACTAGCTGCTCTTTTCTTTCGCTGCCATTTTCTCTTTCCCTTTCTTCTCCTTCACCCCTTTTCTCCCACCTCGGTGACTCAGAAGCAGTTGGCAGGTAGCACCTGTCTTTGTCACCTCCCCATCAGACCGGGCTGCTTCGGGAGAACTGGGCTCTTTGCAGCCTGGTGGCAAGCCTAGCGCCTGCTTCAGGACTGCTCATAGCCCAGCGTGGGTAGAGGGTAGCGGGGTAGAGAGGCACGCCCAGCCCATTGCCCCTTGGGCAGCTACAGGCTCAGAAGCTCTGCTGAGGGTCTGGCTGAAAGTGGGTCTGGGGCTGGATTCTCTGTCTCTGATCTCTCCTTCACAGCCAGGGAGCAGACTGGGAGATGTATTTATTCTTAAGCTCTCTCTCAGACCAACCATTCAAAACCTTCCCAAAACAGCACCAGCCTTAAACTTACAGTAGCTCACTCACTGTTCCCTTGGCTACAGCATCATACCATGGCATGGTGAACGCTTTTCCTATGTTTTCATACAGTATTATTAATATATAATAATAATAATAAATGCCATTTAACAGACACTTTTATCCAAAGCAATGCAGAAGCAAATGCTGTGTCTGAGAAAAAGTTGTCTCTCTCTGTCTTTCTCTCTCTGTCTCCTTGACTTCTGTTGTTCCTGGCACTTAGTGTGCAGATACACTGCGATAGCAGCCAAAACACCACACCGGGGAGAAGTTGAGTTAATGATGCAGAGACTGCTGGCTGGCCAGACTACAGCCCTCCAGAGTGGACACTGAGTGGACAGGGCCTCTTTCCCCCACAAACCCTGCCACCGTGGCCCTCCAGCCCCATAAATCCTGCCATATTTCATACCTTGGCAAAGCTTTGTGACTAATCTGGCCATCCAGGGTATTCATTTCAATGAATTATTTACTTTATTTGTCTTTGTTTTGCTGTGTGATCACGTATTCATTTATTCACTTTACAATGGCATGCAGCTGGATGGCGGTAAGCTAAAACCTCGTTATTGCCATTCTGCAGGAGACGGAGCGCGTATTTAACAAGCAACAAGCTTGTTAGATTAATTCATGTTTTTTTCACGCATGATGCTCTCTCCCTGTCCAATTGGGAGAGATGAACGCAAAATGCCACTGTGTGTTGCACCATATCACTGCTACTCAGACCATGTCACCAATGACAACAATGTTGGAGAGGCTTAATGACTGGAACCTTTCTCAGATCAATCATTCTCCTGAATATGTGGCATTCCTCTGGCAGTTGATGTCAAAAAGCACCTCTGTTTTTCTTTTATTCATTTTCCAACGGACATTGTTCAATATAAGCCTGGACACAGGCCTGGACACAGGCCTAACAGTGTTATGCTTTCTAATAAAGCAGGGCCCTCGTAGATTTTCTCCATGGAGGCACTACTAAAGTGGAAACTGATGTGTCCTGTAATTGAAATGAACAATCTCATACACATGGACCCTCAGTATTACAGCCTAATTGCCTCTCTCATTAAAAAACATGTGTTGCGTCTTTGTGATCTGCACTAGGTTTAATATCGAGCGAGATTGGCTGCCACTGCCCTGTATATTAGTATTTTCTGTCAGGTCATTTGGTGAATACATGGTAAAAGTGAAATAGGGCTGGCTCTAAGTCCTATATGCTGTAAATGGGGAGTTTTCGCTCCTCTGATCTCCAATCCCGTCCACTGGCCAGCCAATCCCTCTGTTGTAGCTCCCCGATCGTTAGGAAATTGAATTAAGGCCCTGAAAGAACTTGAATCAGATGGATTATTTGCAGGGGCTGCAATTATGTTTTGTCTCTGAGTGGGGGGGCAGAGTAAATGACTAGAACAGCGTGAAGGCCCTCTATCCACGGTTTATAAAGAGGATTGAGTGAACAGGGCCGTTTGCCAATCCATTTGTGAATGTTTTTTGATAGGAAGAAAAATGCTGGGAATAAAATTGGTGTTTCTCCACACAAATGAATTGGAATCATTGTATCAAAAAAAGGTGGATCATGAAAGCATACAGCTAGGGTGTTAAAAAGCACACGGGCAGTGCCTTTTCATAAAAGCAGGGACTTTCCTGGCAATTAGTTGAATAGTGTGAAATGGGAGCCTACTGAAACAACCCATGAAGTTTAATAGAAAACGTAATTAAATGCCAGCCTTACTGGCCCCAACCGGACACGTATGGCGCTGCCCACTAACAGCTGCACAACAGGGACACTCAATACTATGGTACCTGTGTGACACCAACCACAACATGTCTCTCAGTAGAGAGGAGCACTGTAGTCTCTCTGTGGATAGCAAAGAAAATGGGAGATCGTAATGATTCATCATTTTATTTAGTTTTACTTAATTGGGTTCGACTCAATTTGTCATCTTGCTGCCCTTTGTGATACATAAATAGAGGAGAGAGGTAATAAATAATGCACATTTTCCACTGAAGTGTTGAAACAGGTGTCAAAAGAAAATGGGTCATTGTTGTTTGAAAGTTCAGAAACGACGGTGGATTATCTCGCTTTCAAGTTGTGCTTTTCTCACTCACAGACTGGTTGGCACTTACTTTACTGTGTCTGTTAAATACTTAATGAAGCAAGCTCAGATCTCAATTATTATCCATTCTTTCAAATCCTTTAATTTTCCAATCTGTAGACAAGCACATGAAATGCTGTCACGTGTCAATTGTCGTTTAGTTTGCCTGCATGTTCTGTATAATGAACAGAATGATTTCATTATTTCATTAATTATGTCTTATTGTTGTTGTTGCATTGTCGAGAAAGAAACTGCAAGTGAGCATTTCATTAGATCATATATACCATGCCTATCTCGTACATACTGTACGACTAATAAAACTTGAAACTTGATTTGTGTTAACTACAATAGTATTCCATCAATATTGAACAATGAATGCCTTTTATGAAGTATGGTGAGACTTGCCTTGGCCTTAAGAATATGGTGCACTTCTGAGTAATGTAGGGCTTTGTGAAATTGAAATAATATCTGTACTTCCAAAGTAGTGTTGACTCATTGACAGACTAGTCTATCTAGTGGGACAAACCGAGGAAAGCCATTTAGCCTCAAGGAAGACATTTTAAGTCCTCCTGTAGAATGACAAATCTGTGGATGATGATGGGGACAGAGTGTGAGGCATATAATCAATTTGTTCCCAAAATATCTAGCAGAGATGATATTTCATACCCCTCAACCGAAAGGTATGCTCAAACCTTTTACCGTGCTTCCAGAAGTGGGAGCTGTTTTGAGTCATGCTATTGAAACATAATGAAGGGGACTCATATAATGATCTTGTCAAGGTTAGTTGATCATGGTAGACTGAAACACATGGCTCATACGTGTTTTACATAATATGGTAATATGGTCATATAAATGGTAATAATATACAGTATTATACAGTACTGTATATACAGTATTATACTCAAAGTGCAGTATGAATTTCAGTGTAATCAACTTCCAAGGTACCACCTGTCATGACTTGGTAACCAGTTTAAAGTGCAGATATTTAAAAAGTATTGACCTGATTGTTAAACTGACTGTACACCGTATCAGATATTGTTTTGTTCAAACTGCAATTGGGAAACGTATTGGACGTGTTCACACTGCACCTTAAAGCTTAGCCCAGGGTTAACAAATGCTTGTGTGAACATAGGCTAAGCTAGCCCAGGGCCAGTCTAGCCTGGGGCTTAGAACAAGGCCTATTGAGAGATAGCCTATATATCCCACTAGGATGTATGACAACATGATATGACTGAGGTGTTATTGGCATGGTATTCAGCGGTCATAGGGTTATTTCATTACTGAGCAGTGAGTCTGCCTGCATGCCCCCAGGTTTCACTAAAGCACAAGACTGCAGGACTTCTTTGATATTAGAAGAAAGTAGATTGGTTGTCTCTCGTGTGGGTGCGTGCCTGTGTGCATGTATGTGTGTGTGTGTGTGCATGTATGCGTGTGTGTGTGTGTGTGTGTGACTCACCAGACACTTTGCTCTGCCTTCAGTGAGTGTGTAATTTGGTAAGGAACACAAACAGGGATGAGGACTGTGTGTCTTTGATAGCTCAGCAGGGGGGAGACAGCAGCGTACTACACACCACAGTATTCCTCCTTGATGAATGTACTGTCTGCTATGAGACACGTGGTTGGTTGCTGGGTGGATGTCTTAGAATATCTCATTCCCCCTGTACCTCGATCGCTCCCTCCATCCCTGGCTTTTCTTTTTTTATCAGCCTTACAGGTAATAATTTTTCCCGTCCTGCATCTCCGTGTTTTTACCAGCCTCCCCCTCCCATTTTTTGGTGTGGGTCCAACATACTGCTTGCCTGTCAGGCAGGGTATCTATACCCCCTCTCACCGTCTCTCTCCTTCCTCTCCTCTCAGCAGCTGCCTCTCCCTGCCTCCATCCTCCTATTGGGATTCAGCTCACACTACACTGTCTAATTAGAGTAAAGAAAAAGAAAGAAAGCCTCCCCCTGTCCTCTCCCCCTCCCCTCTCCTCCTCCCCCTGTCCTCTCCCCCTCCCCCTGTCCTCTCCCCCTTCCCCTGTCCTCTCCTCCTCCCCCTGTCCTCTCCCCCTCCCCCTGTCCTCTCCCCTCCCCTCTCCTCCACCCCTCCCCTCTCCCCTCCCCTGTCCTCTCCCCTCCCCCTGTCCTCTCCCCCTCCCCCTGTCCTCTCCTCCTCCCCCTGTCCTCACCTCCTCCCCCTGTCCTCTTTCTCTCCCCCTGTCCTCTTCCCCTCCCCATCCTCGCCCCCTCCCCCTGTCCTCTCCTAATCCCCCTGTCCTCTCCTCCTCCCCCTGTCCTCTCCCCCTCCCCCTGTCCCTCTCCTAATCCCACTGTCCTCTTCCCTCCCCCTGTCCTCTCCCCCTCCCCCTGTCCTCTCCTCCTCCCTCTGTCCTCACCTCCTCCCCCTGTCCTCTCCCCCTCCCCCTGTCCTCTTCCCCTCCCCGTCCTCTACCCTCCCCCTGTCCTCTCCTAATCCCCCTGTCCTCACCTCCTCCCCCTGTCCTCTTCCCCTCCCCCTGTCCTCTCCCCCTCCCAGTCCTCTCCCCTTCCCCTCCCCCTCCCCCTGACCTCTCCACCTCCCCCTCTCTTCTCCCCTCCCCCTGTCCTCTCCCCTCCCCCTGTCCTCTCCTCCTCCCCTTGTCCTCTCCTCCTCCTTCTCTCACTTCCTCTTTCTGTTCCTCTCTCTCTCCCCCTACCATCTGGCGGATCACAGGCAGATACATCTAATTGAATTGTTAAGAGCCTTTAATATATGCTGACATGCTAAAGCCTTTGTTTATATGAGATGTGGAGATGGTAAACTTTATGTTGTCAGTAAAAGACAAGTAGAGATGGGCATTGGTCCTCCTATAGCGCCCATAGCTCCTTTGACGTCTGCAAAATCTTTGCTGAGATTGATAGTTTGTGTGCATGGAATCTTAAATAATGCAGCAAGATATACTGTACGGTAGGCTACATAGTTTTGCAATTTGTTTTTCCTTGAGAGAGGAGGCATGTTAGCTGTGTGTTCAGATATGTAAAGTTATACAACACAACATACCATATTTCATTTGACTGTAGTTAACACTGACTCTATCAACTTCCCAGTATATCAGAAATGGGTGCTAGATCTATCTACGGTACCTGTCTGTGTGCTTTCTCTTCCTCCACCCACTGTGCCGGTGAATCAATCATTGAGAGTATTTTTATGTCAGTTCCAGGTCTGTTGAGTTGGGATCTAATGAGCCTGCTACAGTACTCTAACCTCTGTCCTCTAGAGTCTAGACTACAGTCCCAAATGGCACCCTATTCCCTATATAGTGCACTACCTTTGACCAGGGTGCTTAGAGATTTGGTCAAAAGTAGTGCAGTATTTAGGGAATAGGGTGCCATTTGAGACACAGCTTAGACCTCAATCCCCTATAGGGACCCTACCCAACCACATTCCCCTATAGTAAACAGTACCATCCTACACAGGCCTTCTGGACTATGTGACTGCTCCATTTACCACACCAGCTAACACAGCTGGCCCAACTGCTCCTCACACTCTCCAAATCACCCAGCTGCCCGCGCTCTGTCCAGCTGCCCCTGTGAGCTACACTCATTTATAATAGAGCCCATTTGACAGCCCCTAGCACACACACAGTTATACAGTACACAGGACGCAGTACACACACTCACACACACACACACACACGCACCCAGTTGCGCACGCACGCACGCACGCTCCACAGCACACTACACATACTGCATTCCTTTGTAATACTGTAGTGTGTGTTACAGAGCTGTAGATCTGCATGGCAGAGCTGTGTCTCAGCTGGGCCCAGTCCCCATCACTGCTGCCTGCTACCACACACCCGCTCTGATCAGTCACGCTTAATAGGAGAAATTCAATCACCAGCACATCACACATGGCTTATCCTCCGCAAGGCTCCCACTGTCTGAGAGAGACGCCGGATTCATACATAGAGGAGAGGAGGAAGAACAATATACAGGACGCAAACACGTCACTCATTCACATCCTATACAGCATACAACAATGTTTTGACAATATTCAATAAAAAATATATAGAATTTGATACGCTGCTAGAGAGCGTATGCGAGTCTGTCGAACATTTTTAATCGAACATTTTTCATCACTTAAAAAGACTGGATAGAAATAGTCTTCTGTGGTTGCTTGAAAGAGATTCACAAATTCCTTGTGTATGCCTTGGTTAGGGTAGATCGAGTGAAGGCTCCAGCTTAATGTTGTGTGTCATATTATGCAGATAAATCCTTAAATGCAATAGGTTGTTGCCATCTCAAATGTACCTCCTTAGACAAGCATCAGAGGGTAAACAATCCCGTTTTAATTCACAGTTCTTACATTTCTTCTCAATCGCAGTCTATCCAGCTCTCTGCCTTCTTCATCTCTCATCTCCTCCCACGCTTGCTCTCCATGCCCCTTCTCCCCTCCTTCTCCGCTCACCCCACGTCCCCTCTCTCCTCCCTTCCACCCCTCCTCCCATTCCCTAATTCTCATTAATTGATGTTGTCTCACTTCATTAGAGCTAGTTTGCGCTGGCAAAGAATTTCCAACTCATTTTCTCAGCATGTTTCAACGTTGTTAATTTCAACCTTTACTGTCACCCATAAGAACCCATTTCAATTCATAGTCATGATCCACATTTTCCAATCCTTCAGGATCACAACTCAAGTGTTAACCTTTCACTGGCTGTAACTGAGCCTCGGTGGTGATACTGCCTGGGATGTGATGGCTCACTGAGGGACGGTGGGTGGGTGAGTGGGAGGGTGGTAGTAACCACTTATCACACAGCAACATTTTATCCTAACCTTACATTGTAGTTTCCCCACCACAGACTTTTAAACCTGACAGCTTTACCATTCATGACCACGCTTACCAACTTCATCTTTAACAAGGGGTGTGGAGTGGGAGGAAGGGGGAGGAAGGGGGAGGAAGGGGGGGGTGAGGGAGGAGGAGGAGGACGGGACGGTGAGGGATGAGGAGGAAGGGGGGAGGGGGGTGAGGGAGGAGGAGGACGGGACGGTGAGGGATGAGGAGGAAGGGGGAGGGGGGTGAGGGAGTGGGAGGAAGGGGGGGTGAGGGAGGAGGAGGACGGGACGGTGAGGGATGAGGAGGAAGGGGGAGGGGGTGAGGGAGGAGGAGGACGGGACGGTGAGGGATGAGGAGGAAGGGGGAGGGGGGGGTGAGGGAGTGGGAGGAAGGGACGGTGAGGGAGGAGGAGGACGGGACGGTGAGGGATGAGGAGGAAGGGGGAGGGGGGGGTGAGGGATGAGGAGGAAGGGGGAGGGGGGTGAGGGATGAGGGGGAGGGGGAGGGGAGGGGGAGGAGGAAGGGGGAGGGGGGAGGGATGAGGAGGAAGGGGGAGGGGGGTGAGGGATGAGGAGGAAGGGGGAGGGGGGTTGAGGGATGAGGAGGAAGGGGGAGGGGGGAGGGATGAGGAGGAAGGGGGAGGGGTGGGGGGGGAGGGGGGAGGAAGGGGGGAGGGAGGGGGAGGGAAACTGTGCCAATTTCTTTTGATGAAACACTCTAGTACTGGAACTGTAATCATATGTTGGGTGTATATCTGGTCACTGGAGAGGGCTCTGCTTCCCAGTACAGCTCAAGCTCTGTTCTCACTCCACTACGCTGCTGTGGAGAGGAAATAGAGTGACTTGTGGTGTTGCTGGTATGTTGTTGTCTGCGTGTGAGGGAATGATTTGAGGCAGACATGAGGGTGTAGCAGCTAGGACAAGGTCATTGCCCTCCATGCATAAGACCAAACCTTGAGAACTAGACAGTGTTTGGTTTTTAGTTTCAGCTACAGCTGTAGTATTATTTCAAACAATTACATATATCGCCTTCGTTTTCCCTAGAGGTGGTCATGCACTGACAAGCACAGACATCATCTTGAGTTGGGTGTGTGTTTTCTCAAGAGAGAATTCAATTAGTTCAGAGATATCTCTGTCATTCTCAAAAGCAACATCACAGGACTCAATTTGCATCACAGGTGAAACGTTTTTGATACCTAATTGTCCAAATCTTGCATTTAACGCACGTAAAAGAACAGACTCCTTTTGTTTACAAATCATTAAGGGAGAAAGGCTCTTACGATCTGATTAACTTCTCACCGAACTTTGAAATAAAAAACACAGTTTTCTAATCAAAAGTATTATTAGTCCCTACAAACAAACACAAGTGAATTAATGCTGGGGCCATGTCAAGTACTTCCGACAGATAGATAGATAATTATTGGATTAACAACAGAATCTGATGTGTCCTCCAGCGCAACCACTAAAAAGGTTAATTGAAGACACACTGTAAAAGCAAAGGCCTAATACCGTTCCAGCTGCATATGCTGCTGAATCCCTTCACTATGGCACATTCATGTAGAGGGAAGAAAAGGTAATGAAAGGAAAAGGGAGAGATGAAAAACAGTCCCTCTATTGGCCATCAGCAGCGTTGCCTGACTTTACAGTCATGTAATAGTTACACAGAGGGAGAGGGTTCTCTTTGCACAGGGGGGAAAGTAAAGACTTATTATTGTGAGCCCTTACCTAAAACACATGCCTGGGGCAGTGCGCACTGCATGGCAGCTAGTTCAGCTCACGGTATTGAAGGCCCCAGGGGCCCTAAGCTCCTTATCTTAGCTCATTGGTCACCATAGCAGCACCCACCCGTAGTCTGCGCTCCAGCAGGTATATCTCACTGGTCATTCCCAAAGCCAACACCTCCTTTGGCCGCCATTCCTTCCAGTTCTCTGCTGCCAATGACTGGAACGAATTGCAAAAATCTCTGAAGCTGGAGACTCTTATCTCCCTCAATAACTTTAAGCATCAGTTGTCAGAGCACCTTACCGATCACTGCACCTGTACACAGCCCATCTGAAATTAGCCCACCCAACTACCTCATCCCTATATTGTTATTTATTTTGCTCTTTTTGCACCCCAGTATCTCTATTTGCACATAATCTCTTGCACATCTAGCACTCCAGTGTTAATACTATTGTAATTATTTTGCACTATAGCCTATTTATTGCCTTACCTCCATAACTTGCTACATTTGCACACACTGTATATATATTTTCTGTTGTATTTTTGACTTTATGTTTTTTTTTACCCCATATGTAACTCTGTGTTGTTTTTATTGCACTGCTTTGCTTTATCTTGGCCAGGTCGCAGTTGTAAATGAGAACCTGTTCTCAACTGGCTTACCTGGTTAAATAAAGGTGAAATAAATAAAATAAAATAAAAAACTGCATAAACAAACAGAATTAACCACAAACACTGGGTCTGCTCCCGCTGTGTGCTGGAGCGACTATCCTCAGCTGCATGCATGAGAACAGGAGATATATACGAGGATTGGAAGGGGATAGGTGCTCTTGGGTGTGTGTATGTGTGACTGCGATTTTTGTTTGTGCACTTGCGTGTGTGTGTGTCTAAAAACAGCTATGACAATCTGGTGGCTTTGATGTTAATTAGTGTCTATCTATCTACCCCCACATGTTGGCTGTAACATCTTGAGCAGCTTTTTGACATGGAGCAACAATCCCACCTTAAACTTTGTGGGGTGACTGACTTTGAAAAGAGGAAGAGAGTTAAGAGAGGAAGCTGGGGAAGTGTTGTGTCTTGGCAGTTGACAGACAGACAGACAGACATATGAGTTGTTAGGTTATACAGTGAGAAAAGGATCAAAGCTCAGAGTGGTTTAATTGGCAGAGAGAGACACCCACCCCTACCCAGCATTCTCTGTTTTCAGACTCCTCTCAGATTTGGGGAATCGCTGTTGTAGCTGAAGGATCCCACACATACTGCTCGCTCCACTGTGGCCAAAATAGCTGAGCTGAGCTGTGTTCTGCAGACAGGCTGAGCCCCTCTCAGTGTGCCCATCCCTCCACCAGCCCAATCTGCTGCCTGCTGTAGCCTCTGTGTGTGTGTGTTTGTGCTGCATGCAGTGGCCTTGGGCCTAGATCTAGAGCAACCTTCACTCAGAAGCAGGGCCTGAAATATGAATTGGTGACCCGTGAAGGGGAGTGGCCTCCTGGGAACTGGGAACACTAATGGAGCTCTTACAGTCACACACTGACTGGACCTGTCCTGTCCTGACCAGACGCCAGACTCTCCTCTCATTTTACCCCCTCACTACCCTGTCTTCTGTTCACATCCCTGTTTCCATTCAGACATGCCTGATCAGTTTGATGTAGTTACGCATTATTATGTAGCACAGGGAGGTTTGTAGTCTGGCGTTTTATTTGATAGAATCACTTTGTCTACATTGTTTCATAAAATGAAGTTGTGTGCATCCCAAATGGCACCCTTTTCCTTACGTAGTGCATTCCTTTTGACCAGGACAATAGGCCTCTGGTTAAAAGTAGTGCACCATGTAGGTAATAGGGTGCCATTTGGGACACAGACCAGTCTACAATGTGTTTTATAACAGCAATTTAGTCCTTAATTTCTGCTGTTAGTGTCTTGGGGCTGTAGCAGGTCTGAACTTGTATTAACCTTCCCCCAGCCATAAGAGGTAAGAGACTGTGCCTCAGTATTCTACACACTCAGAGGGAGTAGTACAGCACCAGCAGTAGGAGAGGTCAGTCAGCCTGAATAAATGCATGAATCCAGAAGTGTAAATGAAGCCAAACCTTTTGCCACAGTGATATTATACAGCTAGTTAATTAAAGGTGATGGAGTAGATTGGACTGGATTAAGTCAAGGCCTTGTGTGGGCCACTAGATCAGTGAGAGGAGCGCCATTTGCATTGCAATCTCTTTACATGCCGTAAATGACCATATGTTTCCATTTAGAATACTTGTCCTGTTTATTCATGATGATAAACAGTGAATAGGGTCCATATAACACTCAATGGAACAGGAGTGGCAGGCAGCCATTCTATACCTTCCTTTCAGTCAGATACTATGAGCTACTGTAGGTGACCTAGTGGTAATTGGATGAAATTAAGCTGTTGTCTTGTATATAGTAGAATGATCTGGTTCTATAGCTGGGTTCCCCAACTGGCATGGGTGGTGGTTTTATTTGGCCGCCCAGGTTTTCAGTTTTTAGTTTTTTTTAACAATATTATTATTATTTATTATTTATTTTATAAGAGTGTAAAAACACCAGGAAATCATATCCAAGTGATTTGAATTTTGGGAATCTGTTCCCAAGTATTCCCACTCATAATAGAGAGACACGTGATCGTATACAAATGTAAGCAAGGTTTGAAATGATAATGTTTTAGTCAAACATTATACACTACATGACCAAAAGTATGTGGACACCTGCTCGTCGAACATCTCATTCAAAAATCATGGGCATTAATATGGAGTTGGTCCCCCCTTTGCTACTATAACAGCATCCACTCTTCTGGGAAGGCTTTCCACTAGACGTTGGAACATTGCTGCGGGGACTTGCTTCCATTCAGCCACAAGAGCATTAGTGAGGTCGGGCACTGATGTTGGGCGATTAGGCCTGGCTTGCACTCTGTGTTCCAATTCATCCCAAAGGTGTACGATGGGGTTGAGGTCATGGCTCTGTGCACGCCAGTGAAGTTCTTCCACACGATCTCGACAAACCATTTCGGTATGGACCTCGCTTTGTGCACGGTGGCATTTTCATGCTGAAACAGGAAAGGGCCTTCCCCAAACTGTTGCCACAAAGTTGGAAGCACAGAATCGTCTAGAATGTATGCTGTAGTGTTAAGATTTCCCTTTACTAGAACTAAGGGGCCTAGCCCGAACCATGAAAAACAACCCCAGTCCATTATTCCTCCTCACCAAACTTTACAGTTGGTACTATGCATTGGGGCAGGTAGTGTTTTCCTGGCATCTGCCAAACCCAGATTCGTCTGTCGGACTGCCAGATGGTGAAGCGTGATTCATCACTCCAGAGAACGCATTTCCACTGCTTCAGAGTCCAATGGCGGCAAGCTTTACACCACTCCAGCCGACGCTTGGCATTGTGCATGGTGATCTTAGGCTTGTGTGTGGCTGCTCTGCCATGGAAACCCATTTCATGAAGTTCCGACAAACAGTGTGTGCAATGCTCGCTTTAATCAATTGTAATGCCCTCATACCCTTTAAAAGGGATCTAAAAAGGCCAAAGGAAGTGTCAGTGGGAAAAGGCTGCCAGACATGGCAGTGAGTTTGATGAATTTCCTCATCAGAAGTTTGTCACGCGATGTGGCAGATCTTTATTTTACACCTGACCTTCTCCTGTTAAATACCTTGTTTCACAGCAGCAAGGTAAGCAGATAAGTGCTTTCAGCTGCACTACCGGGGAAAGGGAAGCTTTCACAAACTGCTGCTTCGACAGACTCTTCTTCCACCTACCTGCCCATGGCCGATTGGGGAGCAACAAAAAACACATAGAGTTAGCCTAGCGTAGTCTTTCCACAAGAGGAAAAGTTATGAAGCCTTGCTAATGGTGCCGTGCGGTGTTAGCACTGCTCGCCGTACACTATTAGCCATTGTAATTATATTTGTAGCGATACAGAGGGTGGAATGAAATGCATATTTCAATAGATACTGTATATGGAAGTGAGTTATTAAAGGCTTGTGTAAGAAATGGGGGATCTTTTTGATTGTCTCAGTGCTGCTATCTCCTGTCTGGTGTACTGGCCGGGGACGAGCGCAGGCAGCGTTTTAATTCCAGATGTAATCTTTTCCATTAGAATAAATCACAGCCCAGAGACCCTGGCAGGAGGGCATCATTTTCTTATTTAAAAAAAAGAAACTTGCAGGGAAATTAAATTCTCTGGCTCTAAATGAAAAACCATTTAGAAAATAATAAAGGGAAATTCAGACCCTATCCTATCCCAGTAAGAGGGTGGTCTCCATCATCTCCCATTCCTAGGTTTCCACATTATTCCCTGTCTTCCCCCGATGTAATATCCATCTCCTTGTCATGAAGATATGAATGGAAATGAGCCTGGCAAATGGGTGGTTGTGATGGGCACAGAGGAATGTATGTGCTGGCATGGGGCCTCTAAGATGTTTACGGGGCAGAAAACTGCTGAGCACTAACGTGTGTCAAACTCTGATTCCCTTGATTTTGCGATGAATCGCAGTGCTTATTATTTTCATTAGAGAGCAGCAGCAGACTCCCAGTGCCATCTGTCAAAGACAGAGCCACCAACCCTTGGGAGAGAGGCCCTAGTCCCACAAAACCTTACCCAGGCCACAGGGGCCCAAGGCTGGGCAGGCAGGCTGGCTCTGCATGGGTGCCTCTGGAGCAGTGGTGCTTACCATAGTGGACTGAGGAAGAGGGATATTCTAAATCTACTTAAGCAGTCCCTCCCTCCCTCCCTCCCTCCCTCCCTCCCTCCCTCCCTCCCAGAAAAGGCTGTCAGAAATATGGCTCATCCTTAAGAACCTCAGCAGCTTTAGCACATAACAGATGCTAACACACATCATGCATTCTGGCATGCTCTTGAAGGGACACACACACCCACCCACCCACTCATGTTAAACTCAACAACATATTGAGAGAGTAGTTTGAGTCTGTATGATTATTTTTTAACTAGCATTGTTCTATATTATTTTATTTCTATCAGGGTGACGTGTCAAATACTTGGTCATGGGTTCCAATGTGGGACATTGCCATTGACTCACAGTTCCAGCGATGAGAATTGAAAATAGCACAGTGATGAAATGGGCTCCATTTTGTGAGCCAAGATGACAACCTGAGTAAACATGAAACAACAGAAGTGTGAATTAAAAGAGTGACTGGCAGCTGGGATAAGATGGAGAAGTGGAACTGCGGAGCATTGGGAAGACAGTGACATAAATGCACACACACAATATGATTTATTAACTAGCATGGTCCAATATATGATAAGATTTAATGGAAGTTAGATCACTCGGATCAACAGGCTCAGGGGACTGTAGGTAGCCCTGATGATGAAGAGGATGGATTGGAAGCCCTGACAGCAGTGTGCTCCTAGTGTGTGAATCTCACGCCCTTATGACACCACACATGTCAGGAGATTAAGATGAGCTCCAGTGGGATTATACAAGCAGCTCAAGGGTTAAGATAAGGAGTCTGTTAGATTATGAGGATGGGATTAAAAGTGAAAATTGAGGGAAGAGTGCAGGGTTTGTAACCTCATGACTCTTGGGGTTTGGATGGTTGATTGTTAATCAAGCCTATGTGACAGACAGCAGGCGTCAGATTCATCGATGGGGTTGAACACAAGTGGTAGTAAATTGAGGGACTCCATGTTGTATGGATACTGATGCTGTGTCTGGAGTACGATGAAGGGAAGCTATCAATTCTGAATGCTGAGATGATGCATAATTCAATCATCTCTAATTAGGTCAATGACTCACGCTAATGTGCATCTCAGTATATTATGATATTCAAAGTAAGAATAGATATGAATCATAGATCACCTACTGCGAGCACTCATCTATCAGCAATGGCTTGTTCTGTAAATATACACTAATTTAGTCAAGTGACCAAGTGAGCAATAGGCAGCCATTTTGAGAAAGGGGGGTAGAGGAATAGTTTCAACTGTCTATCTCTTCTAGTGGAAATAACACGTTAAAAGCTCCAGCTGAAATGTTGTGGTTTAGCATGCTCTGTGTTTTCCTTTCAACCTTTATCAGACACAATTAGTGTCGGGCGAGCTCCCTTCATCTCCCCATCACAACACACAGCAGCATCTTGTACACGTCTGGAGAAAGGAGACAGGCTACTCCTCCAGGCTCATCATTACCACTGGATTGGCTCATTTGATCAGATCTCACCTCCTTCCTTTCCTCCCTGCCTTTTCCTCCATTACCACATTCCCTCCCTCTGTTCGACGGTGCCCGGCAGTGGATTCTGAACAGGTGAGTTATATTTTTGGAGAACTGTATGAAATAATGAAAGGAACACTTAATAATGAACATGATGGGTAAATGGTGTGTATGTGCTTCAGGGATATATAGAATATCCAGTAATGGATCTAAGAAGCAAACTACAAACCAAAGTTTCAGATGAAAATGTGTGTGGGGGGGCAGAGAGAGAGGGGGGGATAGAGAGAGGGGAGAGAGAAAGAAAAAGAGAGAGAGGCGAGGAGCAGAGAGAGACAGGTAGAGAGAGAGCGAGAGAGAGATAGAGGTGGCAGAGAGAGACAGAAAGACAGGGGGAGAGAGAGGGGGTGGACAGAGAGAAACAGAGAGACAGGGAGAGAGAGGCAGAGACAGAGAGAGAGGGGTAG
Organism: Coregonus clupeaformis; assembly: GCF_020615455.1. Classification (NCBI taxonomy): domain Eukaryota; kingdom Metazoa; phylum Chordata; class Actinopteri; order Salmoniformes; family Salmonidae; genus Coregonus; species Coregonus clupeaformis. The sequence goes on from NC_059196.1 coordinate 6,671,474, forward strand.
AGAGGAGAGAGAGGGGGGGCAGAGATAGAGACAGGGAGAGAGAGAGGGGTAGAGAGAGAGAGAGAGAAATGGGGCAGAGAGAGAGAGAGAGATAGAGAGAGAGACAGAGCGAGAGGGCGACAGAGAGAGAGAGAGAGAGGGCGACAGAGAGAGAGAGAGGGCGAGAGAGAGAGAGGTGGGGGGGGAGGGCAGAGCGAGACAGAGAGTCAGGGAGAGAGAGAAACAAGAACCTGACACTCTCAGCACACAGGTGGACAAACACCTACCTGGAGGTGACAGTATTCCCTCCCAAATATGCCCCCCTAGACACAACTATGACAAAACAACCAACAAAAATCCTGCAGCTCTGTCGCACGCTGGGTCAAGACATAGTCAATGCTAGGCTTCAAGGAGACTCTGGTAGGTACACCTACAGCTCATCCCTTGGCAGTAGTACTGAACAGAACAGTAGTACACTGAACTCAACCCAGAGTCTCGCAGAGCGTTCACAGTCAGCCCACTAACACCCCTATCAGATCACAGCAAAATCACAGCCTACCTGAACAGAGCAATACTCAATCATGAGGCATCAAAGCCAAAGGAACTGCACAAAATTGAGAAATTATATAGATTAAAGAAAAGTACTGTAGAAACCTACCAAACAACAATTATGCAACAACAAATTCAATCCCTTTTAGACAACTTCCTTGACAAAACATTTCACTGTAATAGTGAAGGTGTAAACTTGGCAGTAGAAAGCCTAAACAGTATATTTGACCTTTTAGCTTCCCTATCAAATCTAAAAATGTCAAGCAGACAAGTTAAGAAAAGTAACAACAATGACAAATGGTTTGACGAAGAATGCAAAAACCCTAAGAATAAAATTGAGAAACCTATCCAACCAAAAACATAGAGACCCAGAAAACCTGAGCCTACACCTTCACTATGGTGAATCACTAAAACAATACAGAAATACACTACGGAAAAAGAAGGAACAGCACGTCAGAAATCAGCTCAATGTACTTGAAGAATCAATAGAATCTAACCACTTCTGGGAAAATTGGATCACACTAAACAAACAACAAAACTGTCACGATCGTCGGATATAGAGGACCAAGGCGCAGCGTGGAAGGTGAACATACTTATTTATTAAATGATACACGAACAAAACAACAAATCGATACGTGACGTCCACAGGTGCAAAACACAAACCAACACGGAACAAGATCCCACAAACACTGTGGGAAAACCACCTGACTAAATATGGTTCCCAATCAGAGACAACCAGCAACAGCTGATACTCGTTGCCTCTGATTGAGAACCACTCTGGCCAACATAGATATACAAAACTAGACTAGACACAACGAGCACAAAACATAAACTCTACACACCCTGGCTCAACTTAAAAGAGTCCCTAGAGCCAGGGCGTGACAAAAACGAAGAGTTATCTATCCAAAACGGAGATGTGTGGATAAACCACTTCTCCAATCTTTTTGGCTCTATAACAAAGAACAAACAGCAAAAACATATACATGATCAATTACAAATCTTAGAATCAGCTATTAAAGACTACCAGAACCCACTGGATTCTCCAATTACATTGAATGAACTACAGGACAAAATACAAACCCTCCAACCCAAAAAGGACTGTGGTGTTGATGGTATCCTACATTAAATTATAAAATATACAGACCACAAATTCCAATTGGCTATACTTAAACTCCTTAACATCATCCTCAGCTCTGGCATCTTCCCCAATATTTGGAACCAAGGACTGATCACCCCAATCCACAAAAGTGGAGACAAATTTGACCCAAATAACTACTGTGGGATATGCGTCAACAGCAACCTTGGGAAAATCCTCTGCATTATCATTAACAGCAGACTTGTACATTTCCTCAGTGAAAACAATGTACTGAGCAAATGTCAAATTGGCTTTTTAGCAAATTACCATACGACAGATCACGTATTCACCCTGCATACCCTAATTGACAAACAAACAAACCAAAACAAAGGTAAAGTCTTCTCATGCTTTGTTTACTTCAAAAAAGCTTTTGACTCATTTTGGGTCTGCTATACAAATTGATGGAAAGTTGTGTTGGGGGAAAAACATACGACATTATAAAATCCATGTACACAAACAACAAGTGTGCGGTTACAATTGGCAAAAAACACACACATTTTATCCACAGGGATGTGGGGTGAGACTTGGATGCAGCTTAAGCCCCACCCTCTTCAACAAATATATCAACAAATTGGTGAGGGCACTAGAACAGTCTGCAGCACCCTGCCTCACCCTACTAGAATCTGAAGTAAAATGTCTACTGTTTGCTGATGATCTGGTGCTTCAGTCCCCAACCAAGGAGGGCCTACAGCAGCATCTAGATCTTCTGCACAGATTCTGTCAGACCTGGGCCCTGACAGTAAATCTCAGTAAGACAAAAATAATGGTTTTCCAAAAAAGGTCCAGTTGCCAGGTCCACAAATACAAATTCCATCTAGACACCGTTGCCCTAGAGCACACAAAAAACGATACGTACCTCGGCCTAAACATCAGCGCCACAGGTAACTTCCATAAAGCTGTGAACGATCTGAGAGACAAGGCAGGAAGGGCCTTCTATGCCATCAAAAGGAACATGAAATTCGACATACCAATTAGGATCGGGCTAAAAAATAATTGAATCAGTTATAGAACCCAATGAATGCAGAGCAGAATTAGGCCGGTACCCGCTAATTATCAAAATCCAGAAAAGAGCCGTTAAATCATACAACCACCTAAAAGGAAGCAAACCAAACAAAGCCATCAGCTACAGAGAGATGAACCTGGAGAAGAGTCCCCTAAGCAAGCTGGTCCTCTGTTCACAAACAGACCCCACAGAGCCCCAAGAAAGGGGGATACCTAGTCAGTTGTACAACTGAAATGTGTCTTCCACATTTAACCCATCTGAATCAGAGAGGTGCAGAGGGCTGCCTTAATCAACATCCACAGCGCCTGGGGGTTAACTGCCTTGCTCTGGGGCAGAATGACAGATTTTTACCTTGTCAGCTCAGGGATTCGATCCAGCAACCTTTCGGTTCCTGGCCTAACACTCCTATCTGCCAGGCTACCCGCCAGGCTACCTGACAGCAACACAATTAGACCCAACCAAATCATGAGAAAACAAAAAGATAATTACTTGACACAAGAAACAACTAACTAAAAAACAGAGCAAACTAGAATGCTATTTGGCCCTAAACAGAGAGTACCTGACCACTGTGACTGACTCAAAATTAAGGAAAACTATGTACAGACTCAGTGAGCATAGCCTTGCTATTGAGAAAGGCCGCCGTAGGCAGACCTGGCTCTCAAGAGAAGACAGGCAATGTGCACATTGCCCACAAAATGAGGTGGAAACTGAGCTGCACTTCCTAACCTCCTGCTAAATGTATGACCATATTAGAGACACATATTTTCCTCAGATTACACAGAGCAACAAAGAATTTGAAAACAAATCCAATTTTGATAAACTCCCATGTCTATTGGGTGAAATACCACAGTGTGCAATCACAGCAGCAAGATTTGTGACCTGTTGCCACAAGAAAAGGGCAACCAGTGAAGAACAAACACCATTGTAAATACAACCTATATTTATGTTGATTTATTTTCCCTTTTGTACTTTAACTATTTGCACATCATTACAACACTGTATATAGACATATTATTTTGGAACTTGTGTGAGTGTAATGTTTACTGTTCACTTTTTATTGTTTATTTCACTTTTGTTTAGGGGGGGAGGGGACAGCTTGAGACAGGGAGAGGGGGGTCAGGGAGAGAGAGGGGGGGGTAGAGAGAGACAGGGAGAGAGAGGGGGGGGGCAGAGAGAGACAGAGATGGGAGGAGGATCGAGTGCAGAGTGAATGTTCTGTAAAGCTTTAAGTGAATATACAGTAAATATACATGTATATAGCTTTAGCTTAACCTGATCTGGCAGGGCCCAGGTTTCACATTGGCAGTGTCTCTCTGTGTGCCTGCCTGCACTCACTAATCAATAGCACTGAACTCCCCCAACCCCTTTTAGCTCCGTCTGGCAGTGTGTTAGCACTAACACTCCCCCTCAGAGACCATCAACTATACCTCTCTAACTCTCTTCTCATCTGTAGACCACACCCATAGGCCTATTCCCTATAGTATATACAGTATTATAGTGCACTACTTTTGACCAGAGCCCCATAGGCCCTGATCAAAAGTAGTGCACTATATACTATATGTAATAGTTAGCCATTTGAGACGCACCCTAACTCCTCACCCTCTCTATCCCATTTCTCTTGAACCCCATCAAGGACCGCTGCATCTGCTAGCTGCCATGATGCTGCGTCATGTCTTTAGAGGGAGTGTTGGAGCTACAGGGTGAACAGACCTGTAAAGGAGAGGCTGAAGAGGAAAAGACAAGGGGGTGTTGTTAATATTTCATCAAGTGCGGGTGCACAGCAGGTGACCTGGTAGCCACAAAGGATCTAATCCTCTCTCAGGAGCTGCAGTGTGCTTGGCTCCCTTCGCTCTCTCCTAGCCTCCTAGCATCTTCTCATCTCCCACTCACAACAGTTCAACACACCTCCTCCCATCCTTTCAAAAGCACTAATGAACTTGACTCCCTGATAAACTTAATAAAAAAAACTTTTAAGAAGATCTTCCCTTCAGAAACACTTGAACTTACTTAAATGGACTAATGCAGCAATCATTGTATTCATAGTACAAAGCCATTGAATGGCGCCGGAGGAGGCTGCCGCTTTACGGGCTCCTAATTGTGCTATTGTGTGTGTTTTTTTGCGTTATTTGTAACTTATTTTGTTTCTGCCATCGTCTCTTATGACCGTAAAGAGCTTCTGGATATCAGGACAGCGATTACTCACCTCGTACTGGACAAAGATTTTTTCTTTAACGAGTTGGACGCAAAGGATTTACTTCAGACACCCGACAAGGCCCAAATCCCCCGTCATTCGCATGAGAAAGAGACAGAGATATCAAGGACGTAGGTTGGGGTTCCTTGTAAGGATCCGACGGCGAGTGGGTAATCTGCCTCTACCATCAGTCCTATTAGCCAATATACAATCATTGGATAATAAAATAGACAAACTACGATCACGAATATCCTACCAACGGGACATTAAAAACTGTAATGTCTTATGTTTCACCGAGTCGTGGCTGAACGTCGACATGGATAACATACAGCTGGCGGGATATACGCTGCATCGGCAAGATAGAACAGCTGCCTCCGGTAAGACAAGGGGTGGCGGTCTGCGTATATTTGTAAACAACAGCTGGTGCACGTAATCTAATATTAAGGAAGTCTCGAAGTTTTGCTCGCCTGAGGTAGAGTATCTCATGATAAGCTGTAGACCACACTATTTACCACTATTTATTTTTCGGAGCTGTCTATTTACCACCACAAACCGATGCTGGCACTAAGACCGCACTCAATGAGCTGTATAAGGCCATAAGCAAACAGGAAAACGCTCATCCAGAGGCGGCGCTCCTAGTGGCCGGGGACTTTAATGCAGGAAAATGTATATCCGTCTTACCTAACTTCTACCAGCATGTTAAATGTGCAATCAGAGTAAAGGAAACTCTAGACCACCTTTACTACACACACAGAGACGCGTACAAAGCTCTCCCTCGCCCTCCATTTGGCAAATCTGACCATAACTCTATCCTCCTGATTACTGGTTACAAGCAAAAACTAAAGCAGGAAGCACCAGTAACTCGTCAATAAAGAAGTGGTCAGATGACGCAGATGCTAAGCTACAGGACTGTTTTGCTAGCACAGACTGGAATATGTTCCGGGATTCTTCCGATGGCATTGAGAAGTACACCACATCAGTCAATGGCTTCATCAATAAGTGCATCGATGACGACGTCCCCACAGTGACAATATGTACAGTGCCTTGCGAAAGTATTCATCCCCCTTGGCGTTTTTCCTATTTTGTTGCATTACAACCTGTAATTTAAATGGATTTTTATTTGGATTTCATATAATGGACATACACAAAATAGCCTCCATTAAATCCATTATTAAAACATTTAAAGAATATGGCACCACAACAAACCTGCCAAGAGCGGGCCGCCCACCAAAACTCACGGACCAGGCAAGGAGGGCATTAATCAGAGAGGCAACAAAGAGACTAAAGATAACCCTGAAGGAGCTGCAAAGCTCCACAGCGGAGATTGGAGTATCTGTCCATAGGACCACTTTAAGCGTAGACTCCACAGAGCTGGGCTTTATGGAAGAGTGGCCAGAAAAAAGCCATTCCTTAAAGAAAAAAATAAGCACACGTTTGGTGTTCGCCAAAGCCATGTGGGAGACTCCCCAAACATATGGAAGAAGGTACTCTGGTCAGATGAGACTAAAATTGAGCTTTTTGGCCATCAAGGAAAATGTCTGGCGCAAACCCAACACCTCTCATCACCCTGAGAACACCATCCCCACAGTGTAGCATGGTGGTGGCAGCATCATGCTGTGGGGATGTTTTTCATCGGCAGGGACTGGGAAACTGGTCAGAATTGAAGGAATGATGGATGGCACTAAATACAGTGAAATTCTTGAGGGAAACCTGCTTCAGTCTTCCAGAGATTTGAGACTGGGACGGAGGTTCACCTTCCAGCAGGACAGTGACCCTAAGCATCCTGCTAAAGCAACACTCGAGTGGTTTAAGGGGAAACATTTAAATGTCTTGGAATGGCCTAGTCAAAGCCCAGACCTCAATCCAATTGAGAATCTGTGGTATGGCTTAAAGATTGCTGTACACCAGCGGAACCCATCCAACTTGAAGGAGCTGGAGCAGTTTTGCCTTGAAGAATGGGCAAAAATCCCAGTGGCTAAATGTGCCAATCTTATAGAGACATACCCCAAGAAACTTGCAACTGTAATTCCTGCAAAAGGTGGCTCTACAAAGTATTGACTTTGAGGGGGGTGAATAGTTATGCACGCTCAAGTTTTCAGTTTTTTTGTCTTATTTCTTGTTTGTTTCACAATCAAAAATATTTAGCATCTTCAAAGTGGTAGGCATGTTGTGTAAATCAAATGATACAAACCCCCAAAAAATCCATTTTAATTTCAGGTTGTAAGGCAACAAAATAGGAAAAATGTCAAGGGGGGTGAATTATTTCGCAAGCCACTGTACATAACCCAACCAGAAGCCATGGATTACAGGCAACATCCGCACTGAGCTAAAGGGTAGAGCTGCCGGTTTCAAGGAGCAGGACACTTATAAGAAATCCCGCTATGCCCTCCAACAAACCATCAAACAGGCAAAGCGTCAATACAGGACTAATATTGAATCGTACTACGCCGGCGCCGACGCTCGTCGGATGTGGCAGGGCATGCAAACTGTTACAGACTACAAAGGGAAGCACAGCCGCGAGCTGCCCAGTGACACGAGCCTGCCAGACGATCTAAATTACTACTATGCTAACCTTTTTACTAGCGTCTCCTTGGGAAACCATTCGTACGCTGAAGCCTTTCAGCTTTCATTCTGTTTGGATGAGCAATGTTATTAGTGCAGGGGGATCGGCTCGGCATCGGCCCATGTCAGCCTGATCAGTGCAGGGGACTGCAGAGGAGCTGATGGGAACATATGATAAAGGCTAATTAACTAAGCCGCTCTTTAAATATAATATCACACATGCATGCACACACACACACACACACACACACACACACACAAACACAGAGAGCTCTGCAGAGCAAACCAGTAGCATCAGGACATAGTACACACCCATGTTCTGCATCACACTTGCCAGCCTCTCATGGAGGGAGAATCAACCACAAGGCAAACGGATAAGGCCTGATCTCTCAGGAAAGAAAGGGCAGTGTTCCCAAAGCTACTTCTGAGGGATGGTTTCTGTGTTGTTTTTTATAGAAAGGCTGGATATCATGGTTGGTCCAGATACAGTATAATGCAGACAAGGCCTAATTGTTGTTGTGAGCTGGATAGGATAGATGTTCTAATGCCTTTGGTGTTCTGTTTCTCTTTATCTCTTGGAAGCTTGCATTGAAGTGTCTTTGGAGGTTGTGCTCGGAGAGAGGAACAAATAGCAAATGGATGCCCGGGAAGAATGGCAGTGTGCTCTGATGTTGTCAGGAGGAGGCCATTTTAACATTGGAGCTTAATAAGACGATCCGTAGGGAGGAATTAACACTGAGTCAAAGAAGGACAAAAAGGAGCGATTTAAAATGCAAACAGAACTTGAAACAAAACTAATTGTATTAGCCAGACTTTCCCTGATAAATACAGATAAAGCAGAAGCACTTAGGATGTGTCAATACACTGTGTCAGCAGACAGAAGACATTTGTTTAGCTCTCAGCCTTGGTTCACTCCACAAACAGACAGGCACATTGGCCTATTCAAGGCCTCTGAATCTGTCGAGCATTTCTGTCTGTATTTTATCAAAGCTATTCCCCAAATAGAAACAGGCCAGATGAACCACGACATCAGTGAACACTGTGTTTTAGAGGAATAAATCGATATCAGAAGGTCAGGTGAATATACACCAGATGGAAACCTATTCTACAATCTGTCACCAAAGAGGAAGTGTTCTGTAGTGAAGGACACGCATCATGTTTCTACAAAACAAACAGGGTACAACAGGACGAACAGTGACCGAAAAGAGCTTCTGGACATCAGAACAGCGATTACTCAACTTGAACTGAGAATGTTTCTTAAATGAGTCGGACAAGAGGGATTTGCTCCAGACATCTGACAGGGCCCTCATCCCCGTCATTCGCAGTAGAAAGAAAATAAGATTTCGCGGAATGAGATCGGGGTGCCTGGTAAGGAGCCAGCGACGAGTGGCTAATCTGCCTTTGCCATCGATACTATTGGCCAACGTACAATCGCTTGATAATAAAGTGGACGAACTAGAAGCAGAACTAGAATCCTACCAACGGGACATTAAAAACGACGACATGAATAACATACAGCTGGCGTGTTATACACTGTATCGGCAGGATAGAACAGCAGCCTCTGGTAAGACAAGTGGTGGCGGTCTATGTATATTTGTAAACAACAGCTGGTGCACGAAATCTAAGGAAGTCTCTAGGTTTTTCTTGCCTGAGGAAGAGCATCTCATGATAAGCTGTAAGGGAGTTTTCATCTATATTCTTCGTAGCTGTCTATTTACCACCACAAACCGATGCTGGCTCTAAGACCGCTCTCAATGAACTGTATACAGCCATAAGCAAACAGAAAAACGCTCATACAGAGGCGGCACTCCTAGTGGCCGGGGACTTTAATGCAGGGAAAATTACATCTGTTTTACCTCATTTCTACCAGCATGTTAAATGTGCAACCAGGGGGAAAAAAAACTCTAGACCACCTTTACTCCACATACAGAGACACGTACAAGCTCTCCCTCACCCTCCATTTGGCAAATCTGACCATAATTCTATCCTCCTGATTCCTGCTTACAAGCAAAAACTAAAGCAGGAAGCACCAGTAACTCAGTCAATAAAAAAGTGGTCAGATGAAGCAGATGCTAAGCTACAGGACTGTGTTGCAAGCACAGGCTGGAATATGTTCCGGGATTCTTCCGATGGCATTGAGGAGTACACCACATCAGTCACTGGCTTCATCAATAAGTGCATCAATGACGTCGTCCCCACAGTGACTGTACGTACATACCCCAACCAGAAGCCATGGATTACAGGCAACATCCGTACTGAGCTAAAGGGTAGAGCTGCCGCTTTCAAGGAGCGGGACTCTAATCCGGAAGCTTATAAGAAATCCTGCTATGCCCTCCGACGAACCATCAAACAGGCAAAGCATCAATACAGGACTAAGATCGAATCGTACTACACCGGCTCTGACGCTCGTCGGATGTGGCAGGGCTTGCAAACTATTACAGACTGCAAAGGGAAGCACAGCCGCGAGCTGCCCAGTGACACGAGCATACCAGACGAGCTAAATTACTTCTATGCTCGCTTCGAGGCAAGTAACACTGAAACATGCATGAGAGCATCAGCTGTTCCGGAAGACTGTGTGATCGCGCTCTCTGTAGCCGATGTGAGTAAGACCTTTAAACAGGTCAACATTCACAAGGCCGCAAGGCCAGATGGATTACCAGGACGTGTACTCCGAGCATGCAGTGACCAACTGGCAAGTGGTCATGGCTCACATCAACACCATTATCACAGAAACCCTAGACCCACTCCAATTTGCATACCGCCCCAACAGATCCACAGGTGATGCAATCTCTATTGCGCTCCACACTGCCCTTTCACACCTGGACAAAAGGAACACCTATGTGAGAATGCTATTCATTGACTACAGCTCAGCATTCAACACCATAGTGCCCTCAAAGCTCATCACTAAGCTAAGGACCCTGGGACTAAACACCTCCCTCTGCAACTGGATCCTGGCCTTCCTGACAGGCCGCCCCCAGATGGTAAGAGTAGGTACACATCCGCCACGCTGATCCTCAACATGGGGGCCCCTCAGGGGTGCGTGCTCAGTCCCCTCCTGTACTCCCTGTTCACTCATGACTGCTTGGCCAGGCACGACTCCAACACCATCATTAAGTTTGCCGATGACACAACAGTGGTAGGCCTGATCACCGACAATGATGAGACAGCCTATAGGGAGGAGGTCAGAGACCTGGCCGTGTGGTGCCAGGACAACAACCTCTCCCTCAACGTGGTCAAGACAAAGGAGATGATTATGGACTACAGGAAAAAGAAGAGGACCGAGCATGCCCCTATTCTCATCGACAGGGCTGTAGTGGAGCAGGTTGAGAGCTTCAAGTTCCTTGGTGTCCACATCACCAACAAACGAACATGGTCCAAGCACACCAAGACAGTCGTGAAGAGGGCACGACAAAACCTATTCCCCCTAAGGAGACTGAAAAGATTTGGCATGGGTCCTCAGATCCTCAAAAAGGTTCTACAGCTGCACCATCAAGAGCATCCTGACTAGTTGCATCACTGCCTGGTATGGCAATTGCTTGGCCTCTGACCGCAAGGCACTACAGAGGGTAGTGCGTACGGCCCAGTACATCACTGGGGCCAAGCTTCCTGCCATCCAGAACCTCTATACCAGGCAGTGTCAGAGGAAGGACCTAAAAATGGTCAAAGACTCCAGCCACCCTAGTCATAGACTGTTCTCTCTGCTACCGCACGGCAAGCAGTACCGGAGCGCCAAGTCTAGGTCCAAGAGGCTTCTAAACAGCTTCTACCCCCAAGTCATAAGACTCCTGAACATCTAATCAAATGGCTAACCAGACTATTTGCATTGCCCCCCTTTTTACGCTGCTGCTACTCTCTGTTTATTATCTATGCATAGTCACTTTAATAACTCTACCTACATGTACCTATTACCTCAATTACCTCGAATAAACCGGTGCCCCCGCACATTGACTCGGTACCGGAACCCCCTGTATATAGCCTCGCTATTGTTATTTTACTGCTGCTCTTTAATTATTTGTTACTTTTATTTCTTATTATTAATTTTAAAAAAAATGTTTTGTTGTATTCTTTCTTAAAATGGCATTGTTGGTTAAGGGCTTGTAAGTAAGCATTTCATTGTAAGGTCTACACCTGTTGTATTCGGCGCATGTGACAAATAAAATTTGATTTGATTTGATTTTATATTCCATGTATTTGGGGGTGAAACAGGGGTAGGTTAGATCACACAGCCTTGCCTTGCTCTGTCTCCCACTCACCCTTCTGCTCTGTATAAAAGTTCTTAAAGTCCCGTCTCAGCATCAAAGTCACAGGTGAACTGCCTATTCAGCCGTTCCCTTCTCATTTCAACTTCAATGGAATTTAATTTTCCTTCTTCTCCCCTCTCTATCTGACTCTCTCTCTATCCGTCCTTCCCTCTATCCTTCCCTCTCTCTATCCTTCCCTCTCTCTATCCTTCCCTCTCTCTAGCCTCTTTTTTTCTCAACACTTGTTTGTTGTTGTTGTTTTATTTTACTTTTTATTAAGAAATAAATGCATTGTTGGTTAAGGGCTTTAAGTAAGCATTTCACGGTAATATCTACACCTGTTGTATTCGGCGCATGTGGCAAATAAAATTTGATTTGATTTGATTTGGTCTATCCTTCCCTCTCTCTATCCTTCCCTCTCCTCATCCTTCCCTCTCTCTATCCTTCCCTCTCTCCTTGACTCTTGTTGGACAGGAAGGAGAGAGGTGAAAGGAGGAGAGGCATGTGGAGGGGGCACAGAGGCTGCAAGGTAGAGAAGACGGGGATGAGCGGGGTGAGAGAGGGTAATACAGTAATTAAACCAGAAGACACTTTGGAATACATGTACAATTGAACAGTAGAGTTCCCTAGTCTTATAAGGACAGGGAACGACCGTGGGGAGTTTGAAATGCGTGTAAAACAGCGTGAAAGGGACAGGAGGACTAGAGCACCATTAGTTCCCATTAAAATCAATGCAGGGAACATTGTGCCCCTGCTCCTGTAACAGTAGAATTGATGTTGTGTGCAATTGGTTACTTCTGTTTTAAATACAAATGTGGGGGGCCAATGACTAACTGCCATTGATTACTTGTATCTACATGGATCCCTTGTTCCGTATCGATCTTATTTAGGAACAAATAGCCTCACCGCTGGGAGGAAGCACTCCCTGGCTGCTGTATAGCAGGGGATTTGTCACTGTGGCCTGAGCTAAGCACTAAACAGTAACACACAGCTAATTTCATTGTGAATAACTGAGGCACTAGGTACGGGTAGTAGAGAGGAAAGGTCTTAATTGTTGACAAGTAATTGTCTCAGGCAGCTCTTGCTGTTTAATTTGTGATTTAAAGGCAGAACATGACCCATAAACATCTTGAGGGGTGACACTCTAACAGCCACAGCTAACTTCATTAGTCAGCCGTGACATAAGTCCTGTCTCCGGTGTAATATCAGTCATTTCAGCAAATGAAAAAATAGAAAGGAAGATAGAAGTAGGGAGAAACTGTTAGAAGCAGCATGTGGGGAGACAACTCTTTAAATGAGGATCATTGGGTGGCTCCATTTCCTTATAAATAGACCCAACAGTGTTGTCGATAATCAGCCTGTTATGTATGCACTGCCAACTAGTTCAAGGTACTTGTATAGAAATAGTATTTCTGTGCTGTGTGTTTCTGTGGAGTCGTAATGGCTCCAGGGAGCAATAGGTACCATAGCCGTGTTGTGGTGCCATGGCAGTATCCTATAAACTGGGGACTTGACCCCCACTGTGTGTGTGTGAGTGTGCGTGTGTGCGTGCGTGTTGGCCAGTAAGCCAATGGGTTTCACCCAACCACCCTTATCACCACCACCAAGCAGAGAGACCCGCTGAGTAGAAGGCCTTGCTTTCCTCACCCCTCTACCCTGAGCAAAGGAGAAACCCTGTTCAATCCTACAACAGAATTAGGGTTTAAGAGGCTAGTAAGATTGGGGAGGAATTGGACCAGACAGTCACCTGGGAAATGAGGGATCTCAGGAGGAAGAAATCTAGGCTGAACACGGAGTCAGAGAGAGCTGCAAGGCTTGGCTCGACCCCACCAAGTTGGCTTCCTCTCCTCCCTCACCCATCACTCCCTCACCCTCCCTCCCTCACCCATCTTTCAAGGGCTCCTCAAAGCAAAGCAATGTGAGGAGGATTAATCATTGACTTTTTTTCTGTAAGGAACTAAGCATCTAGAGATTATCTCACATTTCGTTTAGATCCGCATATTTTTTCAACAGCGGAGATTTGTATAAACCTTGACGTCTGTCTCTCCGACATTTGCAACATTGTTTCAATATTGAAATTCGATCTCCAGCTGTCCCATAGTAATGAACGTGTCGGGATGAGAAAGAAAGGCAGGCAGCTTTTCTCAGCCAGTGGAAATCATAAATCAGCTGCCATCATTTTCATTAATATACAGGTATACAAAGAAATGTCAATAGAAAACAGGTAAAACAAAACAAAATGCAGCTAGTTTGCTGTCTTTCTAGCTTCAGCTTGAAGTGATTGTGTTAGCTGTGTTGTTGGCTAGCTCCTCTGAACAACAGTGTCCTAAAGAGAGAGCACATTTTCTATGCCAGGCGAAATCGCGCATCATTAGCTCATTGTTATGGATGTATCCAAATAAATGTCACTAGAAAACAGCTTAAACAAACGCAAATGCAGCTACTTTGCTGTTATTCTGGCTGCACTGTTTGGCTAGCAAGCAAGGGATAAGAATGTGTCCAGCCAGTACGGCAATGGAACATTTAGAACGAACGAATGGGTCGCGTCCATAGATACAGAACAAAAAGACTTAACGACTGGGTCGCGTCTCTGGCAACCGAACCGATAGAACAAACGACCAGCCGGCTTGGGTAGCAACCTTAGATATGTGTCGGGACTATATGTCATGGAAGGATGAAATAGTATGAATCAATTCATAAAAATAAGGTTTTTAGTGAAAATATGTCAATCATTATTTGAATATGTTGGTAACCCCGTTGTATAAAAGTGATAATGCCCTCGAAGCCAGTGTTTGGAGGATATATTGGCATGGTTTGCCTGCCCTCTACTTTGTCTCGTGCCTAACAACACCCATGCCCATATATCCTCCAAACACCGGCTTCTCGGGCATTATCATTTAATTATTCAACTCATTCCCATCCTCCGTGGTAGCTAGCCCCCTGTTCGGATAAGAGCAGAGACCCTTTATCCAATTAGGACTGATTCAGGACCTACTTTAACACATGCAAAGGTGTGAGAGCCATTATTCAAACATTCTATGGTACAACGTGCATGGTCAGACAAAAAAGCTTACATTTGTAGCTGGAGAGATAGAGAGAGAAAGAGAGAGAGAGGGAGGGAGAGCGGAAAGAAGGGAGGGAGGGAGGAAGAGAGGGAGAGAGAGAGGGGAAGGAGGGATGGAGAGAGAGAGAGGAAGGCGGGGATGGAGAGAGAGAGAGAGAGAGAGAGAGAGAGAGAGAGAGAGAGAGAGAGAGAGAGAGAGAGAGAGAGAGAGAGAGAGAGAGAGAGAGAGAGAGAGAGAGAGAGGGAGAGAGAGAGAGGAACACGAACAGTAGTTCAGCCTTTAGTTAATGACCTTGAGAGAGTCCTGGGTCCTTGCTACCTTGATATATTTTTCTATCCAGCAACAGCGTTATTCTGACTACTGCAGTCCAAGAGAAATATCATCAGAAATGCTCCACTGCATATATATCTTACATGCTTCAATTGGCAACACTATTATGACTACGATATATTAGTTATAAATCCCTGATTGATCCCTTAAGGATATTTTCATAAAGTATAGCCGAACCGAGACAACCCTAATATCCCTAAGGCCATTTACTCTAGGAATAAACATGGTATTGACCAGTTCATTTTCAATTTTTCTCTTGTTCTGTCTTTTTCTTTCCCTCCCTTGTTAGTCATCTCTCACTCTCTCTCTTTCCCTCCCTCCCTCACTCCCTCCCTGTCTTGTTCTCAAACACACACACTCATTCACTCACTCACCCTCACACACTCATTCACTCACTCATCCTCACACACTCATTCACTCACTCACCCTCACACACTCATTCACTCACTCACACTCAAACATTCATTCATTCATTCACTCACTCACTCACTCACCCTCACACACTCATTCACTAACTCACCCTCACACACTCATTCACTCACTCACCCTCACACACTCAAAGAGACAAGTCCGAGAAGCACTCTGAAAATTCGCACTTAAAACAACTGACACCACCCTTTCCTTTAACCTTTATTTTTGCATGGCTGTTGTGATAAAATATTGAACTGACATCTCTGCTCCAGTTAATTTCATGTCAACACACCCCTCCACAAAGACCCACATTGGGGATAATATATGGCATGAGAGTGGCCTGGGGAGAGAGGGAGGACACAGAGGGAGGGTTGTGTGGGGCCAGTGATGGGGATAGCCTGGTTGGAGCGTGGCCATGAAAGGGTTAGCCAAGTGAAAGGTGTGTTGTAGAGCTGCCAGTAGCAACAACATCATAACTAATTCATGGCCAGTGTTCCTGTCTAGTGGGATAACGTTGCTCTTCAGATGCCCTTTTCTTCAAAATTCCCTCCCACCAGCACACTTCCCAAACACTAGAACACAATGGCATGAGTAACCCTACACAAAGGGGCATTAATGGTGAATGCATATGATGTTGACAGGGTTCAGTAGCTCACTGGAGACTGACATCCATCTTCTACTGTATGCTGGCCAGACCAGACCAGACCACCAGATTAGACCAGAACAGACTAGACCAGACCAGACCAGATTAGAGCAGAGCAGAGCAGAGGGCTATGGAATGGTGGAGGAACTTCTGACACTGTTGAGATTCCCACAGGGAATAGAGATTACGATGGCCAGCTGTGGTGCAAGTGTTACCCCAGGTGAATCATCAATTAGAGACATAGGAGACATAGGAGAGAGAGAGGTTCTGTTCTGTTGGCAGAGAGCGAGATGGTGGAACAGAAGGAGAGAGGGTTAGAGATATTTTCAACACTGTGCTCGATCTAACTCCGACATACATTGCTCAGTCAGACAGACAGACTGACACCCTCCTCTGTACATATTCATAGTCTCCTAACCTCCTCACCTCCCGCTGTGTGCCCCTCTTTCTCACGCAACCTCCTGCTGCCGAACACAGCCTAGCTCTGAGTGCTGGGTTGGCATGCCACGAAGCGTGTTGCAATCTCAGCATACTACACCAGCTAGCTAGCACCCTCATAACTCCCCACAGATGAGGTCTACTTCACAAGGGGAAGAGAGGAGAGGAGAGGAGAGGAGAGGAGAGGAGAGGAGAGGAGAGGAGAGGAGAGGAGAGGAGAGAGAGGAGAGGAGAGGAGAGGAGAGGAGATAGGAGGAGAGGGGAGGGAAGTGGAGGAGAGGTGATAGGAGGAGAGTAGAGGGGAGAGGAGAGGAGAGGAGAGGAGAGGAGAGGAGAGGAGAGGAGAGGAGAGGAGAGGGAGAGGAGAGGAGAGGAGAGGAGAGGAGAGGAGAGGAGAGAGGGCTGTGTCAGGATCAAGGCAGAGGACAGGGCAGGGCATTGGGTTAATTATTTCACCAGTAGGGACATATCTGCTACATACTGCTCTTAACATCCAGGAGAGGGAGGGGGGGTCTAAGCCTGTTCTCAGGCCCTATGGAGGAGGAGGGGGGCATGGCAGGCTTCGGGGCTCATCTCGGCAGACGCCCCATCATCACCTGCCACACAGCAGCCTGAACCACGGGTCACCCGCCATCCATTCCTATTACCCTCCTCCTATTAGATTTCCATTTGATTTGATGGGAGCATTTTTAGGAGAGAGGACCCCGCTCTGCAGACACCAATTTAAAGAGCCAAAGCAAAGTAATCAATTCACAAACCGGAGACTAGAAACTGAATTACTGTGATGGGGGGGGGTTGAGGTAGTGATGGTGATGGTAGAATGAGGGTGAGAGCCAGTTTCAGACATATCCATATCAAAGCCTTTCAGGGCCAGAGTGAGGAGCAGAGAGCTGTTGAATGGCAGCGGGGGCCCGCCGCTGATTAAAGATAACCTGTGCCCTGCAGGATGACCAAACATGCAGTGCCTTGCAAAAGTATTCATCCCCCTTGGCATTTTTCCTATTTTGTTGAATTATAACCTGTAATTTAAATGGATTTTTATTAGGATTTCATGTAATGGACATACACAAAATAGTCCAAATTGGTGAAGTGAAATGAAAAAAATAACTTGTTTCAAAAAGTTATAAGAAATAAATAATGGAAAAGTGGTGCGTGCATATGTATTCACCCCCTTTGCTATGAAGCCCCTAAATAAGATCTGGTGCAACCAATTACCTTCAGAAGTCACATAATTAGTTAAATAAAGTCCACCTGTGTGCAATCTAAGTGTCACATGATCTGAGTATATATACACCTGTTCTGAAAGGCCCCAGAGTCTGCAACACCACTAAGCAAGGGGCACCACGAAAACCAAGGAGCGCTCCAAACAGGTCAGGGACAAAGTTGTGGAGAAGTACAGATCAGGGTTGGGTTATTAATTTTTATTTTACCTTTATTTAACTAGGCAAGTCAGTTAAGAACAAATTCTTATTTACAATGACGGCCTACACCGGCCAAACCCGGACGACGCTGGGCCAATTGTGTGCCACCCTATGGGACTCCCAATCACGGCCGGTTGTGATACAGCCTGGAATCGAACCAGGGGGTCTGTAGTGCAGTGCCTTAGACTACTGCGCCACTCGGGAGTTAAAAAAAAATATCCAAAACTTTGAACATCCCACGGAGCGCCATTAAATCCATTATAAAAAAATTGAAAGAATATGGCACCACAACAAACCTGCCAAGAGAGGGCCGCCCACCAAAACTCACGGACCAGGAAAGGAGGGCATTAATCAGAGGCAATAAAGAAACCAAAGATAACCCTGAAGGAGCTGCAAAGCTCCACAGCGGAGATTGGAGTATCTGTCCATAGGACCACTTTAAGCCGTACACTCCACATAGCTGGATTTTACAGAAGAGTGGCCAGAAAAAAGCCGTTGCTTAAAGAAAAAAATAAGCAAACATGTTTGGTGTTCGCCAAAAGCTATGTGGGAGACTCCCCAAACATATGGAAGAAGGTACTCTGGTCAGATGAGACAAAAATATAGCTTTTTGGCCATCAAGGAAAACGCTATGTCTGGCGCAAACCCAACACCTCTCATCACCCCGAGAACACGATCCCCACGGTGAAGCATGGTGGTGGTAGCATCATGCTTTGGGGATGTTTTTCATCGGCAGGGACTGGGAAACTGGTCAGAATTTAAGGAACGATGGATGGCACTAAATACAGGGAAATTCTTGAGGGAAACCTGTTTCAGTCTTCCAGAGATTTGAGACTGGGACGGAGGTTCACCTTCCAGCAGGACATGACCCTAAGCATCCTGCGAAAGCAACACTTAAGTGGTTTAAGGGGAAACATTTAAATGTCTTGGAATGGCCTAGTCAAAGCCCAGACCTCAATCCAATTGAGAATCTGTGGTATGACTTAAAGATTGCTGTACACCAGCGGAACCCATTCAACTTGAAGGAGCTGGAGCAGTTTTGCCTTGAAGAATGGGCAAACATCCCAGTGGCTAGATGTGCCAAGCTTATAGAGACATACCCCAAGAGACGTGCAGCTATAATTGCTGCAAAAGGTGGCTCTACAAAGTATTGACGTTTTTTTGGTCTTATTTCTTGTTTGTTTCACAATAAAACATACACTGCTCAAAAAAATTAAGGGAACACTAAAATAACACATCCTAGATCTGAATGAATGAAATAATCTTATTAAATACTTTTTTCTTTACATAGTTGAATGTGCTGACAACAAAATCACACAAAAATTATCAATGGAAATCAAATGTATCAACCCATGGAGGTCTGGATTTGGAGTCACCCTCAAAGTTAAAGTGGAAAACCACACTACAGGCTGATCCAACTTTGATGTAATGTCCTTAAAACAAGTCAAAATGAGGCTATGTAGTGTGTGTGGCCTCCACGTGCCTGTATAACCTCCCTACAATGCCTGGGCATGCTCCTGATGAGGTGGTGGATGGTCTCCTGAGGGATCTCCTCCCAGACCTGGACTAAAGCATCCGCCAACTCCTGGACAGTCTGTGGTGCAACGTGCCGTTGGTGGATGGAGCGAGACATGATGTCCTAGATGTGCTCAATTGGATTCAGGTCTGGGGAACGGGCAGGCCAGTCCATAGGATCAATGCCTTCCTCTTGCAGGAACTGCTGACACACTCCAGCCAAATGAGGTCTAGCATTGTCTTGCATTAGGAGGAACCCAGGGCCAACCGCACCAGCATATGGTCTCACAAGGGGTCTGAGGATCTCATCTCGGTACCTAATGGCAGTCAGGCTACCTCTGGCGAGCACATGGAGGGCTGTGCGGCCCCCTAAAGAAATGCCACCCCACACCATGACTGACCCACCGCCAAACCGGTCATGCTGGAGGATGTTGCAGGCAGCAGAACGTTCTCCACGGCGTCTCCAGACTCTGTCACGTCTGTCACATGTGCTCAGTGTGAACCTGCTTTCATCTGTGAAGAGCACAGGGCGCCAGTGGCGAATTTGCCAATCTTGGTGTTCTCTGGCAAATGCCAAACGTCCTGCACGGTGTTGGGCTGTAAGCACAACCCCCACCTGTGGATGTCGGGCCCTCATACCACCCTCATGGTGTCTGTTTCTGACCGTTTGAGCAGACACATGCACATTTGTGGCCTGCTGGAGGTCATTTTGCAGGGCTCTGGCAGTGCTCCTCCTGCTCCTCCTTGCACAAAGGCGGAGGTAGCAGTCCTGCTGCTGGGTTGTTGCCCTCCTACGGCCTCCTCCACGTCTCCTGATGTACTGGCCTCTCTCCTGGTAGCGCCTCCATGCTCTGGACACTACGCTGACAGACACAGCAAACCTTCTTGCCACAGCTCACATTGATGTGCCATCCTGGATGAGCTGCACTACCTGAACCACTTGTGTGGGATGTAGACTCCGTCTCATGCTACCACTAGAGTGAAAGCACCGCCAGCATTCAAAAGTGACCAAAACATCAGCCAGGAAGCATAGGAACTGAGAAGTGGTCTGTGGTCACCACCTGCAAAACCATTCCTTTATTGGGGGTGTCTTGCTAATTGCCTATAATTTCCACCTGTTGTCTATTCCATTTGCACAATAGCATGTGAAATGTATTGTCAATCAGTGTTGCTTCCTAAGTGGACAGTTTGATTTCACAGAAGTGTGATTGACTTGGAGTTACATTGTGTTGTTTAAGTGTTCCCTTTATTTTTTTGAGCAGTGTATTTTACATCTTCAAGGTGGTAGGCATGTTGTGTAAATCAAATGATACAACCCCAAAAAAAATCAATGGTGAATACTTTCGCAAGCCACTGTACAGGTTGACTGTATAGGAGAGCACTCTGACTCACACACATATCATCACATTGACTCAGTGTGGCTCTGTTGGTAGAGCGTGGCATTTGCAACACCCGGGTTGTGGGTTTGATTCGCACGGTGGACCAGTACAAAAACATATATGAAGATGTATGCACTCACTACTGTAAGTTGCTCTGGATAAGAGCATCTGCTAAATGAGGAAAATGTGTAAAATGTCACTGCATGGCTTCAAGCTCCACAACGTCCATCCACTTTGTCTTTTTTTTTGGCCTTTCAATCTATGTCACAAGAAATACTGTATATCAACTTTAATTCCTGATCTATAGCTCAGAAACGTGGGGTCCACTTTGAGGAATGGTGAAAATCACCCTCTAGGATTGTGTGTGTCAGTGTCATGCCTGGTACACATAGGAGGTGTGAAGTGAAATCCGTCACCCCTGTATCATGCGTAGTTTGTGTGTGCTTCATGCTCCATAAAGCTGACAGATAAGATCTTCTCTCCAAACTGATATGACATGGTATGGGCACATACACTATATATACAAAAGTATGTGGACACCCCTTCAAATTAGTGGATTTGGCTATTTCAGCCACACCTGTTGCTGACAGGTGTATAAAATCGATCACACTGCCATGCAATCTCCATAGACAAGCATTGGCAGTAGAATGGCCTTACTGAAGAGCTCAGTGACTTTCAACATGTCACTGTCAAAGGATGCCACCTTTCCAACAAGTCAGTTGGTCAAATTTTTGTCCTGCTAGAGCTGCCCTGGTCAACTCTAAGTACTGTTATTGTGAAGTGGAAACGTCTAGAAGCAACAACGGCTCAGCCGCAAAGTGGTAGGCCACACAAGCTCATAGAACGGGACCGCCAAGTGCTGAAGTGCTTAGCGCGTAAAAATCGTCTGTCCTCGGTTGCATCACTCACTGCCGAGTTTCAAACTACCTGTGGAAGCAACGTCGGCACAAGAACTGTTCGTTGGGAGCTTCATGAAGTAGGTTTTCATGGCAGAGCAGCTGCACACAAGCCTAAGATCACCATGTGCAATGCCAAGCGTCGGCTGGAGTGGTGTAAAGCTCACCGCCATTGGACTCTGGAGCAATGTAAACGCTTTCTCTGGAGTGATGAATCACACTTCACCATCTGGCAGTCTGACGGACGAATCTGGGTTTGACGGATGCCAGGAGAACGCTACATGCCCCAATGCATAGTACCAACTGTAAAGTTTGGTTGGAGGCTGTTTTTCATGGTTCGGGCTAGGCCCCTTAGTTCCAGTGAAGGGAAGGCCCTTTCCTGTTTTAGCATGACAATGCCCCCGTGCACAAAGCGAGGTCCGACTGCGAGCCAGACCTAATCGCCCAACATCAGTGCCCGACCTCACTAATGCTCTTGTGGCTGAAGTCCCCGCAGCAATGTTCCAACATCTAGTGGAAAGCCTTCCCAGAAGAGTGGAGGCTGTTGTAGCAGCAAAGGGGGGACCAACTCCATATTAATGGCCATGATTTTGGAATGAGATGTTCGTTGAGCAGGTGTCCACATACTTTTGGTAATGTACTGTATGTGTGCATACTAATTACTCATCATCATGGCTGCCTTGTGCTGGCTAGCATCCAGACTCTGATCTCTGGGCAAAACATTCTAGCAGCAGGCCTCTTTCTCTCTCTCTCTCTCTCTCTCTCTCTCTCTCTCTCTCTCTCTGCATCTCTCTCTCTCTCTCTGCCTCTATCTCTCTTCTCCCTGTCTCTCCTTCTCTCTCCCCCCTTCTCATTCTACCTCTGTCTCTCACTCCCCTTCTCTCTCTCCCCTCTTCCCTCTCTCTATCACACCCCTTCTTCCATCCTCTCTCTTTCCCTCTCCTCGTCTCTCTCTCCTTCCTCCTCCTCTCTATCTGGCTCTCTTCTCTCTCCCCCTCCACCCCTTTCTCCCCCCTCCTTCTGCTTTTTCTCCCTCCTCTCTTTCTCTCCCCCTCCTCCCCCCTCTCTCTCTCTCTCTCTCTCTCTCTCTCTCTCTCTCTCTCTCTCTCTCTCTCTTCCCCTCCTCCCTGTGTTAGTGTGGCAGTCTGCCCAATTTTATATGTAAATCATCCATAATTCAACGCTGCCTGCCATAAATCTTCATTAGCAGACCGGTGGAATAAGAAAATGGAGCCATTCTCAGATATTTTAATGCTCCTTTATTATGTAAAGACCATGTCTGATGGCATGGAGTGCACTAATCCACACCTTGAAACTGAGTCAAGGGTGTTATTGATGCCCTCTCTGTCTCTGTACTTGTTATCTCTCTTCCTCTTTCCATCCCTCCCTCTCTCTCTCTCTCCCTCTCCACGTCTCTCCCACACACAGTTACCCACTCCCTGTCCATTAGCCATCAGTTTAGAAAAAGCAGGTTACAAATGTCCTTTCTCATTACCTAGCTCGGTGGGCTTTTAAGAGCCGCTTGCCAAGGCACCGGTGATATTTGCTTACCCCTCATTAAGATACCGAGCTTTTCAAGTGACCCCCTTATTGATTTCATTAAAACATTAAGACCTACCATTGAGTAAAAAAAAAAGAAAAACACACTAATGCAGCATTTCATATTTTCTTAAAGTCGGAGAGAAAAGCAATCTGTGTCTGGATGTGACATCCATTGCTGCTTATTATCATAGCGCCGCAGCGCATTGTAGGAACAAAATCTGGCATTCATTACATCTGGCTGATGGATTTTTAACAATAGGTTGTTGTATTATCCAGCCTGCCGCCACAGCACAGCGAGGAGGATGTCCTACCGAGCTGGATACAGCAACAGCACAGATACAGTGCAGGCATTTTAAAAAGCCAGGCCCTATCTTCCGCTCCAAGCTCTTATTCAATGCATAGGCTTCTGACTCCCGAGGAAGATTGTTAGCATCTGATACAGTATAGGGATGTGGGAAGACTATCTCAGAAATGATTTGAAGCCGTCCATAATCCCACGAGTGACTATGTATCATGTCAGCACATTCCCTTCATATATAGGAGAACACCATTTCACTCAGTTTCTCAGTCCCTACTGCTCTGTTGAAACATTTAAAACCGGAGACACAGCAAAAATAGCACCGATGCAAGGATCAGGGATGACGCCTATCTCAAGTGAGAGTTTCAGCGAGTATACAGTATATACCATGGGACCATGGCGCCTTAAGATTCTGTGGTCTTGTGTTTGACAGTGCCAGGCAGGCAGCCCTCCATCCCAGTCCCAGTATCAGCCTCATCAGCCAGTATCTCTTCATTACCGTTACATCCAGCTGACAAACCCCTGGCTCCATCCAGCTCTTCTCTCAAGAAGGATTACTGTTCCTATTGGCCCAACCAGGCCTGGCAACTTCTCCGTGCCACTCAGGCTCCATTCAGGCTCTGCTCAGGCCCAGTCTAGCCACGTTAGTGTCCTCCTCCCTCAGGCCCTGTCTAAGTGTGACTAATAGGGGAAACACAGGGAGACAAACACCAGGCCCAACTAAAGTCTAACTTCCACTGTGATTAGAACTGCAACTGAAGAATGTCTTAGAGACAGCTCTCTCTCTCTCTCTCTCTCTCTCTCTCTCTCTCTCTCTCTCTCTCTCTCTCTCTCTCTCTCTCTCTCTCTCTCTCTCTCTCTCTCTCTCTCTCTCTCTCTCTCTCTATTCCCTGTCTCTCTCTCTCTCTCTCTCCTCTCTCTCTCTCTCTCTCTCTCTCTCTCTCTCTCTCTCTCTCTCTCTCTCTATGTATCTATCTATCTCTCTCAGTCTTATCTTCTGAGCTAATAGCACAGCTCAGGCTTCTCCCACCATGATGTAGGGGTGAATTAAGAGAAACGGCCGCGGATAAAAAGGACAAATAAATGCGAACTGAAGCCCAAATCTGAGTGGCGAACAGGCTTTAGTAGCTCTGTGGTAAAGCCTGGGAGGTCAGTAAAGGACTAAAGCAATCAGCAATGGTACAGCTAATGGACTTCAACTGCTGTGGTGGATCAGGCAGTGCAGTGCAGCATAGCGCAGAGAGGGGAGGCCCCGGGTCTAACTAACTAACTAACCAACTAACTAACTAACTAACTAACTAACCCTTTCTCAGTGCTGCTCAGGTCCCCGTCGGTCTGTTCTCCTTCTTGTATTATTCACGGCCACCTCACAGGCAGGACATGTTATGGGGATTTTCAGGGGGCTCCTGAGTACTCCTCTTACAGCCCAGTAACAGCCCGATAACAGCCTGGTGCTGCTTGGTCAAAGCTCATTATGATGGCCAGATCCTGCAGTGATCCTGCCAGGTGCCATGCTGCTCCATGCTGCCCCAAGCAGCTCCCATTAGCGGGCAGCCGGTGGCAGGACGGTGGGGTGGTGTGGGGAGGAGTTGTACTGGGAGGGTAGGTGTGGGGGGTTGGAGGCTCCTGGACAGGAAACTGTTTAGGAATGGTCTGAGACAGAGATCACTGTGTGGTTAATGTACTGATGTTATTGTTTGTCATCATCATTAGCATTATTTATTCATTTATTGAGAGGGGTGGATGTTTGTAACATTTGCTTTAGTCAGCCTGTGTTTTCACCAAGTTGATTAACGACAAAGACAGTGGTTTGAGATGTGGTTCAAGCCCTTGAACCTGTGCTGAAGGCCCCTATCTACTGTCTCTATCCACAGAGCTCAGTGTTCTGTCTCACTCAGGCCTGCAGAGAGTACTAAAGAGCATAATCTATCCAACATCTACATTATGGGTTTTAGATGTAATTTAAGCCTGAAGATTTAGCTATCAGAGGAGTCACCTCTACATTTGCATGTTCTTTAAGTACAGAGTGTGTTCTCCTCTCCTCCTGTCACTGCTTTAATGACGTACTGTACTGGAACCTGAGAGGGAGAAGGGAATACAGGGGATTGGCTCTGAGACCCATGCTGTTGAAGTCCCCCTCCAGAGGTCTGCATCACACCAGGAGTTGGGGCCCTAGGCTCAGTTTCTCCTCTTGACCCTCCTATGACCCCTGCCTGGTTGTCTGCACTGCATCTCTCTGAGGGATAAGAAGCTTTCACATTAAGAGTGAATTAATACTGTATGGCAACTGACAGTAGGGGTT